>NC_083545.1:5735976-6341526 GCF_018135715.1 Danaus plexippus
AGAAGAAACCTTACCTTAAAGCTATATCTTGTAACGTTCCACAATATGAGAGGTTTTGTAACATTCTCACAATAGCCGCAATCAGCAAGAGGTCGAGTCGCTTCCCACACTAAGTGGTTAATAGGTAATAAACACCTTGCACTTAATAAATATTCTATTACAGAACTTGCGACAAGTAACGATATAAAAGCTACACTCACTGATATTAATGTTTTATTGTACAAAATATGTCCTGATTTGTGTGTAACATCACAATTAAATTGCGTATTTAAAACATTTTCTATCCCTTTGTCAAAGGCGATTTTCTGTAGAGTTTTTATTTTATGGTAAATAATAGATTTTTCTTCATTTTCTATTTTCATTATAACATCATTGTACAACAGTTATAGAATGAATGAATATTTAATATAGTACATACTATAAAAGTTACAAAAGTTTAAAAACAGTCACATTGAACTCGCCAGAAGCTGTCAAAACGGAAACTTCAAATTTCATTATGCTTTTTAATAAATGAATAGTAGCAGAGGAATTTGTTTTTCAGATTATTTTAGTTTTGATAGAACTACTTTAATCCAGTATATAATTTTAAATATTACGTCACCAATACTACTCCATGATAACATCATGTATTTTTACATTCCGAAGTAATGGAATTATGAAGTTCAAGCATTTGGTTGTCTATTGTTTGACCTGACGCTGTCAAGTCAACGAACTGATGAACTTGGCGGTTTTAGTAATAAGTTGGATAGATAAACCCAAAAATGCCCCCGAAGAAGCGTGAAAAAGAAAGCGAAACAAATAAAAACTCTAAAATAGATCATTTGCAAGCGGATCATGAACTATTCTTACAAGCTTTCGAAAGTAAGTCTTGATTTCTTAGAGAGATAGTGGCATTCTCTCGTGGATAATTTACACATTCTAATTTATTGAAATTTGTTTTTTATTTCAGAACCAACACAAATATACCGATTTTTGAGAACACGTAATATGTTATCGGTGTGTATTTGAGGTTGTTAATGCAGATTTTAATGTTAGTGCTGTAGTTATTTTATAAAAACTGTTGATATTCTTGTTTTCAGCCCATATTTTTAAATCGGACGCTGTCTTATATGAAACGTAGGATGTCTAGAAGCAATAAAAGCCGTATCGGCTTCAAAGTGGACTCCTTGCTTGAAAAGATAACATTAAAAAAGAGCACTGAATTACAGCTTAACAGTCTGGGTGGTTATATGACTTTAACGTTTTTGGGTTTTTACGACAAAAGTTTAGAAGAACCTAGTGATTATCAAGTGAAAGTTGAAACATTACTCTTAAAGATATGTCACAAGAAAAGGAAAGAAAGCTCATCAGCTATAGTGGAAGTTTCTGTATGTACAAATAAAAACAATCACAGCTACCTTTTTATTTGTTGTATTTCATTTCAAAATTAGAATGAAAAAATTCTTTTCTTCTTTATAGGTTGGCAGTTGTTCAGTTCCCCTCAACCCTTCGACTTCTGAGCCTCCAGCTATGGCCTCTGCTGTGAGCATATCAAGTGACACTTTCAGCCCTTCACATGGACCCAATGTAAAATCCTACATGCTCATGTTAAGGGTAACTGTCACAAAGGCTTCCATGAGTAATGGTGCAAGTTCAACAGAAATAACTAATGGAGATGATGGTAATTAAATTTTCCAGAATATTATTATAATTTTCATATAATATTAATCTGCTCTGTTGTTTATGAAAATGATGTCTTAAATTTTTTCATACAAATTACATATATTAAAATGTGTATTCAGTTCATTACTTAATTATCTTATGTCTTGATGATATATATAAAAATCAAAACTTACTTTTTTATGAGTGTTCCTTGGTGTTATCTTTCCCTATGATCTAGCCCTATCTTTTGCTTCAATAATAATTTATTATTAGTACATATTAGTTTTACTTAGCTGATTTTTAACATCATTATCAGAATTTGCAAAATGAGCTCATTCATATATTATGTTATAAATTTTTTATGTTTGATAAAGTTTTCTATCATTAATTATTAGATGCAAATATTATCTCTCTTGGCAGTAAATAACTATTTTTGTAATAAATCCTTTTTTTAGAACCTCTAACAAAACGTCTCAAATCATCATCCGATATAAATTCAAGCACAGATAATAAATGGAGCAAACTTTATGGCAGTGAGTTAATAGTGTATGACAAACATAACAGATGTCTTCTAACTAACGGGGAGTATGATCTAGTGTTGCATGATGTAACCCCCGGCGGCCGGAGCGCTACCATTGCCAGATCTCCTCACAAAGCTCTGATGGCGCAATGGGAAACTATACCTAATGTAAGTACATTTGTTTGTTGTTAATAAAATACCTCTACATTTGTTGAGCTCAGGCCTCTGATTTAGACTAAGTTATCTTGGACTTACACCCACCATTCAGTGATGTAGGTTAGTGGGTTTATTTTAAATATAATGCTCTTTACTGCTTTGATTTAGGTTTGTTTGCTAATATATTTACTTTATCTGTGTAAAATATGCCATTCTTATCAAAGTAACAACAAATCATTATAATTTTCAGGAAAATGACCTACAAACAGAGACAAATCCTTTCGATATATTCAAAGTTAGACCGTTATTGAAGTTAAAGCTCAGCTGGAGTCAGGAACCCACAAACGGTTTAGTGAACCGGCCGAAACTCTACCAGCAGGACAGTAATGGTGTGAAAAAAGATAACACTGCCAAAGAGAAAATTTCCACCCCGAGGTGCTCCACTAGTGAAATAAAAAATGGTATGATAATTCTCTTCAGAGTAGTTATATCAAGAAATGAGATTTAATTTGTATATAGATAAGATTTTTCACTTATTTTTTTGGTAAAACGGTATCAAAACTTGCAGTAGTGTTTTTTAAGATTTTCCTTAAGGTCTTTGTGCATTTTGTTTTTATGTAGTAATTTGTTCAATACAGGAAAAAAATGATCTGCTTTATGATATCAGTTCACTTTTATGGATAATTGCATCATACTTCAATTTCACATATTTAAGATAGTGATTTGCAATCAATATATTTTTATGATCAATAGAATAGTTATTTTCGTGATATTGGACCACAATACTTAGGATTTAATCATGTGGTCATTTTCTTTTAAAACTTTCACATTTATTTATTTTTTATTTCAGGAGAGAAATCCAAGCAGGAGTCTACAGATTCATCCAAACGTCAACAGATCATTTATCAGTTCCTATACAACAACAACTCCCGCCAGCAGACCGAGGCCTGCGATGACTTACATTGTCCATGGTGCTCCCTCGACTGCGGAGCGCTATACTCCCTGCTCAAACATCTCAAGCTGTGCCACTCAAGATTTAATTTTACTTATTTTGTAAGTTTATACGATGTGTACTCAACCAATATAATAAAACCCTCTTTACTATTTCGCGACGTTTACAATAGCTAATACAGTTATGTCGACATATGAAAATTAGAAAAAGATAGTATGATATGGTCAAATTATCTATTATTTTGTTGCTGTTTTCGTATTCTTGTTTGAATAGATTAAACAAAATACCAATATCTGTTTCAGCCAATACCAGGTGGCGCTCGTATCGATGTGTCTATCAACGAGTTATATGATGGATCGTACACGGGCTCCCCTCACGACCTGATAGCGGCTCAAGGTCGGTCCAGGGGCGGAGGCCCACGCGCGGGGCCCACTCGTAGGGCTTCGCTGACACATCTACTAGTGTTGAGACGACGAAGACACAGGCATAGTCTGGCAGAATTCCTAGAACTGGATGATAATGATGTAGATGCACAGAGACCCTACCTAACAGGACATAATAGGTAATATTGATATATTTTAATTGGTATATTTATTGGTTATAAACTCACTATTACAGCCAACATATTCTTTTTGTCTGCACAATAAAATAAAGGATATAACTGGTTTATAAAGATTTGATTAAAATTAAAATTATTTTCTTATTAATTTGAGTAAAATAAAATAGAATAATATTCTTTCAGATTATACCACCACACAATAACCTGCCTGCCGGTGTACCCTAACGAGCTGGACATCGACTCCGAGAGCGAAACGGATCCGCTCTGGCTCCAACAGAAGACCATGATGATGATAGACGAGTTCACCGACGTCAACGAGGGAGAGAAGGAGCTCATGAAGATGTGGAACCTTCACGTCATGAAGTACAACTACGTCGGCGACTGCCAGATACCGCTCGCTTGCCAGATGTTCCTACAGATGAAGGGCAAGGAACTGCTCGAGAAGAATCTATACAGGAATTTCATACTCCACATGTGTTCATTGCACGATTTCGGACTTTTGAGTCCGGTGGCGCTCTATCAAACCGTACAAATGCTGAACCAAATGTTGGCGGACAGCGCCGACGCCAAAGAGAAGATGAGAGAGTCGCTGAGGGCGCAGAGGGACCACTGGAACGCCGTAGGGAAATTCCAGCAACCTGTGATAATAGAACAAAAACCTAACAACGCCACTGTCAAGCTGAACAACGTCGAGGCGTCGCCGTCCGTCAGAAGAAAAACGTCGAATTTACAGAACGCCAACAGGATGGGCAGCGCTAGCTCCAACTTCAACAAATCATCTAGTCCCGGACCCGCCAACGGCGAAACCAAAAGGAAAATGTCTTCCGGAAGCATTCAGAGTAGAAAGAGGTCTTCTATATCCGAAAGAAAGAGCTCGGTATAGCGAATAATCAGTATTGAACCGGTTTACAGGACTGGTCTTCGTTCGAGGCTTTTAGTACAATCGGGATGTACGTTTTAAAAAAATATATGTAAAATTACAAGGATTTAACTGATGTTTTAACAGAATTCTGCCACGTGATTAGATAATTATTTCGTTACTGCCCAGTAATTATAAGATTAATTTAAGTCCATCAAATGGAAGGCGCGTAGTTAAGTTTCATAAATTATGTCATTTTTTTTTGCCGATCCAGGATCTCTTATTTAAGTCTTTATTCGAACAGCACTTTGTAATCATTCAATAGACTGATTCAAAAGACTAAAACTGAATAGGAATATAAAGATTAGAACAAAACAATAATCTCAGCTTTATGTTAGTTTATTGTAGTCCAAAGTCCCGGGATACTTCATCAGAGCGACCAAGGGATTGCCACTTGTGTTCCGGTTCCGTTCCCGGTTATGACAGATGCTTGCAATATATTGTGTCGATGTTGTAATACGAGTTCAGTGTTCACTGTCGAGACTTAATATATCGAGCGCTAGGCGGAACTACCTCCACGGGAATTATTTATAATCAATAATGAATTGTTTCACATTAGGACGCTAGTGTTTACGTTTTTTTACACGACGGCTAGTGATGTACCAATGTGGAAACTTATTGGACGCCGCATAAGACTGCTAACTTCGATTGCCTTAAATATCACCTCAGTCAAATCGGACGTGATCTTTATTGTCACTATATACTAGTTGTGTTTACGTTAGCCTTTTTAGTATTTCAATGCAATAATGAATTTGTAACATTTTGTTATTTTTTTAAAGATGTTTTCATTGAAAATTTCAGTAATTATTTGTACTTATGAAATGAAATATAATTAATATTTTCGGTATCGATTGTTTTACTTGAACCATTATTGTGCTTTTATGAAGTAAATACTTTTTAAATAGTCTTATCGAGGCAATGCTTTAAAACAACATGGCCAACAATATCAAAATTAGAATTGTCAAATGTGTGATAAAAAGAAAAATGGAAAGCCATTTGACAAAGATCACGAACTGAAATTTTTTGTTTAAATATGTCACACACGAAGAATGTTCATAAAATAACTGATAAAAGTAGAATAGACACACAGACAACCGTGGACGATGCAGACAAAGGTAATGATAGTAATTAAATACAGTATATTGGCGTGACAAGTAAAGAATTAAAAATATATGTCTCATTTTAGATCAAATTAATTGTGAAGAAAACAAAAATTGTACATACGCTGGTAAGACTCGATGCTTAATTATTTCATTGTTTTGTACGGTTTTTGTTGCACTTTTCGTATGAAATTTTCAGTAACGGTGTCGAAAAAGTCTTCAGCAGCAGAGGAAACTGCGCTGTGTGCAGGTCAAAAGTCATTTATAAGCATACATTCAACTGATTACCCGTGTCAAGTGTCAGATATAGAAAACCCAGCCAATCTCGAGGAATGCAACGTTGAAGTATTGAGTCTTAACGAAGTTTTCCCTTCAACATCTGAGGAAAGTCTATCAGACGATGAGTCTCCTGTACGTAGAAGACATTCCAAGAAGAAAGCACAACAGGATTCCGCCAAGACAGCATACGTGCCCTCAAACAGCAAATCTTCCACAACCTCTGGAAGACAAAAGGAAATCTTAGATGTTGGAGTGCCAGTGCATTCCGACTTTGACCTACCGAAAAACACTTTATACGTAACAGGAAGTAATCCCGGCGAACCTAAAATGGCGTATCAAGATCCGCCTAAGAAAATATCGAAAACCGTAATAATATAACGTTTGAGTTAATTTGTTATTTCTCATAAATTATATTTTAACATAAAAATCTTCTTCAGATGAAGAAATTCCTTCGCAATATCGACAAACACAAAAATGAACAAATGAGTAAAAGCACGGAAAAGGCTATAAGTAAACTAACTACTATGCGTGGAATTCTTAAAGATGGCCGCTGCGGCCCGGAGTGTACCGGTGACTCGTCTATTCACGACACGGAAGGATATAACGCCTGTAATTTGATTATTATTATTAAATGTATCTTTTTAATGTATCGTTTTCTATCAAAATTATGAAAAGCATGTTCAGACTATCATTTATTCTGGTTAAGGTGAATATTTTATTAATAAACAAACATTTTTGCAGCTGAAGACTTAACATTCACTATGGATTTTGGTCCACAAACAAATTATACCAAGCAAATACCAGATAAGAATGTGTCATTCAACACGCAAGTCGTGATAATTCACTTCACCGGTGACCTTTGTGTAGGTCAGAGTATCGAAACACTAAGCAAGGAAAAAGACCAGCAGGCGAGGAATTCGGAACTAAGGAAAACATTTTTAACAAAATACAACGAACTATGGCCCACCCAAAAGTAATTTTAATCTAGAATATATCACTTTTAGTATAGGGTGAGCAAGTTTAACTTTTCGTCGGCTAGACACGAAAGTTATTTTGAATAATGTTAATTTATACACATTTTTGTACGTTTAAAAATTATGAATGGACGTTGCGTTTTTTTTGTTTATTTATAAAGACCAAATTCATCGGTCCAAATAAAATATTTCGCCCTTGAGTTAAATTTATTTTTTAAAATTTATGTAATTTGTTACTAAAAATATCTTTAATGAATTTTTTTGAGAAAGCAGATGTTTTTAATGGTTTTTATTTATATTGCATAAATTTTATATTATTTTGAGATATATTACAATACAAAATAATTGAAACTACCCGTTTCCTTTACGAAGGTCTTAAGGATAAGCTCACGGTACTTGGGATTTGAATGCTTATATTCAGATATAGAATCATATTTAAGAAAGTAGAATACATTCAAACACATTACATGTATTTGACAAACGATAATGATAAGAGAAAAACCGGAAGTGCCTCAAGCTAAGTACCCTTGAATTTAAAAATTGGGTAGATACATGGGGGGGGATATGCAAAATAAAAGAACTATAAAACAAATTATAAGATATTTCTACAAAAAATCATGATAGTCGGTTTATGCATATAATAGTGAATTTAAAAACGTAATTAGCGAAAAAGAAACTTTGAACTGTTTGTACCATTCAAATTTTTCATAATTTAAAAAGGTTTTCAGTTGAAAATAAAAATACGGTATTTGCTAATATTATTTATGTTATCACAGTTGTGCCGATATACTTTTTGATGTGATCTTCCAACAGACCAGTTCCTTGACACGGTCGTATGTGAAATATTTGGGAAAATCTAAGGGTATTTTTTCTGTCGTCCATTGACTATTCAACTTTATTTTGTCTAACAATGACAGGAATGTTTCGTAGCATGGCGCCACTGAGTCCATATGTTCTATTGTGAACACGTAACGTTTTTCTAACACTATGTATATAGTTTTTGGCGGTTCTATATTCAATATCTTCTCTATGGTCGACACGAATGCCGCCGTAACGTCGTCGTCGTAAATCACTGAAAAATATTGTATATTATTCTTAATTTTACAAGAAATTATTAAAATGAAACCTAATTTACATTTTAAATAAATACGACTTGATTTTAGTTAGTGTTAGTTATTATTGAATGAAGCGAATGGAAGTTGGAACGCTAGTTACATTGGCGACTCGGGTCATTCTCTCGGGAGACGATACGGCAAACGAGTGTCCGATCGAGTCGAGGTTTTTCGATAGCCCTGTTATCTGGGGTAGTTTTTATTATAAAAAAATTAGATTTGACCACCGATTTGATTTCGGGCCGGAAAACGGAACCTATGTCCATTAAATGGTTGGCTACCGAAACTATAAAGACGCTTTACTCAACTTGCACCGAGAGCTTTTTTTCGAGCATAATAAGAAAAATAATACGAAGTTGCATCTCCTAGTATTAAAACTATTTGCTTAAAGCATCAAAATCTTAGAGACCTATCTTTATCTTGCTTTAATAAACTTAGTTTTTAAGATAAAACAAGTATTCAGTAACAGATTATAGAGGGTTCTGAATATTTTTCTAAAAAGGTTTAAATAATAGTCCTATTAATATGTTAACTTCATCAGTCACAAACCCTTAAAACTAAAAGTACGACCAAAATCATACCATCTGCAGCAATAAAAATATCTGTTTTTCTAATTTCATTTAACAGAGATCCATCCCAATCGGTGTTTGTGAAATCCAGTGGCATCACTTTGAACTGAGATTTGATAAGTTTTGTATTATATTTCGCATTTAATTTTATTAAATCCAGTATACCTCCTATATTTATATCTAAAAAAAAAAAAAAATTTTAATATACCTAATTCAAATAATTTTTCGTTTTACTAAGCTTTTGCTCATATATGTGTGTAATGACATGTTTATTCTTTATTTGATATCTAATATTGCAAAGATATATAACAAATTTAAATAAAATTTTCTTACATACCAGTGCAAACAACACTCTTTGCATAAATAGCGGCTACAAAGCTCGTCAATCCTGTACCAGCTCCGAGTTCCATTATTGCCTTCCCATTCAAACTTTCACCCAAATGTATTAAGAGATCGCCCAATAAGAATGCACCTCGCCATACTTGTAATCCGACCATAGCGATTTTTGTTTTTGAACTGTGTTCTTTAACATTAAATAATATTTGCTATAACACATTTTTATGGCTGGCTATTAATTAAGATGTATATATAAAGATAATAGTTTTTTAATCACCTATTTTAATTACTTCCTTATGCCGTCTTTCAACATCCAAGTCATCATCTTCATCAAATTTTAAAGTATTGTTCCTGGCCGGTACCCAAAATGGAAATAGCGATATCACATCTGAAACATTTTAATTTACAATAAGGTTTGAAAATGTAGTCATATTTGGTATATATTATTTATTAAAAATAACACAGTAAAAATAAAAATAAAAAATTGAGTATCAAAACAATATTTTCCACTACAAAAAACTGTTACCACTGTAAACCACTGTAAAAAAAATCCCAATGAAATTTTTAATTTTGGAAAATTAAAAATAAAATAAATTAGTAAATATTTAATATTGCCACAGATAAGATAAGACATCAAATATTTTTCTATAAGTCCAAACTTACTGCCTTCTTTACTTGGTTTCATCTCAGTTTTGTAGTTATATTCATCATATATTTCTGATCTCACTGTGAGTTCTGGCATCTGAAGAATGGATTTATACTAAATCAAACTTAATATACATAGTTCTTATAATATTCAAATGATGTAAGCAATCAATAAATATATTTTTAATTAAAAATATATTTATGCAATATATACATCACCTTTAAAGATTCGTATTTAGCTAAGACCTACTATTAAAAGTGAACTATAAAAATGATCCAGAATAAAAATTGGATAGTGTCCAATTTTAAAATTCTAAAATATATTCTTTAGTTTGGACACGAAGGCCACGATTGGTGATTTACAGAAGCAAATGTCACAACTATTAAGCGCGACATTTTATCATCACTAAACATAAATATTTAATATAAACAATATCTTATGCCAAACGAGATTATAACTCTAGGTATTTGATTCAACTATAAACATTATATGGATGCACACTAAACTTTACTCATTGTTTCGTGCAAAGTAGTATTGAATACTACATTCAATAAATTTATAAAAGTTTCGATATCCTTATGTATATACACTTTTAAAATTAGAGAAAACAATACTAGTGAGAAGAAATCTTTGGATATATTGAATTTTACAATAACTTCTTTCTATCTGAATGGAAAAGTTATCTTATTAGTTTAAATTTTCCTCAACTTAACGTTGTATGTTTACATTCAAATTTGTCAAAAACAAAACTGACATTTGGTGTCTTGTTTATAAATAAAGATTGAAATTAAAATTGCATAATGAATAATATAATAAAAGCATTTATTGTGAAGATTTTCAAACTGTAGCTGGCTTAACGAATGTTTCTTTGTTCTGTGGTATTTTTTGGAGCATAATTTATTTATCACTAAAAAGCTATCATATTAAAGTAAATACATATATTGATAAAAATCCAAAATTATTATGGAGGTTTAAGCCATAAATGTGGAGTAATTTTGAAATTAAATTAAAAGTTTTAAATTATTGTTTTATTTATTGACGATAAAATCGATGCATGACGGACGGGTAAAAAAACATTCGACCAATCACAGCCAAACACACGTTCGACGCTGCCACGTCAAGTGAGACGGTACTAGTGTGAATGAAGTGGCAGTTTCGGCATTTTTATCAGTTTCGTCTTCCGACTGAAATCGGTAGTTTCAATACGACTATAGGGAACTGAAGATGCGTGCCGTTTTATTAACAGTAGCGATAGCCCTTCTGGGTTCCGCTTATGGAGACGAAATACCCACTGAAGACAATGTACTTGTTCTAAGCAAACCTCTTTTTGATTCTGTTATTTCAAGCAACGACTACGTTTTAGTGGAATTCTGTAAGTCAAAGATGTAAGATGATAATATAACTTAACCCGCTTTGATTAATGACTAAAACATGTTTTAAACTTATAATTACTTAGTTATATTACCATTTTATGTTATTTGTATGTTTCGTACCGGGCGGCATTGTAAGTTTTTGTCTACGTCACAGATGCGCCATGGTGCGGCCACTGCAAGTCTCTCGCGCCGGAATACGCAAAAGCCGCCACAAAACTTGCCGAAGAAGATTCTCCTATAAAGTTGGCTAAAGTAGATGCTACTCAAGAACAAGATTTGGCTGAGTACTACAAAGTTAAGGGATACCCAACCCTTATTTTCTTCAAGAAAGGCAGCAGTATTGACTACACAGGTAAAAAAATGTCTTACCCCTTCTAGTTTAACTTTAATTAGAAAAACAAACTAATTGATTGTTATAATTCATGGTTATTAGTTGCATGAATTACTGTAATCAAAGTTTTGAAAACATGTGCAAGTGTAATTAGTGATAACTGATTACCGATTTCTTTGGCTAATCATTAAATGAGAGATTTTCAGTTATTATTAAGGAATAATTGATCATGGAAGTTATACAGTTATTGAGATGAATATGAAAATAATTTATTTTAATTTATGCAATTATATTAAATTTCAAACCATAAAATTTAGTAACTAACCAATCTTGACTGATAAAAGTATTTCCCCAAATTATTATCTCTAACTTGAATCATGGCAGTTATAATTTATCAAGTGATAAATGTTTTGATTAGTTATATTATATTTGAACAGGCGGACGACAGGCTGATGACATCATTGCATGGCTAAAGAAGAAGACTGGTCCTCCGGCAGTCGAAGTTGCCTCGGCAGAACAAGCTAAAGAACTCACTGTTGCCAACCTCGTTGTTGTATTTGGTTTCTTCCCAGACCAATCATCTGAACGGGCATTAGCTTTCCTTAACACTGCTGGAGTTGTTGATGACCAGATCTTTGCTATTGTATCTGATGAGAAAGTTATCGAAGAGATGGAAGCTAAAGCTGGCGACATTGTTTTATACAAGAAAGTAAGTTTAATACTTTAGTCAAAACAGAAATAGTTTTGTCAAAATAACTAATATAATGTTTGTTTAAACAGTTCGAAGATCCCCAAGTCAAGTATGATGCTGAAGAGTTGAATGAAGACCTCCTCAAGAATTGGGTGTTCATGCAGAGCATGCCCACAATTGTCGAATTCTCTCATGAAACAGCGTCCAAGATCTTCGGTGGTCAGATCAAATACCACCTCCTTTTATTCCTGTCCAAGGTAAGTTTTATATTAAGATAAACTATCTTTATTTTAATATTAGTCATTGGTCTAAAAAAAAGTATTTATTTTTTGATATTTTTTTATAATCACACATATTTTCTGATATAATCTGTTATCTTGACACCGTGGGGTCATTATAAGATTGTGTAACTTAACAATTATTGCTTTTATATTATCTGTGGAACAATATCAGACTAAAATATTTTGATATGTCTGTCCTAAGAGCTGAAAGTCGTGAACTTTTAACCGACCAATGATTGGAGCTTTATTCATGCGTCTAGAGAAAGTAACTTTTACCATAATTAAAGATCACAGTTCTATGAAATGACACAGTTAGCTGAACTCTCAATTAGAGGTCAAACAACAGTTGCTTTCTATTTATCATTCATTAATAACCATATTTTTATGAACTATATATTTTTTTGTACTTTATATAATAGATATTACATTTTTTTTCTATGAAAAAACTTTTTTTTTTTAAGTTCACATTCACTCATCAACTACCATATAGATAATAGTTGAATGACCTCTACGTAACGGAATTTAAGCGTCCTATCGCACGGATGTGTTTCAAATTAGAATTTTTCGTAGCAGCTTCATGGCCGTTTTATATTGTAATAAAAATAAATTTCTATATAAAATTATAATAGTAGCAACTAATTTTGTGTTACAATACATAAAACTAGGCTCCGCTTGCGACTTTGCTTTTATTTTGTGAAATAGTTAATTGAAAAACAGCATCAATATATTGTAATCGACTCATTCATAGAGATGTAACACGCTTTGATTATTTATTATTAAAATTTAATCAAATTACAGAAAGACGGTCACTTCGAGAAATACATCGATGAGTTGAAACCTGTTGCCAAGAACTACCGAGACAAGATCATGACCGTCTCCATCGACACTGACGAAGATGACCATCAGAGGTAACAAATAGACACATATATATATATATATATATATATATATATATATATATATATATTTTATTTAGAGATATGTACTTCTGAATTCACAGAAATTTTTTTGGAGTTTTGTAAAAAAATTTTGGAGTTTTTAATCTCATTACAATATATTACTGCCATAACTACTGCATATATAAAAATAAATATGTTATAATATAATAAAATAATAATATTTATAATGGGCTGTCGGACAGTGATTTGTAGGAACCAGACTGTCCTATATATAAATTTGTTTTGTTGTCTTTGTTTTATTTGGAGGCGGTACAGTAAATACTATTATTATACAGAATCCTGGAGTTCTTTGGTATGAAGAAGGATGAGGTCCCATCCGTACGTCTCATAGCCCTGGAACAAGACATGGCCAAGTACAAGCCAGCGGCCGATGAACTTAATGCCAACACTGTTGAGGTAATACATTTAACACATATATATTAACTCGTATATGTTCAACACTAGTTGTGAATATCACTTAGCACCCTGTAGATATTTCTTTTATATTAATAATAATAAATACACTTTCTATAATAACAGTAGCCTAAGCACTTATTATTTATACAAGCTATCGTACAATCGAAGTTCTATAATAATTGGTTCAGGCATTTTAGAGATGAGCCGGAAGAAACAGCCAGACTGACGTAATAGGCATAATGAAGAGCTATTTTTTTCATTTATTCCTACTAAACTTCTTTGAGCTAATGTTATTGTAGCTCTTGTAATTTTTATATGCAGTCAAAACTTGAAATTCCTATGTTCATATTAATTATCTCAAGCACGTCAAAATGTGATAAATATATGAGCTTTTGAACATTTTCTGACCAGCGGATTCATAAGAATTAAATTTATTATACTTTTTCAACCGAAAGTTGTTTGTGTGGTCTTAGCTTTATACTGAAGGTTGCAACCATGCATACAGGACTTGAAAAATATATGAAGAAATAATTGTTAAAATCAGTATTTAATATCATATAAATAGTTCTGTATAATATTAAATTCTTTGTTTACTTTCAATGTAACACGTCCGACCTTGACATTCGTTTTCTCGAAAGGTGACTAGAGTTTTTACGGTTGGCGGTTATTATTTTTAAATTTAAACTTTTAATAATTAAAAATTATAATGAACATGAAAAAAAACGTTACGAGATTATTATATAGTGATAATTATTAATTGTCTTAATTACCATATGCATTATATAAAGTAGGTTGTCAGACATATATATATGTGTGTGTGTGTGTGTGTGCGTGTGCGTGTGTGCGTGTGCGTGTGCGTGTGCGTGTGCGTGTGCGTGTGCGTGTGCGTGTGCGTGTGCGTGTGCGTGTGCGTGTGCGTGTGCGTGCGCGTGTGTGTGTGTGTGTCTGTGTGTGTGTGTGTGTGTGTGTATGTGTTTGTGTTTGTGGGTGTGTGTATGTGTGTGTGTTCCTTTTTCAATTATACATAATAAATAGTAGTGTTTCACATATTTTGTTGTAGCAACACTAAACATTTTGTGTCAGTGGACAAAATGCAAAAAAGATTTAAATTTAATAAAAAAAATAAATTAGTTTACATTTAATACAGCAACAAACATAATTCCACGTAATGCATCATTATTCACTTTTAATATATAATTCAGTGTTTTGTTTCCACTTCCCTCGCGTTATCTTTGGTTCGTGTTAATTTAATTCGCTTTCTCATTACTCTATAATCGTGTTTAGACGGCTCGTACTCGACTTTAATTGATTATGTTCTGTGTGTGTTTGCTCTTTGTTTGATTATAATTACTGACTGAATAACCATGAAGATTTATAACTGGTTTAACTCATACAATCGGTTAGATTTGTAAATTATTTCTATGTATAGCTTTGCACTTTTAACCAAAAGTTTGCTTAGTCCGACACACGGAGCGTTTTAAGTTTTTTTTATTCACATAGTACTTATGATTGATATTCAAACGCACAGTGGGTAGTTTGATAATGCGAACTAATGGTAACCGTAGAATGCTGCTCTTTGTGGATTATTTGTTGTTGTTAATATAATATCTTCTTTTTATTCAGGAATTCGTTCAGTCTTTCTTCGCCGGCACTCTGAAGCAGCATTTGTTGAGCGAGTCTCTCCCCGCGGACTGGGCCGACAAACCCGTGAAAGTGCTAGTCGCTTCCAACTTCGATGAAGTCGTCTTTGATAACGAAAAGACTGTGCTCGTGGAGTTCTACGCGCCGTGGTAAATATTATATACTTTGGTTATACGTAAATTTTGCTTGAAGTTATATTATATATATCATTATAGTATACAGTTGTTGATACGAATATAATTCAAGGCTTTTTAGTGATAAATATCATATACACTGACTGAACAAAATATATGTGTATACTTAAATTAAATTAAGAATTTTGGTTGCAACATTGTTCACAAATGTACCATATTTCTATAAACAATACTAAGTAGCGTTAGTCCGACTGCACACAATAAGCGATAATATAATTGAAATAAGTCTTTGTAACGATATCGCAGCCTTGAGACATTATTCTTATTATTCGATATTGTTTTGTACCTACGGTGCTCGAGTTCCTCACGATATTAAGTTAACACGAAGTGAATAAAAAGTTTAGGAAATTCTATATATTATAATCGAAGACGTTTGCGTTTTTGTTTTAATTAAATACAATATTAGAAAGACACGTGTAGTAAACGTACATATATATATATATATAATCTTTTTAGTAACAAGAAAGTAAATTATAGTACCGGTGACGTAATTCATGTTGTTTATTCAAGTGTTCAATGAGATCTTAACGACGAGCGCCGCTCACAGCACACGCTCCAACTACTCCGAACACCTCTTTTATGTAAATTATTCGTCTGTCGTCAAGGTTTCACGAGCTCGATGACGTCCATGAACTCATTGAAACATTGATGTTTATTATACAACACAGTGACTAATATGTGAAAAATATTTAATCGATATAAATATCAAACTGAATCGATGTTAAACGATTATTAACCAAATCGATTAGTTCGATATTATTGTCATACATTATAATAAACACGACATGTTGCTGAAGGTGCGGCCACTGCAAGCAACTGGTGCCTATCTACGACAAACTCGGTGAGCACTTCGAGAAGGACAGCGACATCGTCATCGCCAAAATTGACGCCACCGCCAACGAGCTGGAACACACCAAGATCACCTCCTTCCCGACCATCAAGCTCTACACCAAGGACAATCAGGTATTCATATACTTGATGCAACCATAAGCCATAACTTTATATATATAAATATATCTTGCAGTAATTTACAATAATTTAAGTCATAAATAACAAAACATTTTCTAAAGAAAACTTGTAAGTTATTGAGAGTTAAATAGTATTTTTAATGTCCTGATACCGGATCATTAATACGTTTTCAATATATTTGTATCGTATTAATATATATCTTATGTGTAGGTTCGTGAGTACAACGGTGAGCGTACTCTGAGCGCGCTCACAAAGTTCGTGGAAACCGGCGGGGAGGGCGCCGAGCCCGTGCCGGTGGACGAGGAGTCCGACAGCGACGACCACGAACAACCCCGAGACGAGCTATAAACACCATCTATATAATAATATTTTTATGATAATAAATACAAAGGCCAGTGCGGTCTCTGAACATCCTGTATAATATATATCTTATATTGCGATCGCCGGTGCGGTCTTGAACATCCTATATATATTAACTGCATTTTTTGCTCGACTGTTTACTTTTTTTTATAGTTATACAACTGTGTCCAGTTGTTGTATGTCTGTCTATTCCATAGTCGGTAGGTTTGATCTGTCTACGTTGTCTATGATCTATGATATTTTCTAAGGAAATACTCTCGTATTCTTCCGACCGCGATCCAGGAGGGTAGTTTATCGCTCGTAATTTATTCCTCAGCAGCACAATTCGTGTTATGTATGTCTTAAGCGTATTTATAATTTCTGTATCATAATAGGTTTCTTCTTTGCATTCGTTTGAAATCGATTGAAGAAATAATCGAACAAGTTTGTTAATTTTTCTATTGGAGATGGTTATTTTTGTATGTTTTTTTCCTCCGTGTATCGTTATGTACATCACAAGAGATATTTTTAAGATGGAATCATCTTGACAGTGAACTATCGTTTATATTTTTGTATCGATTTTATTGTTTTGTTTTACGTTTGAGAGTTTTCGAGAAGGTGCTTTCGTGGAAATTCAATATACATATTTTCGTATTCCCTTAAAATTTTATTAGTAATTCTGAAGATCTGTGTAAATATCTACATGATTATCGCCAAATCCACATCATCTGTTTGTCTGTTGTGGATACAGAAATTGATAAATAAATAACACTAGGAATATAATCTGTCTTTTCTTTACGTGACCTGTCTCGCGTTTAAACACTTGTATTTGGTAAACAGAAAAAAAAAACGATTTCATTGCGATAATTAATTTATTTTCTTAAATAAAACGATCGAAACATAAAATAACTCTTTAAATTAATTAACATTAAGCTTGTTCCGTACATCATCACAATAAAACGAATGTTTTTAAGAGTCGAAATGGAATGAGTCTTTACAATCTACAAACACGACGTCTAAAACGTTACGAAAGCTTTATTTCGTGTATACATAATATATTAAATATTCGTAAACAAACGCGTCTTAGTTTTGTGTTAAGAATTCTAAGCATCTACTTTGGTACGCGAAGGTAACAAGGGCTGGAGAGTTAATTCATAAAAATACAAAGCGGGAAGTGTGGAGACGTTTGTTTGCTGACAAAAAAAAAAATTAAATACATTTGTATGAATACAATTACGATCAAATTAACCGCTGAAATAAAATAAACTACAAAATGTATAACATATACATAATATCACACGTGTAAAGTTTTCCAATCATAGGCAGTTTTTCGGCGACATTTATTAATTTCAAACATTGTAAGAACGTCCCGTTTGATAACAGAACTTTTTTTATCAAATTTCTTGCAAAACACCAACATTTTTCATCAGTCCCGTGGTCGAGTTTACAAATATAACAATAATGTATACTTAGCCTAAATAGCTAAGGGTCACCGTTCGAGCCATTGACAAACGACTTAGCTTATTAGTCTTGCGTATTTCGAGTCCGTGTGTAGCGACCCTTACACTCTATTCATATGCGAACTATATTACGGTGACAGATAACACTTAAAAACTTATATCATATAAATTTTATATTTTGTTGAATAAATAATGTAATCGTTCACTTCATATAAAAGCCAGGCACCTGTTGGAATGACTTAATCTCGATATACATTAAAAATGATTATAACAGTTCGATGCGGAAACTATATTACGAAACGCTAAGCGGACCTCGTTACTATAATGAAATAAGTGTGACTATGACTGAGGCGGTCTAATATTGTGTTACGCCGTTACATGTGGAACATTCGATGCAGGTCGTGCCAGCTAGGCTTTGCATATGCAGGGTCGAGTCAATACATATCAGTGCTGAACAAGTTTACATCCTATACCGGCCATGTTTCATACTAGCCCGCGCGACCCACACCAAGTCTTTGTCACAAGCCTGCATCATCAGACTAAACTCGGACAGTTTCTGGTAATGAACACGTTGTATGCCAGGACTGGCGAAACGTGTGTAATCTGACGTCACAGACTTGTTATAAAGCCGGTTTGTGAAGCTACATCGACATAATTAATAGTGTGACGAGCACATCATAGCGCGAACATAGAGTCCTCGTCCTTCTTGATGTGGCGGTGGCGGGGCGTCGCTTGACCCTGACCCTGACCTTGACCTTGCCCCTGGCCAGCATTCGGCAGGCTGTCTGCGGCCGCGGCCCTCTCGGCGAGGAACTTGTCAAAATCGCTGCTCGTCACACTCTCCTGTCCGTTGGCTTCTGTTGCTGCCTGCAAAATTATAATTATATGATATAAAAATTATAGCAAATACATATGTATATGTAAACACAGTAAGCGGTGGAAACGTGAGAAAAATCAATACTATAAGTACTTTTTAATTTTTATTACGGATAAATAATACTAATCTATGGTAAATCAGGCAAGTTATTAAAACTTGGTGCATACAACACATGTGTTATCACTTAATGCTTGTAGATATTTTGAAAGTGAGTTATGAATTGTAAGTACTCTGTGAGTATAGCATGTCTAGAGATGAAAACGAAATGATCAGTGAACTCTGTGTAAGATATTTCAAAGTCACCTTCTCTTGGGCCAACCAAGCCGATATTTCATCAAATTCCCTTTGATCCATTCCTGTCGGCTGTTGATGGGAAAAAAATAAAAATAACCAAAAAGAAAAACAACAAAAATAATGTTGAAAATAAAGAACGAATAGTCGTAAATAAAAAAAAAAAATCAGATAATAAATTGGATACCAAGTTGAATATACTATACATTATATGTAATTATTTTCCTATAAAATAAATGTTAATATATAAAACATATTGTAACTAAGATGTAAATACTAACCAGTGTGTTATGAGCCCTCATAGCGGTTCCCAGACCTCCGACGGGAGCTTCAGCATTATCAGCATAGCTACTGCCGCTGGAATACAAAAATATACATACATGCATTATGGAAGACATGTATATTATAAAAGCCGGTAGTTTTATTTTCAGTCAGTCTCACTGAATTAAGTTAGTTACTCTATATAACTAAGCAATATATATCATAGTAATAAGAAACAAACACACAATATTATATAACATGTAGTGTCTTTTAATGGCAGTCATTACTTACCCCGTCTTAGTGGTCTCATAGGTAACGTTCCTAGACTGAGCAAACATATCGAACTCATCCTTGGAACTGCTTGGTGATTTATCGATTGTATCGTCTTTAACAGCTGCAAGTATATAATGATATAGAAGCCACATTATGCTTACAGACACTAAATTAATTTGTTATAATATTTAATTTTATTTATCAATACTACAGTAGTATTTTTTAACAGTCTCTTGTTCATAGTTTATATATATATATATATATATATATAATTATATATATACTATTATTATACAATTATATGTTTATTAAATACATATATATACTTACATAGTTTAGCAACATCGGGTACGTCATCACTGAGATCAATTAAAGCGTCGTCATCTTTTTTCTCAGCTGAAAAAAATGACATAGATAATTATTTCATGGCAGATAATTAAAATGTTTTTTTTTTTTCATTATATACTAACGTGAAGTGGCGCCCGGCACACCCATGGCGGCGCCCAAAATGGCGGATGGCGTCGCCCCACCAGTCGCGGCAATTCTATAAAAATAATAATTATTGCAACAAAAATAAATTTTTAAGCCGCGTATATTATACCAGTATAGTAAAGTTTAGTTAGACTTGAGAATTGAGATAGAAATTAATAGTTAATTTAATATAATAAACATGTTAACCGACCGCTAGCGACATCTATCGGCCGTTTCAAGTGATTACAACATAGCACATACAATTGTTATTATTCATTCCAGTTCAAAACATACGGAGTATGTATTGAATAAGCCCTCAAAAAATTAGATGTATAACTGTATACAGTAGCGTCACCTGTTGTGTAATAATCACGTAATAAATATGTTGACTTATAAATAGAAATGCTTAAGTGTTGTTATTTACGTCTATGGTAAGACTAGAATTAATTGTACTTTTATTTTTGAAATTTTTGAAGTCACTATTATATACAGTGTGTTCACCTGTTATTGATGAACCTGGAGTGTCTCAGTAACAGGTTGTGGAGGCGGTCATTGGTCAGCAGAAGGTCGGCCGTCAGCGGGGATTCCCCTAAACGACCCACCAGCTCAGCGACACGAGTCTGCATCGCCTTCAGAGTGTCTGCTAGCTCCTGAAATATTTACAAATATATGTTAGATCGTAAAATACAGGCTAGGATTAGGAAGTTTTATTTCAATAATAAGTACATATATGAAACAAAAATATAATCTATTAAAAAGAATTAATTCTGCTGTTTACAATATATATATATTCGTATGAAAAATCCTACATTCAGTAGTTCGATGTCTTGTTCGTGATGCTGTGTGTATGGAAGGCTTGTGAGTTCGGTCAGCATGTCGTTCATGACTGTCATGTTCCCCTCAACCACTGACAGGTCCGCCCGCAGCTTACTGCTCTGACTGTCTGACAGAATCTGTAAAATATAGTCTATGGTAAACAGGTCATGGCATGTGATAGATAAAAAATATATATATCTGTGGTTCATTTAAATTATGTTCATTGGTAAAGA
Organism: Danaus plexippus; assembly: GCF_018135715.1. NCBI lineage: Eukaryota > Metazoa > Arthropoda > Insecta > Lepidoptera > Nymphalidae > Danaus > Danaus plexippus. Next base: position 5,757,596 of record NC_083545.1, read on the forward strand.
TCTTACGCACATCTAAAGATAGAGAAAAATATTTTTTAAATGTATTTGATTACCTCAAATTGATTATTACATTGGTTATAAAATTTACGAGTTTTCTCCGTATGTATTTTTTTTATTTGAATATGAAAAGGTTATATATATTAGAAATTAGTCTTACTGTCCCTACGACTTGCTCCTGAGATGGTCGACTTGGAGAGTTCTGCGGAATAGTACGTTGTGGAGAACCAACTACCGGCTCCCCGCCGTCAATCACACTCTGTGGAGGTTACTATATTTAAACCATTACTCTAACACAATTACGAGCATGGAAACGAGTAAGTCATGAACTAAAAACTATTTGACTAGTAATTGCTAGTACTTTCCATATACTAAATAATGCTAGTAAAGTTATATAACTCCACAATTTATAACACAATATAAATATAATTGAAATTAGAAATATATAATGAAATTACACGAGCGGGATTCGAACCAGCGAACTTTGCAAGTTCAACTTACTTTACCAAATAAGCTATCGCGACCTGAGTAGTGCCGATGAATTTTTCATTCTACATTTTGAAATTTAAATTTAAATTTACTAACTCTATATTGCTTAGATATTAAAAACATAGCATGTGTATAATGTGAAGTACTTTTTGAAACATATACGTATAATTATATAGATTACCCTCTGCGGTGTGAAAATTGGCGCCATCGCATCTAGGTCTGTCATTGGAAACTCGACACCTTTGTTGCGCAATTCATTATACACTTGACCAACGCCCTGTTATCAAATAAAGAATATCATCGTTATACATAATATAAATGATCTAAAAACTAAACGATAAATAAAATTTTCTATACATATTTTATTTTTAGTCGGTCATTAAAGCACTTATTAAATTTCTCTTGCATGAATTGCAAGTATATCCGAAACCGACATATTAGTTGTTTAAAAAAATAATCGTTTTTTTTATTTTTATGACGTGTAAATGCTAAAATAACTAAGAAAAATTCTTATACTGCATAAATATGCAAGGCCTTGAAAATAAAATTTATAGGTATAAAATATTTCAGATTAAGAAAAACAGTTCAGAAATATGAAAGTACGATTAAGTTCCACTTGTTCTGTCGAGTGTGAAGAATTCTTTTTCAGCCAGTAAACAATACTATGGTAGCAGTTATACTTGTAAATTTGACCTTCATAGAAACAAGGTTACAAAAGACTATGGAATACATAAAAAAGAGGTTGACTTTACTTATCTATATTCTTTGTTATTGATAGTTTTTGTTTTATATTTGAATTTGGAATAAATTCTATTTAAAAAATCGTAGAAAAGTTTTTTATCATACCTGTAATTCAGGTTGGTTTTGGAAAGCATCCGCCCAACATTGAATGAGGCTGAGAACCTTCTCCTGTACCACAGTCGGTGGATCATTTTTGGGTCCAATGAGTTTGACCTGATTATAAATTAAATTTTATATTAATTATGTAAAGAAAAATATGAGACATTTTTGTATAATATCAGCTTTTTAAATTACATTATAAATGTTAATTGAGTAATGGATTGGTTTAGAATATGTTAACTAATAAATACTGTAATTTATTCTGTCATTATAAGGTGAATTCTAAATCGTTTGATAATTAAATACTTTCAATCTGCACAGGGATATATTATGATTATAAATTATTTAGTAATTAAAAAATTATATCTATGCACAGATTATAAAATATGTATAATAATAACTTTTTCTTTTTTAATGATACACATTCACATTTAAGAAGAAAAAAAAAACAGACACTGTTTAATACCATGGAGTTTTTACATATATCAATTAATATTATAATAAACCAGTTCACTGTTGTCCCGTTGAATATATAATTAAGAAAATGGTGACATCATGCAGAGAAGCAGTTATATGGAATAAATTATATATATATATATACACAGTCACACAGATATATATAAAGTTGTAAAACCTTTGAAATGTTTGTATGATTTAAATATAACAAAAAAACTATGCAATGAATCCATTGTTTTAAAAATCAGTTTCAAAATCCATTATTTAATGACAAAGTTTGCTAAACTTAAAATATTTAAAGGCTTGTATTAATAATAATTACTAAATATATTTGTATTATTTTCTTTGTAAATAATTATATATAATTTTTTTACATTGGCAGGTGAAGGATGCATTTAAAACAAATTGCACACAATTGCATCATATTATGAAATAGAGAATATACTGAATAAAACTCTATATAATTTTTATTATAGTTAGCTATAAATGAGTATTGTTAAAACCCGTTAAAGTGATGTATATTTAATGTATCAAGATTAATCGACGGAGAGAGAGATAACTTTCCGGCATTCCGTGGATTAACTGCATGGCGAGTGTGCTGGGTCAATCACAATTGAGTTAGGTACTAAATACTGAATATTCAACCCATCTTACAGCTAGAATATCGGACCCAACATAGTTTAGTAGAAACCATTACACTTATAAAAGCGTCTGGTGCTTTTAAACATGGAGAAACTGTTATTTTTTCATTTGTATATTTTTTTTTTTCTGTTATAAAAAATTCACAGTCATCTATCTTAAATAAAGTGCCTTAATTCTTTGAGTCATATACTTCTCATAGTTATAGACCAGATATAAAATTTGAGCCAGATAGGCTTTAGTAATATTTTAAACAAACAAAATGTTTCACTACAGTAACAAAGTTTAATGAGTCACAATTAACTCTTGTAACACAGTTGAAAGACATTCAGTGTTACAACTGTGACATCACAAGACATATCTACAGTGACATAAACATATGACATATTGCAAATAAATTTACTATAAAATGTTTATGATATATTTATATGATGATAAAAGCATTCCTTTGTTTTAAGTCAACAAAATGTATTCTTGAGAGATAAATTTCACTGTGAATGACATTTTATCTGATAGCACAAAATTTTGATAAGTTATGTGTTGTATTAGAATATTACTCATAATCAAATATGTACAATTTCATGAGTTGTTGTTCAAATTAAGAATTTCGTTTATAAATCACAGATAATCTTTTGTTATATATATATAGCTAGCAGAATATCAAGTTTCTACCCGTATAGTGCCAGATAGTAGTGGCTTAATGTAATCCGATTAAGAGGTGAAATAAAATTTTAAACTTACCAGTTCTGATATAAACTCCTTATTGCATACTAGAACATGAAATGTTTTGCTGCAATTTTTAACACAGGTTTCCAATACAGTTAGTGTATACATGACAACGGTGTAGTTTTTGCCTGCACTTTGAGTCAACCTCTTTCTTATGGCCTTAATTGCATCCTTGGGTCCGTCAGTGCTACTATTTATTATATCGCATATCTCCATATTAAGGGCCCAATTCTCTGATGGTAGAGATCCATCGGTAGCTTGTTCTGAAACAAGTTTCATCAATAGTATAGGTATAGTATACTATAGTAGTATTAATTTACTATAGTAAAGGTCAAATGTATTGATTAAAGTCAATCATTTATGATGACGATATATGTATTCAAGAAATTTATTTCAAATTCAAGACAGAACGAAGATAAAACTTATAACAAAGGTAAATTATGATTTCTTAATGCGCAACAAAAGTAAATGCAATTCTTAACGAAAGATTTGTTTTATTTAATGTTTTATTTTTTTACTATTTACCTATCTTCTGACCAACCGGCGTAGCAAATGGGTTCCCTACTCCAAAAAACGACATTTTCGTGATCTATCCTATGATAAATAAATAATTTCCACAGATTTCACTTGTCACCTAATTAGACGTAGAACTAAATCCTTGTGACAAAATATGTCACTTGTCAAATCAAAATAATGATACGACTATTTTTACGCTAAAGTACGTTAAAAAAAACAGATTTTGATAAAATTTCTAGGACAAGGACTACGCTTTATAAGTAAGTGTATTTTTATTATTATAGAAGGAAATGTTGAAGTAATTTTAATTAATACCATCGGTAAAATTTAAATTTTGATTATTGATCCATTTTTTTTTATTATATTTTTTCATTTAACTATGTACCATACAAAACAAGTTGCTTTTCTTTTTTTCTCAGTAATGTAATATTTTTTAGTAATAGGAAGTCTCTTGAATATAATGTATTAAAATTTTATGGTTTTGCGTATAATAAATAGCATCTAAGTCCTCCTAACTGCAAAGTAGGTAATTTCTTGTAATTTTAAAAGTACAAGTTAATTGCAAAATAGCTAAGCAATATTAAAATATTCGTTTTCGAACATATAAGTTTTTAACAACGGTAACCAAGTAACAAGCTAACCAATTTTAATCAGTTAGATTTCTTCAAACAATTTAGCTTATTTTTGATTCATATATTTATTTCTTGCCAAGATGGGAGAGAAATCATCATTAAATAGTTTAATTATACTACCAGATATAGAACCTGGTGTGATAGATAATGCCATGCTAACTCGTTGCATTTTGGAATATGGTTAGAAAGCTATCTTAAAATTCAGATAGTAAAATTACTTACATAAACAGAATAGACAAGTCATAACTATTAAAAAATTAATTTTGTTGCATAGGACCCACTGAAGAAGCAGGAAGATTGTTCGCAGAAGAGGGTGTTCATTTAGATGAAGCACCCGTAGTACGGCTTGAATTTCAAAATATTTTAAGAATTGATCATCTATGGATGCTTAAGTCATTGAGAAAGTTAACCCTAGCACATAATCTAATAGAAAAAATTGAACATTTGGATCTTTTAACTGGTCTCAATGAATTGGATTTATCATTTAATAAAATTGAGAAAATAGAAAATTTAGATAGTCTCGTTAATTTAGAAGTTTTGACATTATTCCACAATAGAATAAGAAAACTGGAGAATATGGAAACTCTCCAAGAATTATTGGTGTTTAGTATTGGTGACAATCTCATAGAAGATTATAAGGAGGTAACTCTATTTTGTAATGACAACACATGATTGCTTACCTACATCCTCTATTTTATGCATCAAAACCTCTTTAAATGCACTAAAAAATGTATATAAGTAAATTATTAATTTAAATTTTAGATGGCATACGTGAGGCGTTTTCGAAAACTAAGGTCTGTGAGTTTTAAGGGCAATCCGTGTTGTGATGACCCTATGACTTATCAGTTCTTAAAATCTGCTCTCACTAGAGTGACATATTTAGATTATAAATTAGTAACCGAAGAAGAAAGAGAAGCTGGAGTTGCTGTTTTCCGGTAGGTAACTTAAAAGATTGCAGAATTCATATTTTTGCATACACACCAAAGTCATCAAATTAAATTAATAAATGCCGAGTATTATGGGTTATTTTTAGAGGCCTTCTAAGAAAATTAGATGAAGCAGACGAAAAAGCTGAAAAAGAAAGAATAGCTAAGGAGGAATACGATGCTAGAGTTAAATTTTATGCCCTCTCTTTTGTGGAATATTTAAGTGGGCCTGAGCTTTTAGAGTCAATGTTCGAAAAAGATCCAGATGGAAGTTTATTGTTGAAAGTTGGCGGAGAGCTTATAGGATTTTTTGATCAGTAAGAAGTTTTTAAATTAGTTTTGTCACATTATACGCGTGGACAAAGAGGCAGGAGAACCATTTATTAAATTGAACACAGTATAATATAATGTTGTTAATAGTTGTGTTTATATATTATAAATTCCTTAGGTACAAGGAACAATACGTCGAAACCATGGCTGGCTTAGTCGAGTTTGCTCAAGAAGCTTACAATGCAAGACAACATGAAATTAAACTATTCAAAGATCTCGTCGACAATGCTCTAGAAGAGAGTGTACAGAAAAGCAAAGAGTAAGTCATTTATGGCACCTTACAAAATTTTCTCTTTACTATCTTTTGAAATGAGTTAAAGGGACTATTGTAAAACATTTTCTTCCAGAGTGGTTTTTGAATTTGAAGAAAAAAAGAAACCTTTAGTGGAACAAATGAATCAGATTATAGGAAAATATACGGCCAAACAGGCTACACTAGAGCAACTGGAACCCAACATTATAGATGCGGGTGAAGCGTTTAACGATCTCATTTATGACCTGTGGAAAAAGCTGATGACCCTAGAGATGCAACTCTATGAACAATGCGAGGTCTAAATAATTTGAATTCTGAATAATTGAGTATACCAATTCGAGTTCGTTCGCTTTGATGACGTTATTTTATTTTATCACCAACTCAGTTTAAATTTTTAATTTTTGATTCAGTAAAATCTAACATAAAAATTAATCCAGGAATCCCGGGTTCAATTCGCGGTGAACATGACGGAGATGATAACAAAACTGCTCGAAATTTCGAGAAACGCGTTCGGAGCGTGGCGAGAACACGAGGGCATGTGGTCCATGCGTCAGTTCGAGACGCTGTCCAAGCTGTTAGGAAATAAAGTTATGCTCGGAGACGCACCACCGGAGCTGTTTGAGGTCATTTAATTTTGTCGATTTATTTGTGTTAAGAAAAGTTGATTATCTACTTATTTAATATTCCGTCAGGGGCCCTAACTCTATGCGTTTATGTCAAGTTAGTCATATCGTTCCCTTAATTAACAAAATTCCGACTATACCTTGATATGCTGCAAAATTATCGGTTTCAAAGTATTTTAAATAATAATATTATAGAAGTAATTGTTGGTTACAATTATAAATCGTTAAACTTGATTGCCTATAAGAACATAAAATGTTGCGCTAATTAAATTTATATTATTTCATAGGAACCCTTGTATTTATAAACGAATATTTTGTGAATATTGTTTATATTTTACTTTTCTTAAATACTAGATCATGATGGATAGAGATCAAATGATGAATCTTGTTGCTCAATCGTCGGACAATCACATGAGGTTTATCGATGCAAGGGAGGATCTTCTCATGACTCGTGCCAATGCCTGGCGAGATGAACTCGTACAAGGCACTAACGAGTAAGTCCTTTTTTATAGCCATATTTTTATAACGGTGCCAATATTAAACTGCTTAATCTATGGCGGTTCTATCAATGATAAAGATACGATCTTAAAAAATATTTAAATGGAATTTGAAATAGATAAATGTTTTTTTTTTTTTAATTTTCAGCAATGAAATAAAGAGAAATAGGGATAGAATTTTGGAAATTTATTATTTCATTGACAATCAGCGAGAGGAATGGACGGATATGCAAATGAGCATGACAGTAACTGCAGTAGATCCAGAAACAGCGGCCCTGTTGGGAGATGATTTTTAAAAGTATAAAAAGGTTTTATATAAATTTAAATTATTAAATTTTAGAAAAGTAACAAAAATTTGTTTGCCAAGGCCAACATAACATAAAAACAATAAGAAATCTTGTAAAAATCAATTCAACAACTCATTAATAAGTATGTATCTTTTGCTTTCATCAAATTCTGTTCTTATTTTAAATGACCTAATTTTAATAACTAAACTAGTATACCAGATGGACCAAAAGAAGTCATCCTATGATGTCTAGCTCTCTTTTTTTTCTAAATGAAAAACTTTGATCCTATTGTTTGATTATGTTTGTTTGAACCTTTAGAATTCTATTTGGTAAGTCGACACGATTATCGCCCAAATGGGCGCCGCCTCCATTGATTGCCATACAGGCTCGTTTTATGGCGTTTTTTATCACTTCGGCGAGAACTTCGGACTTCGGACTTTCGGAACTTCGGAGAGTCTTGGGCTTGATCTCGTAAACATGGGACTACAAAAAAACCCTACAAAAAAACGGCTGAAAAGCTTAAATCGTTCGATCTTCTTGGTCAGTGCAAATCTCTAAAACAAGATATGAGGTGACCCGGGAACTCTGCCTTCAGAATATCAGATTGGGTCGTACAGTGTGTGCCGTTGCTCCGTTCTGTTGGAATCACATTTCCCACAATATACGTTAGAATCACATATTCAACATAATTCGTCCAATAGAACATCGGACGAATTAGGTGGATATTGACAGAAAATATTCAGTCCACATGGGTCTAAAACGCGCAACGTCCACTGTCGTCGATTGTCAAAAAATAATATATGCTCCGATGACTGCTCCACTGTGAACAGCGCACCATGCAGTCATTTTGATCGGGTGTAATAGCTCCTCTTCAATCACTCTTGGATTTTCGGTGCCGCAGAAGCGATAGTTTTGCTTGTTCACATACCCGCTGAGGGGGATGTAGCCTCATCACTCATTATGTTTTTGGCCGAGACATTGGCCACTTCATCCTTGAGATTGAGGATGGCTTAGGAGTAGGTTATGCGGATTTGGCGGTCGGCAAGCAGCAGCTGATTTGTACCGGAATATGCGCAGGTCTTTCACCAAAATTCGCCTTCGGAACGTTTGGCTGATGGCTAAATTTGTCGCACGGCGTCTGGTCGATGTTTAGGGCAACAGCTTGGCATCCGCGGCAACAGCGGCGATATTCGAGGTAGAATGGCTGCTCCGGGGCCAGCCACTCTTGGCAACGTCTCATGTGGTCCCATACTCTTTAAGATTCGTGGCTAAATAACGCAGTGTTTGTGCAGTTAGTGTCGGACGACCGGGGAATCGGCGACGGAGTGAGAGCTGCGCTAACACCACAGACATTCGTTTGTGCTGTCGACAAAATTGTTATGCAAAAAAAAATGAACACGATTATCCTGCGTTCTTGGGGATTGTACCGCTCCACGGCCTATTCATTTGTATTTTACATCTTTCCATTCATCAAATGTCAAAACAGATTTGGATTGGCAGCCATTTGCTAAAATGAGATTATTCCGATAGGGTGATTTCTGTTGGCCCAACTTGTACAAACAAAATTAAGTTTTTATGTTTAAATTAACTTTGTCAAATGCACTTTTTAGTGTCAGATGCATTGGTTTTAAGCATTCAAATTTGCTTCTTAGTACATTTCATGCAGCATTTAATACCGGAGGGCAAATAGAGGAAAATTTGTTGGTATAAAAAAGAACTTATTCTGTAAATTATTTATTAAACAATTGTATAGTATTATTATGTCATATTATTTGTATAATATATTTCTATTTTTATGATAGTTAACAAAAAAAAGATGATAACGATGTAATAAGGTCACTTTCGCAATGTTTATAATCTACTTTTGCAGATTGCTAATATTTATAAACATCTCTGGTCAACATTTTCACTTATATTTATTGATTATTTCAATATAAAACTGTAAACGGACTAGCACAAGCAAAACTGTAAAATATTTAAGCTTTCTTTTTTAATGACTGTATATACATTTCGAGGCTCTTCTGGATTTTAGGATTTTGGACGAACTGTAAAAATTCATTCAGATCCTCACGTCTACCGTCCTGTAGTCTCTTTATAGCAGCTTGTCTCATTTTCAATTTCGTGATGGAACGAGCCAGTGCCGGGATTCTATCGAACTTCCCAATGAATCCTTTGCATTTAGCAATAGCGTCATCTTTGTCAGTTGCGACTTCATCTATGAGTCCAACCTGTTTTCAAGACACTGTATTAAAATTATCAGAATAATAAAAGCATTAAGCTGAAATTAATTAAGGATAAACTATAATGAAGAATTGCATTAATAAGGAATTCATATATCAGAGCTGAACAATAGTTTCAACTGGAAGTCCAAATAATTGAAACAAGCTGATTCAGCCACAATGAGCATGATGCTAACAATCCATACATGTCAATAAAACTGCTTTGTAACATAAAATAATGTATGAAATCTAAGTAATTAATGTCTTTTAAATATATAGTTGTTTACTAATGATGTGATTGCCTGTAATGACTATTGTGAACAACAAAGGACAATATTGTAAGTCAAACAGTAATCGCTCTTTAAACCTTTATATTATACCTGTTATAGATTTTTTATACCTTTAAAGCCTCTTCAACATTGAACATCCTAGCAGTTGTGAGTGCATATTCAGCTTCTCTCACAGGAATGGTATTGGTCATGGTGTCCATAAACCAATTGGGGGCGACAATCCCTAAAGCGGTCTCATTCAGGCCAATCGAGAAATTGCCACCAGTCATAACTCTATATTCACAACACATAGCCAAAAGACAACCGCCCGCTGGAGCATGACCCTGAAGATATTCAATAGTAATTAATTTAAATTCTAAATTTAAATATATTTATTTTAAAGAGGCTTAAAGCAGCTTACTTGCTGTATGTAATAAACACAGATTAGATAATTTATGTATATTAAGGTGAACATTATTTATTCTTATTTTGTGATACATAATTTTTTTATGTGAATTTTTGTGTATTTTCTTTGTACTAGCTCATACAAACAAATATAAGGTCTATTTACATTGATTGCAGCAGCGGTTATAAAGTTTGATCCGAACAATTTAAACCAAACTTCTTGAAGAGTTGTCCAGAACTCCTCTACCCGTTTTAGGTCTGGTTTATACATCTCCATTATATCAAGACCTGCTGAAAATACTTTTGGTGATGCCTGTAAATAATGTCTCTTTTGATAAAACATCAACAGATTTTACTATAAATATAACAACATTCTAATAAACGTACTGATGTTAAAATCATGGCTTTACTTTTATTCTTTGCAATTTCGTCTAATGATTTGCTCATTTCTTTGAGTAAGTCCAGGTTAAGACTGTTAACGGGTGGTCTTTGTAAAGTCATTACAGCCACACCGGCATTATCCACCTTTAAATCCACTAAGGGCCCTTGAGTGGAAAGTGCTCTGGTTTGTGGTAACCACCTGTTTTGGCACAGTACACGTCGTAAAACAGACATAATGCCTATAAAAAAAGTTGCGTTTATAATAAGTATACTAGATTAAGTTACTTCATACAATTTTATTTATAAAAACAAAGTTTGTGTTTATGAAGCAAAAGATATAAATGTGTTAGTATAAATTAATACAATTTCAAAATTGACAAACTAATTGTAAACTAACTCAAAACTTACAATAATAACCAGTTGTAACGTGCAAACTTTTGCGAAGTTATCAAAGTAATTGTCAATTGAAAATAAAATAAAATTTTATTACGAAACTTTTAAAATAGTCCAAAAGCGGACTTTGACTTTTCGGTTCTTAGTCTCTTAGACTCTCGTCTATCACTCTGAAATCTGAATCTGTTAGAATATAGGGTTGCCATTATAAATAAAATATATTTATAAATAATATATACGCGTGGGTAATATATGCGTAGGCAATGAAAATGTTTAGAACTGGCCAGTTAGCAATATTGCTAATAAAAACTTTTTCAATTTCAATTTTATTACTTTCTGGTAACCTATTGCATTCATATGTCATTTGTTTTTGTGAATTGGCGGCAAATCTAAAACTATTGTTACAAGTGAATTTTTTTTCAAAATTACAAGCGGGAAATTTAAAAATTTGCCAATATTTACTTAAAGGTGGTGTTTTAAAATTAGTTGTAAATAATAAGCAAAAGTATAAATAGTGTAAAATATGTTTGCACCTCTGGGGGATACCGCCCCGGACAACCGTGGGGCCTGTAGGCCTCCACCCCCTAAGAGCAGTGCCGGCGTAAGGGCCACTGATACCCCGGGCGAAAATATTGTGGCGTCCACTTGAGGGAAGCAATTTCAAGTGTTAGTTTTTTGCTGATCCCAAGTAAAATTATATTAAGAATTTCATCTTTCCTTTAGCGTTACCCAGAGCTAACGACGCGGACGTAGAAGGTTCAGTTATCCCCACCATCTACCACGTGTCACGCGTATCGGTTTGGCGGTGGAAGTATTGCACCAATCGTAAGCGTAAGCACCGTGTGGTCGAGGAGTGACTCTAACGATATCGTTAGAGTCGCTCCTCGACCACAAACCCTCAAAAAATCCATCTAAAAAAAATCTCAATAAAAAATATGCATATGCACAGAGCGTAGAGGACAGTTCTGAGGGTTTGCACCAGGAGAGGCAAGAGACTCCAACTTCAGACCTTGGCGCCCCCCCGAATTTGTCGCCCTGGGCCATCGCCCCATCACGCCCCCCCCTAACGCCGGCACTGCCTAAGAGACATTATTCCGGAGACGAGGTTTAGCGGAACAATAGCAGCGAGGTCAAGGATAGGTATTACAAGCTATAATATAAACATGGATTGACACACGTGTATTGGTATATACGTGATGGTATTCCCTAATAGCTTTGCTCTGTTTTTGTTGAGAGCACTAAAGACACTAAACTTGGGAACCAAAATCCACTAACATTTACCTACCAGTTTATTAAAAAATGACGTGAAGGGCGTGAAAAATATTAAACGAGTTAATGCAATTATATATAAACCCAATAGTAAATAATAATAAACCCAAAGCGTTTCTTAAAAATTGCGATTTACATACTAAAAATGATTTAAAAACTTACATATTAGCTCGGGCCTAGAAAACAATCGGAGTAATAAAAGATGTTCTCACAAGTTTATCTATTGAAGAATTGTTTAAAAACTTAATCTTTACTATTAATATTCACATCAAATTACTGGTGAGAGGCGTTTTATGAGAAGGGTGAATGGTGAAAGAAAACCATTAGGTACCATCAGTATTACTTTTTCAACAGCTATATTATCTGAATGTGTATACCATATACCGATTTAGTGTCAGTGAAAACAAAGCGCCTCTTATGCAATGTTATAAATGTTTTAGATATAATCATAGTGCTAAGATTTGCAAATCTACTCAAAAGTGTTTTATTTGTTTTATGGATTTTTGATAATTTATTTACAATTTCGTATTTGACGTCTCTCCCACTTTTCAATTCTATGTTAATTTTCTGCTAAACTTTGATTTATTTTTATCTATTTTGATTAGAATCTTAGGGGACATACCAATGTATTTACTAAGTTAAGTTACCAAACTATGTCTTATATGTCTTCAATACAAATTATTTTGTGTAAAATAATACATAAAACATTTAAAAAAAAATGATTTCTGCAGTAGGTACTTTTATTAAAGCGGTCTTTTTGATAAATGGAAACGAGCGATAATCTTTAGATGACTTGGTGGAATTGAAATTGAAATTTTTTTTGGAAGGTTTGATGAAATACTTTAAACAATAATTGTCACAATAATTTATGATTACACTTTATTAATGTTATTTTTGCGGTCATTTAAAATGAAACATGTTGATTGATATAAACCAAAATTGTATATGTTATCGAGGGAAAATTTTTTCCTTTTTTTTTTTTCAAAGTTTGGTAATAAATGGAGAAATGGAAGCGAAGTTTTCACAATCCGGGATCATTTTTCCTCTGTATTTAATACAGGATTCCGCACAGAGCTGTCCTTCGAACCACGCTCCCAGCATTTTCTTACACTGAGCGCAGTTTTCAATGCACACTTCCATGGGGTCGTATCCAGTGATGATGGCAGGATTGGCTGACACTGGCGACGAGTAAAACTGAAAGATGGCGACTACGAAAAGTACGAACATAAATTTTCCAACCATTTTAGAGTAGCGAAATGTTATGTCGAAGAAAGTGGTATTGAGAAGTGAGTGTGATGTTCAGTGAGTTTTCAAGCTTTTTATACCAAAATGCGGATTCTATTTTCTATACAACTGTGCACACTAAACTCCAGGACGCCACTCTGTTTCCTATAATTGAATTGTCCAAGGAAATGAGAACTAGTGATATTAGAATTAATATCACTAGTTCAACTAGTATCAACACTTACAAACATAGATTTTATTACCAGATATTCAAACATCTCATATTTCTAAAACGTATTCGTACTTTTTAACTAAGTACTTAATTAAATACTTAAAAGTATTAACGAAATTAAAAAAATAATAATTTGGTGAATGTTTTATTTTTCTTTATACTAGATATAATTTTAAAAGAAAAAGTAAGTTTTATTCTAAATTACATGAACAGTCAGTGTTGCCATCAAAAAATTTAAATAATATATCAATCTAATGCATTCATTTTATCTTTTGCATGTACATTTGAAGAGTTCTTTGTGTCTCAGGACGTACGAACAATTCATAAATTTCCTCCGTATCTTCCTGTCTTGTATTTTGAAGTTTTTTAATGAGCGGTTCCCTCAGCTTCATCTTGGTGTTTATTCTAGATGCTGGTGTTATCTCATCGAACTTTTTTATGAATATCTTACATTTAGCAATGGCGTCATCTTTGTCGGTGGCGATCTCATCTATAAGTCTTACCTGGTAATAAATGTTGCGATAAATATAAGCCATTATAATAAGCTTATTTTAATAAGTTTTTAGTTTTTGTTACAAGATTATTACTTATAATAATATATTACAATATAAACGAAAAGCAACAACAACTGCCACTGGAACAATATTACACTAATTTTGTTATAAGATAGCCTTAATTTTCTACGTTTTAATAATTAAATTATTTCATTAAGAAAGAAAGCTATTTATATTTAGTTGTATTTATAAATATTCGATTTCAGACATGATTATTTTTAATGTGATCGTATGAATCGACCTTTGAAATTCTTGAACTAAAATTTTTCTCGTAAAAATGTTTTAATTTATAAATAGATTTTATTAATGACTTTTCTGATATACAGAGTTGATTATGTATTGTTTTCTTTTACATTTATAATAACAGTAGGTACAATACCTTCAATGCCTCTTCAGGGGTGAACATCCTCGACGTGGTAAACGCGTATTCAGCTTCCCTCTGATTGATAGTATTTTTTATGAGTTCCATGAACCAGCTCGGAGCGACTAAACCCAGGCTGGTTTCATTCATCCCAATAGTAAAATTACCTTTCGTCATTACTCTGTATTCACAACTCATTGCCATGAGACAACCACCCGCTGGAGATTGACCCTGGAATCGACGAGATGGTAATAAGGCCTTCACCACGAACAATATAAGGTTCAAAATTAAGTTTAACACAATTTTATAATAGATTTAAAATATATTTAGAAATATTTATTATTACATACTAATTCTGTTTTGAAATCAAAATAAATGATTTGAAGATTTTGAAAAATAAATTCTTTATCCTATATTTTAATATATGGATGGATAAAAATTGGTTCTTCAGTTTTTTGGTGTGAATGAGCAATAAAATTCATCCATCATTACGAACTTCTGGTTTTGTTAGTAGTAGAATAACTCATAACTAGACTTGCATTGATAGCAGCTGCTGTTATGAAACTCGCACCGAACAATTTCATCCAGACTTCTTGAAGAGTTGACCAGAACTCCTTAAACCTGACGGCATCAGGCTTGTAAATCTCCTTTATATCCAAACCAGCTGAAAATACCTTTGGAAACGCCTACGAAATCTTCAAAATTACAAAAAACCGTAAAATTATGCAAATACAAAAGGACTTTTCAACAATTACAATAAACTTACTGATGTTAATATCATGGCTGTGATTTTATTTTTCTCGACAAAGTCTAATGTATGGCTCATTTCTTTGAGAAAGTCCAAGTTGAAACTGTTAACAGGAGGTCTCTGTAAGTTAAGTATAGCGACTCCATCGCTGTCGACTTTCAGGTCTATCGAGGGTTTCTGTGTTGATAATAGCTTCACATGTGATGTTACCCATCTATGCTGCTTATATACCCGTCGAAGTAACATGCCTCCTAAAATATATTTATTTTTAGCTTCATATCTATATATGCAATAATCTATTCAAAATATTTTTTGTGTGTTCAAAACTTATTTATACGACTCCACTTTATTATACTTTTAAAGACATAGCGAATGCAAAGTACTAATGTTAAGTAAGCAAACAAATTATTAGTTTCTTTTTGAATAAATACTTGATATAATTAGGTGAATGCACCTATACATTTTTGAAATATATACCATTGTGATAATGGTCAAAATCATTATAAATATCTTTATTTTATTTTGATACAGCCATGTGACTTTAGAGATAAAACAACATGATCAAATAGTTTTGTTTATTTTTCTTTATATAAAGTTGTGTGGACCAAATAGTTGGATTTAGCCTGGAAAAATTATTTTTAAACTGTCTTTTTTATTCGTCTTTTGTTAGCCCTATTGGTTTTGACAGCGTCACCGGGGAGTTTTGTTTACATATCTATGTATTTGAGCCGGCCACAGACGATCCAAGATACTTGAGTAAGTTCATACTTGCACAAATACATGTATTTCGGGGGTGACCACAAACGGCTCGAGCAAGCTTGCACAAATGTCATCTCAGTGATATTAGTTCAAGTGTCCGTACATGCAGCGAGCTACTTATGCTTTATTTTAATTATAATAAAAAAAACTGAAACTTTAGAAAAGGCACCGAATTATATGGACTAAAGTGGTTAATTTTTTTTTTGTACCTTTAGTATTCTTTACTTTTTATTTGTCAAAGACAGGGCTCATTCCTATATATATTTGTAAATTCTTCTATGATAGCGTGTACTCCGTGCCCCTCGGTAGTCTCGTTCATTTTGGCGCGAAATTTACGTGCAAATGTAGGTGGCTGATACTGCTACCACACACGTTGATGTAAACTTTGGCATACGCAATATTGCACAAATTGATAATTGAAACATGCACATGCACAAATTCTGAAAAAAGTTAATTTTTCAGAATTTGTGCATGTCGGAAATTTGCGCAGTTTTCTTCCAATACATGTTGCGCAAATCCTGAATTGTATCTTGTGTGGCCGGCATTATATATTATTGTTCCTCATTATATTTTGAAGGTACGGATAGAAAGTTTAAATAAATAAATAAGCCTTTAAATGAATGTAAATGGATACTTATTTCTGGATTTAACTGAAGAATCTACGCATATTTTGTTAAAAAAACATCGATTTATAACGCGACGATGGATAGTTAACTTTGCAGTAGGTAACCGTCCGTGTTCATGTGAAAACGAGATTGAAATAGAAGGTTAAATCCGAGTATACCGTTTTAATTAATATAGTGTAATATTCGTGAAAATCCTAGATATCATGATATGCCATTAGATAATATTTAAAACTGGATGTGTCTGCGACTACGTTCGCGTGAGGGAGTTATTTTTTTCATTAAATCATCATCCTCTATCCGCTAATGAAAGTCCCGACAAAATTAATCCCACCGTTTCAGAAAGAAAGTGAAACAAACAAACATTTTCTTTGTACAAGTTTTTCTGATTGTCTGTTTAAATGGAACTAAGTTTTTCGGATAAATACGTGATTTTTAAAATCTTAGATATAATTATGTGAACCAATATGGACTGGAAATTGTTACAAAACTATGCCGGGCAACCTTTCATCAGCCCGTGATCACGGTTGCTGAAAAGTAATCGAAACGTCAGGAAAATGTAATAATGAAAATAAAAAAATCGAGTAGATACCTTAAACAGGTTTTTGTTTATTTTAACAGATGGACACACAACAGTTGTAAAAAGAAAATAGTTTAGTATATGGACCATATGGATTAAGTGAAAAGGGGTTATTCTAATACTTCAGACACACAAGTGTATATTTTTTTAAATCATATAATGTGCGTTTTTAATAGTCCATTGGTTTAAATATGTTGCAGCGTAAACTTCTTTTAATGTACTATATATTTTTATATATAAAAGCCTATATAAGCCTATAACTAGAAATGGACTATAGAATATAAAGTAATTTACATTTTATTTACATTTGTACTTGTTAGTAGATACAATAGGTGATTGAAAGTATTGTGTTAAGAAGCGTTGCCATCGTTGCACTTATTCTAACAATAAGTTTGCATTGTCAGACTACACACGAAGCGTTTCACGTTTTTCGTTCAATAACCCACACCAATACTTTAATGTGTAAAAATTTTGTAGTAGTCCAAACTAGGGATAAGCATATATGTTAAAAAAATTCAAATAAAATTATAAGTTCAAAAGTTAAAAATAATAATATTATAGGGAATTAGTATGTTTTTTCTATCAGTTTGTTTTATTTATTATGCTACATGATGAACAGACAGTATTTATATTTAAAAAAAAATCTTTACATTGAATACAATACATCTTTACATAGATTCCAGTTGCCATTTTTTCGCATGTTATTGCGAGGATGGAAGTATTTTTTGCTTTACTTTTGCTCCTCTTAATATAACTTTGCGTGTTTTAAACTATCAGAATCCTTTCTATAATAGCTACATTCAACTTTAACATACCATAAAAACTTTCCTTCCGTAAATTTGAAGTTTTGATTTGATGTTGGCATAAGTTTCTTTAATTGAAGGGCTTTTTTTAAAAAAAAAACCTTGATGTGACTTTTAAGATTTTAATATCTAAAGATTAAACTCAAAATTTCAGTCAATTTAGTTTTGTCCAAATGCATGCATGTTATGCGGGTCAATAGTTTCATTAAATGAGACAAGAGACTTATACTATTGCAGAATAATAATGAGAACGGAGATTAGACTTAAGTCTGAATAATATTGGTAGATTTTTTCTCAAAACTTTATTTTCATCATGCTGGATTGAGTTTATTTAGAATAAAAATTGGAACTTTCAGATTTGTACTTATTGATTTATATTTTATTGTTAGTAAATATATGTCGGTTCACAAACATTATTAACGGAAATTTATTAAGTATCAAAAATATTCATCAGTTCAACGATTCATTTATCTAAGATTATAAAGGTTACAAAATAATGCTGATAAGGCATATTATAATTGAATAAAATAATAAAAAAGAATTGAATTCCATAAAAACGTTACTTACTTATGTAGTTACTGGTTTGTTTATTCGAATAAAAAATCTAACTTTAAAAAAATAACAATTCTTTTTTAATAAAACTTCCATAACATACTGTTTTTTCTTAATGAGACAACTATAGATAGTAACAAAATTAAATCGAACCATTAACATGACTATTACGATAATTTACGAAGTAAAACTTTTTGCACACATTAAAATTCAAATTGAACTTCAAATAAAATTGCCAATTAAATTGCCAACATATCAACAAAAATCTTTTACGTCATGAAATTACACAGAGCTATTATAATATAGACTTATAAATCATTTGTGTATTATAATAGATATATTTCTTAATTGCTTAACCAATCTTTACAAAAGAATACTATACGGAACAATTATAATACAAATAACTCTACAAATGCAAATAAAGCTTGCATTTTCCAATAAAATTTTAATAATTTTATTATAATACTCACCAGTCAGGTGTAATTAAAAGCAAGTTTTTTTTAATAATTTTAAATTCTTGAGTTTATATAGTAACGTCCATTCGCTTAAACAGATAATATGATATGCCATTTTTACATTGACAACAAAGTTTTCATTTTTAGCTTTATTATATTGGTATGAAGGTTTAAACAATTTTGCCAACATTAACGATTTGAATTCCTCATTTGTTTATTCTGAATTGTGTTCATTAGATTCTTTCGTCTCATAAGAATGACAACAGAATATCTTATCACCCCTGCGTGTGATTATTTTACGTTAATTATTTTTATATTGGTAATATCATGAATGTGATAAATATATATGATAATGTTATGACACTAATGGTTTTTTAAATTTAGTTGATATAAAAGTTACGTAATACGCTAATTCTCGTTTATTTTATCGTCATATAATATTTTTAAGTATTTTTGTATTTGCAACGACTGTCTGTAAAAACTGATTAAATTAAGAAAATAGGGTAGCTGACCTCGATACTACCATTATTTACTAATGAGAATTATTTACGTGTGAATCGATGATTCTGTTGTATGTGTCCTATTGTCCTATGTTTTAATATTCCTATAACTAGTCTCTCAATGGTTCTATGTACCAAGTATGTAAGCATAAATTTCTATAATTTTGTAGTTTCTGTTCTTTGCGTATTATTTCACTATATAATATATTGGTCTAAGGTGTATCATTCAACGACCGGCCAGTCGCTGGTGTGCCCTGTCGCTGACAGATCCGGGGTGCACCAACATAGGGGCCGATGGCTTTCGCAGTGGTTTTAGTGAGTAGGGACCTGCCCAGTTCGAGTCTCACACATCCTCTCCGGCCCCACCAAGGCCGGTGAGACGGCTCGGAAAAAGAGTTTCCCTGCGTCATCAAAAAAAAAAAGGTGTATCATTAATAAAGTTAAATTAGTAGGTATCACCTACAATAACTTTGTTGTATTGTATTAATCCACAATAGCAAAGTGTTGTACCAAATTATAATTTCATGTATAGTTGAGACTAAGTATTTACTAGTCTATGTATTTAAGAATATTTATCAATTATCAAATACAAATCTATTACGCATTTTGAAATTTGATCAAAAGCATACAAAATAGACAATATAATTTTAAAGTTATTTATTTATAGATAATTAATTCATAAATAAGTCTTGCTTCTGGTAGGAGTAATAAGAATTAGCAAATGAATAACGGAACTGAGAAAATAATTTCATTTGGGTAACAGAGAATAAATGTAAGGATATTTTCTTAAGGGAATTAGATTATGTCAGTTAATGCAGCATCCTGCTGTTTTATTTTCTGATTCATTTCGTTCGTACTATCACTTTGATATATAAAGTTCGAAGAGCCGTTTGTTATCACATTCAAGTTACAATAATACTTCCTTCAACACTTTCATTTTACTCAGCAATACATAATGGTTGGAAAAATTATGTTCGTACTTTTCGTAGTCGCCGTCTTTCAGTTTTACTCGTCGCCAGTGTCAGCCAATCCTGCCATCATCACTGGATACGACCCCATGGAAGTGTGCATTGAAAACTGCGCTCAATGTAAGAAAATGCTGGGAGCGTGGTTCGAAGGACAGCTCTGTGCGGAATCCTGTGTTAAATACAGAGGAAAAATGATCCCGGACTGTGAAAACTTCGCTTCAATTTCCCCCTTTCTTAACAAACTTTAAAAACAATAATTACGACATACAAGTTTCTTTTATCTCATAAAAAAATAATTGTAAGCTATGAATAAAATAAAGCATAACTAAAAATAACTTTTTTCACTACTTTTTCAGTTATATAAAGTCATGAAAGCCGAATTTTTCTTTATAAACATTACAATTTACTCATAATTTATCCATAAGTAAACGACCTAAAAAAATAATTTAATAATATATGCTCAGAGCAAGCTTTGTTCAGGGTAACAAAAAAAAAATTAAGCAATTTACAAAAAAATATGGTTATATATTATTAATACGAAAATAAACTATTATATTATATTATTGAAAAAGATATTTAACTGTTCAATATAAAATAAATTTTTAAATATTAAATATGATTCACGAGTTTATGTATTTATTTATTTGTTTATATTTATGGGAAAACATACAGCTTGTATTACAGTAAATTATTTCGGTAGGGTAAAAACAATTTGCCAGAACAGTTTCCACTGTTATTTAGACATGGAGTGTATTATACCTTTCCTTAGAAATAATATAATAATAATAAAACAACAAATATAACAAGAACATTAACAGCAAGAAGTATCAAACATACAATTTACTGCGATAATCATTTATATAGGTAACAAAACAAAAATAAAAAACAATAAATTTATATATATATCGGCGCAAGCAGCTTCAATGACGGATGCAACATGAAAATAACTCAAGGCTGGCATCAATTACTATAAAACTTGGTTAAACTATAAAACTATTGGTCGTCGTTACTATTGTTAAAAGTAAAACGAAATCAAAGAGAATAGAACTATGTTTGAATTCTGGTATAAATATGACGTCTGGACGCACGACAGCGGACGGCAGAGTTCAGCGAGTGCGGATCATAAAGAATGTGATTATGAAGAATCTTGGAGAAATACAAGAACATTTAGAAGAATTGAAGTTTCATTTTAAAATATCTGGAACGTACTGAAACAAGTGACATTAGTGACGTCAGCGAGGCTGGCGTCCTGTCTTTAAAACAATGAATTTGTAATAAAATCCGATATATACAATAATAATGATAAAAAGAAGTACATCCGAATTTATTATACATTATATTATTAAGGATTGTTATTTAAACAACAAATATTATAAGCAACTGTTACCAAAGGTACGTGTCATACGTACATATAGGTATATTTTCATTATCCAGATTTCGCTACATTGCATCACAGCTCCAGCGGCACAGTTAGAAACTTTTTAAACCTTCTATTTACAAAAAGGTTTGTTCAAGGAGTTTTTACAATGAACAGATTTGTGTGATTTGTATTATTTAAGTAATGGATCTCGATAATCACTAGCTATTTGCAAAGTCGTGACGAAATTTTTAGAGGAATAGTTTTTGAGATCACAGCACATTTTAGAAAAACTTACATATGTTGATAATTGTAGTTACGATACTCACTAATCTATTATAAGTTAAGTTAGTCATGAGCGTTTCAACATTTTCAGTTGTCACAAAATTTGTTACCAAACTGGTTTTCACACTGATCATATCCTTAAAATTGTAGAGAATTTTTCTTCTCAAAATTCATTTTACGCGAGGCATACATTGGTGTGATTGTAGGCTATAATAAAAATCGAAATTCAATTCTAAAATATTGTAAGGGAAGGGATCTTAAATATCTGAAATTTTGCTATAATATTTGTCACTCAAGAACTTTCTAATAACCAATGTACGGTTCAGCTTCCTTTAATTATCATATAACCAGAGTTAAAATGTATTAATTACATCACGAATGTCACTGAAAGATTCTTTTCATCATTTTCATAGAAACATTGAAATTCACGTCCGGAATCTGTGACGACTCACCATTTTCTATCTGTTGCAAAATGTTTTAGAAAGAAACGTTAGCAGTCCATTTTGACAATATTTCCTTTTAATAATAAAAATGCTACGACTGTTTTGAAAACATAAAAGGAATTGTAAAACGGAGTTCTAAGCCAAGTAACATTTTGAAAACGAAGCTTTAATTACAAATCATCTTAAAATATAGTATATTAAGTTCAACGTTTGAAAACATTTTCGTTCATAGCTAAACTGTAACTCAATATTCAACTGATATTTTTTTCTGCTTTTTAATAAATTGATACCTTTTAGAGGTTCCGGAGACGAATCTTTATATTAATATATTTATTATTCCTTAAAATAAACTTCTTCGAAACTTTTTAATAAGATTATAAAACCAAGTCCAGTTAATTACATTGCGACGACCAACCAGAGGATACGGTGGAGCATACGGTGGCGGAGTGCCCAGTTTGGGCTGATCACCGTCGTGTCCTCAGGGTAGCCATCTGCGGCGGCGACCTCTCGCGTTCGGCTTTAGTTCAGGCCATGGTGCGGAGCAAGAGGCACTGGGAAGCCGTCTCCTCCTTCTGCGAAGCAGTCACGCTAGCTAAGGAGGGTGCGGAGCGCATGAGGGAATGATCCTCCTCACGCCCCAGACACCGCAGGGGACGCTCCAGGCGTTGGGCATCGCGAGATGATCTCCAGCCACCGTAAGCGCTGGTCTGTGGACGGCGAGCAAGGGTAGCTTGTCGCCCGATCAGAACCAGAACTAAGCGATCGGCGCGTAGCGTACCGCGCGTGCATCAAAGAGACATCTGACCACCACAGATAGGGTCCTAGAGCCGTTGCCAAGCCGGGTTGCGGATGCAAGCGAAATAATGTACCGCGACCTGGCTCGGAGCAGGAGAAGGTATGGGGGTTTTTTAGTCAGTAAGAGTCTGATATTCCCTCTTGCCCCATCCAGGACAAGAGGGGTCATATGATGATTTTCCCCTTTATAAAAAAAAAGAAAAAAAAAGAAGTCCAGTCAATTAAATGGAGTTGCGGTTCCTTCAAATATGTTCTACCTCAGTTAATTAGTTTGTCTCTCGTTATGTTTGTATATTTTATGAGTATTGGATGAGATTTAAATTATAAATCGCAGTATATAGAACCTCAGCACAAGTTGTAAATGTCTTTAGTTTAATACGGTTGTGAATTAATATGATTTATTGAATTTTTGTACGCGTAAGTTTGAAAAAAAAAAATTACAAAAGAAATGTACTTTCTTTAATAGGAAAATTCATTCTTTTTTTCTTGATACATGTACTCGTATAATGTAAAGGACGATCTCATAAGGAAATAAACAGGAAATATAATTTGCAATTGGATATCAATAAGAGAAAAACAGAAAGTAATATAATATGTTTACGTTTCATTACATATATAATTTTAACAGGAGAATAATTTTAATAGAGGAATATTGTAATCTATCGTTTCATGACTATTATAGTTATCTATAGTTTGTTAAGAAATTGAGAAATTGAAGCGAAGTTTTCACAATCCGGGATCATTTTCCCTCTGTATGTAATACAGGATTCCGCACAGAGCTGTCCTTCGAACCACGCTCCCAGCATTTTCTTACATTGAGCGCAGTTTTCAATGCACACTTCCATGGGGTCGTATCCAGTGATGATGGCAGGATTGGCTGTCACTGGCGACGAGTAAAACTGAAAGACGGCGACTACGAAAAGGACGAACATAAATTTTCCAACCATTTTGTTGCTATGAAATGTTGTGTACAAGATAGTAGTGTTAAGACTTGAGTGTGATATCAATTCAGATTCACGAGCTTTTTATATACAAATAAAACAACCTTACTAATGAACCGCGACGGAAACACAGCAGGACAACGCATTGAATAGTGTAATCTAATTCCGATACGAGAATTTCTTTATTTTTATTTTAAATATATTATACGCTCTACTTCTTCAAACAAATTAAAAACATTTTCAAATATAGTTTTTTGCCATAAAATTTTCGATAAATTCTTGGATTTTCATAAATTTTAAATTCACCTTTCACTATTAGGTATAATAATATAACATACATACATATAATTTCTTAATTTTATGTCAACACCATTCCTGGCTGACGGAAAATTTACTTCTTAATCTTATATTTAGATTTCCATATAGTTGTGGTTCATAGCATATACGCATTTTTCATTTCCCAACTTAATGTTTAGGTAAAATTATGAATATTTGCGTCAATTGTTAAGAAAAACATAAGATCTATTAAATTTTAAAAGATCAGAAATTATAAACATCATTTATATGGCATAGACAAAATATTAATTAAATATACCAAAAAGTATAATAACAAATCAATAAATAAGCCTAAGGAAAGAAAATTTTGTGATTCTCATAGATTTTGATCATTTATATTTCTATTCATTAAATATATTACTATTGCTTTAAATGTAGATAACAGCTGATTTGGCCTGTTTTAGTTTATTCCTGAGAGCCGAAGTTCCTTTCAAAAGCAACAAATATAATATTTCATACATATATATGCATACAGATTACATTTTATCCTCATAAGATTTTTAGGATCCATGTTTTAGGCATACTGTACATACTATGATTGAAACGTCATAATGAATTCAGTTTGAAGAGAATAAAGTAATATACTTTTGTTACTGGAATTAGGTTATATCAGAAAATGCGGCGTCCTAGGGTGTTTTTCTCTCATGGTTCATTAGTAAAGTGGTTACATTTTGATATAAAAAGCTCGGAAACCCATTTATTATCACACTCGAGTCTCAATACTACTTCCATCAACACAACACTTATTTATTCTAAAATGGTTGGAAAAATTATGTTCGTAGTTTTCGTAGTCGCCGTCTTTCAGTTTTACTCGTCGCCAGTGTCAGCCAATCCTGCCATCATCACTGGATACGACCCCATGGAAGTGTGCATCGAAAACTGCGCTCAATGTAAGAAAATGCTGGGAGCGTGGTTCGAAGGACAGCTCTGTGCGGAATCCTGTGTTAGATACAGAGGGAAAATGATCCCGGATTGTGAAAACTTCGCTTCAATTTCCCCATTTCTTACCCACCTATAGAAGATGTCATATTACAGAAGAGGGATTATCTTTACAAATTATTTATCTCTAATTAATATTGTTTCCTTATTTAGAGTTTTAAGCCATTAAAAATTATAAAACATAGCCCAAGTTATTTTATTTTATTCCCCTCTTATTGATAGCATAGGTGTTAATTTAGACAGACTTAAAAATACATATAGATTTAAATAAACTAAGTTCCACAAGATGGGGGAATAAGAAAAGACTTTGACTTTCTCAAGTCGCAGATAGTAAACATGTTATTTCTTACAACAAAAAAAAAGTATCGGCAATAATTACATAATATTATACGACAGTTCATCCATATACGTATATATAATATATAAAATTGAAGTGTCTCTTTGTAACACTGAAATAACCATTTTTTACTACATGCATATAAATATATACAGTAGGTACATACACAAAAGTAACATTTTATAAAATTTTTGTCTGTCTGTCTCTTTGTTCCGGCTAATATCTGAAATGGCTAGAAAAATTTTGACTTGAGTTCTATTGGCATGTGATGTAATAAGGAGTAACTAATGCTACTTTTTATCAAGATCCCGAATCTCGATACCGATATTAAGCATTATCTTTGCGCGAGCGGGAGGCTGGGCGCATACGGCGCTTAAAAGATTTTCATTTTTTTCTGTTACGCAGACAGAGTCGCAGGTAACAGATAGTTATATATGTGTATGTAATACGTAAGGTAATGGCATCACTCATATAATATTATTTATCGTAGTGAAGCCATTGAAATCTGCCTTTTCACTTTTTGATATGACGATATTTTATTATTATCTTTAAAGATTTTAAGTTATTAAACACATGAAGAAAATGTTTGGATTCGTCCTTCAAGACTGCCTTATTTAATGAGTGTGCAAAATCTCATTTGTAACAAGACAATGTATTTTTTATTACTTTTATAATATATTAAAAACTCATTTTTTTATTTGTACTATATCATGGTAATTATTTTATTGTATAATATACATTTTATTCTATTTTGATTGTTCGTGCATTCATCGTGGAAAACTAAAGTGAACTTTATTCAGTAGGAATTTCAATTATCCAAACATGAATGCATAAGTTTTGTCTATAAAAAAACATACCTTTCACAGCTAACATTAAATATTGTTCTTCCTAAATAATAAAAATATCTAGAAACTTATTCCATTAATGTGTGGTTAAGTTTAACTAGATGGCAGCACTAAACCTTTTTAGATCGATCTTAGGACTGAGATTGTCTATGCTTCAACATGTGATTACAGAAATAAAGTGTTTATCCAATTATTGAATTTGGGTGTATTAATTAACGATACAATTTAAATATAGCAAAAAGTAACTGTTTTCAGAGTTACTGCAAACATCACGCCAACTCGAAATATGCAGCGTCATTTACATACGAAGTTCCTCGATTATCTTTAACTACCTACGTTAAGACGAGACGAAACCTCTTAGCATTCAATGGATTCACCGTGCGGGTGCCGGGTCCATTGCGTTGCAGGGAGTGGAGCTTCAACAGTGCCTGGGACTTGCGACCCAGGTGTAGGTTTAAGGGGCCCCTAACTAACGCGCGTTAAACGCTCACCTCCACTGTCCAAGCTCCTCTCCCTACCTAACCATATTTGAAAAGAACTTACTAGGGCTGCCTTCGAAGTACGTTCCAAGAACGAATTGATGTGAGTTCTGGACAGGCCCAAGTCTTTTAGTAGGTTGTAGAGAGATTTAGCCGTTATACCTCTCGCTCCTACTTCTACCGCATATAAATCCACGACGAACCTATTTCGAGTGAGTTCGTTTGTGAGCTCGTAATATTTGTTGACCTTGATGGTATGGTCTTTGGGGATGTTGGTTTCCCAAGGAACCGTAAGCTCTATCATCACAACGCGCTCTAAGATTCGCGAATACATGAATATGTCTGGTCTGGAGGCCGACGCACAAATATCCTCGGGGATTTTGTATTGTTTTTCACACGTATCCATCATTATAGTCCAATCCGTAGCCGCTTTAAGGATGGAGTAAGGCTTGACATTAGTTTTTATAGCCCTAGTGCCCTCTCTCACAAAACCTACTGATCGCTCGTTTGTGGTTATTTCCTTTTGCGCTCTGGCTACCGAAAGACTAACCGCTTCACGTATGATTTCCAGAACCCTATCGTGACGACGCGAGTATTGACCGCTATCGAGGAGTACCTTACATCCCACTAACAAGTGCCTAGCAGTTCCAACTGCCTTCCCACAGATATAGCAAGTCTTTTCGGTACCTTTACCCCATCTTACTAAATTACTCTGATCTGGGAGAGTCATCTGGAACGCATTGAGATAGAATTTTAGCAATGCTGGCGACCAATCATGGATTAAGGTGCGCCATTTTAGTGCTAATGGGATGCAAAAATCTCCTATGTCTAACCACTCGTTCTGCATTTCTAAACTTATTGCATGGATCTTATATTTATCATTCTCGTCTTGTCGAATAAAAGACTTCAATATATCCGTATCTTGGACCTTCCTACTTGATCCTAACCCTACTCTGTTACTTTGCGCTCCTATTATAAACTGCTTGTGGAATTGAAGCCTTGACTCTAGCTCTGGGGCATCTTTGTCTTTTGGGAGCGATGTAACGACGTCATCCTGGGATTTCCCCAGGATGTATCTCTTGGAAACTCTTAGGTGTTTATAGAGCTCCGATGGCCTTTTTAGACTCATCCCAAAACTATTGCGATCCCTAAATAAAGTCGATGAATCAACCGTTAGCGCGAGCCCGAGCCACAACTTCAACATCTTTATGACGCCTGCATCTAACTTTGACAAAAGGGTTTTATTAAAATCATAAACGAGGAAAGGCCAATTTAAACGTGAAGTTAGATAATTATCGTAGATCCAAGCTTTTTTTACGTTGCTGATCTGTTGGCTATCTACCTTGTTGAGATCGTTCAAAAAGCTATCTACTATACCTTCCAAAGATGGAGTACGACCTATATTATCAATCTTCCGACCGAGAAATTTAAATGGTGCATTTTCTGTAACCGTAGAAATGCATTGACCGCCTAACGATAATCCCGGATCGTATGAGGTGTATTTTGTACTCCGCCTACCGAGACACAGACAGTGACATTTACTTGGTTTTGTCCTCAATCCATCGGTCCACTCACAGAATCTATCCACTTCATCTAATAGTACTTGACAGTGTTTGGGGTTACGTGTCAGTATTGCGAGATCGTCAGCGAATATGTAAAGATTTATGAACGAAATATTGTTATCTACTCGGACTAAAGGTGACGAACGAGCAAACGGCCTACCTGATGAAGGTAGTTATCGTTGCCTATGGACAACATAGACAACAACTATCCGCAACATAGTTTTGCGGATGCGTTGCCATTCTTTACTGAGGAAGAGAGAGAATAAAAGGTGGGAAACCGAAAGGGCAGGCAAGGGTGGGAAAACGCAAACCGGGGCTCTCACTCATCGAACGAAACGCAGCCATTAAGGATAGAGTAAGGCTTGAGGTTTTATTTTGTAGCCCAAGTGCCTTCTAACTCAATAACTTATTTCATACTAAA
The DNA here is from genome assembly GCF_018135715.1 of Danaus plexippus. NCBI lineage: Eukaryota > Metazoa > Arthropoda > Insecta > Lepidoptera > Nymphalidae > Danaus > Danaus plexippus. Next base: position 5,786,842 of record NC_083545.1, read on the forward strand.
TAAATGCAACTGAAACGAGCGGAACGCTTTACGCTTTTTCAAAGCTTCTATTATATAAATTGTGAACAGTCCTATTAGACTACAATTAAAACAAAGAGCGCTGCAGTAATCCACGACGACTGTTTCAATTAGTTAATAATAATAAATTTGAAACACTATAATTTTTGAAGTTAAAAAAAAATAAGTAAAAGTACTTTATAGTAAAAACGAAATTACTCTCTCTTGATCGATATTTTTTTAGCAATAAAGGCAATAAGTGTAAAGGTCGCAAATATTGTTTAAGATATGAAAGCGGGACGTCAATAACACTATTCGCATGATGTTGGATTATCAGAATGTGTTCAAGCAAACTCAGAAAATATTTTTTTTTATTATAATTTAACTTTTTCTTATAAGTGTACATATTTACTAGGTGTATATATATAGTATGGTTTTCCATAAAGTGGTTTGGAATTGTCTACTATGTGCAATCTTTTAGTCAAATTGTTATTATGTCCTTAAAAGTGTAAAATTATAATGTCATATGTTCAGAAAAAGAAAAGATGAGAATATTTTGGTTTTGTTTTATTTTGTTATTACTATAAAATCATATTTTAATAGAGGAATATTGTAATCTATCGTGTCTTGAGTATTATAGTTATCTATAGTTTGTTAAGAAATGGAGAAATCGAAGCGAAGTTTTCACAGTCCGGGATCATTTTCCCTCTGTATTTAATACAGGATTCCGCACAGAGCTGTCCTTCGAACCACGCTCCCAGCATTTTCTTACATTGAGCGCAGTTTTCAATGCACACTTCCATGGGTCGTATCCAGTGATGATGGCAGGATTGGCTGACACTGGCGACGAGTAAAACTGAAAGACGGCGACTACGAAAAGTACGAACATAAATTTTGCAACCATTTTAGAATAAATAAGTGTTGTGTTGATGGAAGTAGTATTGAGACTCGAGTGTGATTATAAATGGGTTTCCAAGCTTTTTATATCAAAATGTAACCACTTTACTAATGAACCATGAGAGAAAAACACCAGGACGTCGCATTCCTCTCTGAGTCAGTAAGACATTGTATAAATCTTTGTAACTTTTACATTGAACATAGATAGGTGCGAAAGAATTTTTAAATTAGTATTTGAAAACATGAATTCGTTTTTTTATGATATTAGAAGTCAAAAAACTAAAAGAAAAATTAATTTCTAAGTTGAACTTTCATTTACTCTGTTTAACTTAAAAACTAACGTTAAATCCAAATGCAAATGAATTTCTATTTTCTATTTTAATTTCTAGTTAATATGTGTATTTGAGTATTAACTTAATTATAATGAGATCTAAGATTTTCGTGAGTATTCATTTAAATGAAACTAGTATTATTCGGATTTACTACGCGGATTTTATTATTTAAAAACCACATAATCCCGACGTTTCGGTTACTTTGCAGCAACCGTGATCACGGGCAGACGAGGTGTAAATAATTGTTATTTATCATCTATTTTACAAGGACCAACTGACAGACATTCACACCTCGTCTGCCCGTGATCACGGTTGCTGCAAAGTAACCGAAACGTCGGGATTATGTGGTTTTTAAATAATAAAATTCGTGTAGTAAATCCGAATAATACTAGTTTCATTTAACTTAATCATATCGATGTCCGTGTTGTATTTTTAAATAACATTTATTTAAAATACCAAAGTAAAAAAATAACTTTTTTAGATGCAATGTATCGCATGGAAAAAGAAGAAAATTTAATAAAACCAGGCACATAACACTGTATATGATTTAAACAAGAAATATTGCAATGAATGTTACTAGTTAATAATTATTTCTTACATTATTATATTCAAATTATATGTCAACCATATTGGGTATTATTAATTTTCAGAGACGAAATTTCTCAGCATTCCATGGATTCACGGTGCGGGAGTCAGGTCTATCGCGTTGCAGGGAGAGGAGCTTCAACTGTGCATGGGACTTGCGACCCAGGTGTAGGTTTAAGAGGCTCCTATCTGAAACTCGTTAAACGCTAACTTCCACCTTCCATCTCCTCTCTTTATCTAACCAAATATATCTTTTAAATCTTTCAGAATTGCTCTTCTGGTTATATAGATTAATTAGGCAAATTGGCACTCTCGTTTTTAATGTGTTAATATTTTTATAAAATTATATATTTTGTTTATATTTGGATATGGTGGAAACGTCAAAAAGTACGAGATTTAATAAAAAAACATTGTCTCTTAACGAAATTAGATTACATCAGATAATGGAACGTCCTGGCGTGTTTTACTCATGGTTCATTGGTATGATTGTTATAAAGAGTTTGATTTTCATATTGCCTTCACACTCCAGTCTTAATTTCCCTTCAATGGTTGGAGTTTTACTTACGTACATTTAGTCATCATTTAGTTTAACTTGTTGCAATGTCGGCTAATCCTAAAATCGTTACTGGGTACTGGATATGACCCTATTGAGAGATGCATAGTATTCAATTATAAAAATGCCTACTATTTGGTTCGAAGGACAACTTTGAGCCGAACTAAACAATACATTCCAAAAATTTGAGACTGAAAAATTTTTTTCCATTTCTCTTTTCTTAACAAAATGATATACGGTAGAAGATTGTTTTGTCTTTACAAACATTTTATATAAATTTTGTAAAATCAATGTTCTATTATGACAAAGACCTTTGATTTATTAATGGTTGGTTGTTTTAAATATGGCCTTCATCCGTACAAAGATGTGCACGGGATATTCTGCCAGTGTCGCGAAGAATGGAGGAGACACGAATTGTTTTATAAAACTAAATAAGTATGGTGATAAGAGAGATAAAACGTTGTTGTCAAACCAATAAAGATTTCATTTTCAAAAAACAAAAGGAAAGGTCATGTCACACGTTCAGGTTTTAATAAAAATAAATTCAGTGTCCCGTAAACATAAATTATTCTGATATACACATTATATATTATATTTTGTGATTTTCAATATTTTACAAAATGGACATGAAAATATTGATTTTTTTTTTGTAAATATTTAATGCTACCGATTACTGATCGTAACTTGAAAGACTTTTAAGAGTTTTAAGTAATTTAAATGTTTAATTTTGGATCGCTTCATGGATATTGTTTCCGAAAGACCTAGTCTAGTCTAATAAGGCATTGAGATTAAATAGTTTAAAAAAAAAGTAACATGTCACATAAGTGTTGCCTGCAAAGACGCTCTATAAAAGGTAAAGAGGCAATAATCATTTATGAGAAAAATAATATAATACAAGATACAAATGACAAAGTTATATAGAATAGATTTTTTAAGATCATAACAATCTTAAAAAACAATTCTATTTCATACAACCCGATACTAAAAGCACTCGGATGTTCACAATACCAGTATAATTGAATTTATGTGTTCGTAACCTCCTTATCCGTAAAGTGATTTTGACCATATATTGAATTTGTGATAGACTGACAGTAGCTTAATAGAAGAGAATTATTCATTTGTATCGGAGTTGCTTAAATAGAGCATTTCTTGATCCTATTGAGTCGATAAACATCTTATTCTTTTTTTATTTCAAAGCTGGCAAACAAGCAGACGGCCTACATGAAAGAGGGTAGTCACCGTCGCCCATGGACGTCGGAAAAATTAGGGATGTTGCTGATGCTTAGCCGACCTTGATTGTGGAAGAGGTAGAGGAAAGGGTGGGTCCATTGAAAGGGCAACCGGCTTTCTGACTAATCGGATGAAACGCAGTCATTAAAGACTACTTCACGCCTATCTCCTGTGAGAGGTTGGTACTTCCCCGGTCCAGCTATCACCTTTATCACACATCGATTAACTATAACTATTTTAACTTTTACTTAATTATCACATTTGTTAACACATTTTTTTATTGTATTCAAATTAAACATTTTCTTGGATTCACCAAGAAATGCCGACATATGATGTGGTGTGACGGTTTTATACGTAAATATTTATGGATCCAAATTAATATTATCTATAACGTAATGAAAAAAATATTGCTGTTCTTCTTCTTAAATACCCATTGGAATTCTAACATTAACCTACATATACATAAGAACTATACTCTACGTGGAACTTATGATTGATGATAATTTATATTATACCTGATTGTATTCAATATTTTGGGACTTCAGCAATCAAAAAAAATAAAATAAAATAAATAAACAAAGAAATATACGTTTCATTGTTAAAGAGGTTTTATTTCAATAAAATTACAATACGTCATCTAATGCTGAAGATTGACTTTAGACCTTGTTATTACGTTGCTTTTTTTAAAATTTGTTAAGGAATGGTGAAATGGAAGCGAAGTTTTCACAGTCCGGGATCATTTTCCCTCTGTATTTAATACAGGATTCCGCACAGAGCTGTCCTTCGAACCACGCTCCCAGCATTTTCTTACACTGAGCGCAGTTTTCAATGCACACTTCCATGGGGTCGTATCCAGTGATGATGGCAGGATTGGCTGACACTGGCGACGAGTAAAACTGAAAGACGGCGACTACGAAAAGTACGAACATAAATTTTCCAACCATTTTAGAATAAATAAGTGTTGTGTTGATGGAAGTAGTATTGAGACTCGAGTGTGATAATAAATGGGTTTCCAAGCTTTTTATATCAAAATGTAACCACTTTACTAATGAACCATGAGAGAAAAACACCAGGGCGTCGCACTCCTCTCTGAGTCAGTAAGACATTGTATAAATCTTTGTACCTTTTACATAGAACATAGATAAGTGCGAAGGAATTTTTAAATTAGAATTTGAAAATATAAATTCGTTTTTTTATGATATTAGAAGTCAAAAAACTAAAAGAAAAATTAATTTCTAAGTTGACTTTCATTTACTCTCTTTAACTTAAAAACTAACGTTAAATCCAAATGCAAATGTATTTTCTATTTTCTAATTTAATTTCTAGTTAATATGTGTATTTGAGTATTAATTTGATCATATCGATGTCCGTGTTGGTTTTTAAATAGCATTTATTTAACATATTAGACTAAAAAAATAACTTTTTTAGATGCAATATATCGCATGGAAAAAGAAGAAAATTTAATAAAACCAAATATATAACACTTACATGATTTAAACAAGAAATATTGCAATGAATGTTATTAGTTAATAATTATTTTTTAATATTATTATATTCAAATTATATGTCAACCATATTGGGTATTATTAATTTTCAGAGACGAAATTTCTCAGCATTCCATGGATTCACGGTGCAGGAGTCAGGTCTATCGCGTTGCAGGGAGAGGAGCTTCAACAGTACATGGGACTTGCGACCTAGGTGTAGGTTTAAGAGGCTCCTATCTGAAACTCGTTAAACGCTAACTTCCACCTTCCATCTCCTCTCTTTATCTAACCAAATATATCTTTTAAATCTTTCAGAATTGCTCTTCTGGTTATATAGATTAATTAGGCAAATTGGCACTCTCGTTTTTAATGTGTTAATATTTTTATAAAATTATATATTTTGTTTATATTTGGATATGGTGGAAACGTCAAAAAGTACGAGATTTAATAAAAAAACCATTGTCTCTTAACGGAATTAGATTACATCAGATAATGCGACGTCCTGGCGTGTTTTACTCGTGGTTCATTGGTATGATTGTTACAAAGAGTTTGATTTTCATATTGCCTTCACACTCCAGTCTTAATTTCCCTTCAATGGTTGGAGTTTTACTTACGTACATTTAGTCATCATTTAGTTTAACTTGTTGCAATGTCGGCTAATCCTAAAATCGTTACTGGGTACTGGATATGACCCTATTGAGAGATGCATAGTATTCAATTATAAAAATGCCTTCTATTTGGTTCGAAGGACAACTTTGAGCCGAACTAAACAATACATTCCAAAAATTTGAGACTGAAAAAATTTTTTCCATTTCTCTTTTCTTAACAAAATGATATACGATAGAAGATTGTTTTGTCTTTACAAACATTTTATATAAATTTTATAAAATCAATGTTCTATTATGACAAAGACCTTTGATTTATTAATGGTTGGTTGTTTTAAATATGGCCTTCATCCGTACAAAGATGTGCACGGGATATTCTGCCAGTGTCGCGAAGAATGGAGGAGACACGAATTGTTTTATAAAACTAAATAAGTATGGTGATAAGAGAGGAAAAACGTCTAACCAATAAAGATTTCATTTTCAAAAAACAAAAGGAAAGGTCATGTCACACGTTCAGGTTTTAATAAAAATAAATTCAGTGTCCCGTAAACTTAAATTATTCTGATATACTCATTATATATTATATTTTGTGATTTTCAATATTTTACAAAATGGACATGAAAATATTGATTTTTTTTTGTAAATATTTAATGCTACCGATTACTGATCGTAACTTGAAAGACTTTTAAGAGTTTCAAGTAATTTTAATGTTTAATTTTGGATCACTGCATGGATATTGTTTCCGAAAAACCTAGACTAGTCTAATAAGGCATTGTGATTAAATTATTTCAAATAAAAGTAACACGTCACATAAGTGTTGCCTGCAAAGACGCTCTATAAAAGATAAAGAGGCAATAATCATTTATGAGAAAAATAATATATAACATACAAATGACAATGTTATATAGAATAGATTTTTTAAGATCATAACAATCTTAAAAAACAATTCTATTACATACAACCCGAGACTAAAAGCACGCGGATGTTCACAATACCAGTATAATTGAATTTATGTGTTCGTAACCTCCTTATCCGTAAAGTGATTTTGACCATATATTGAATTTGTGATACACTGACAGTAGCTTAATAGAAGAGAATTATTCATTTGTATCGGAGTTGCTTAAATAGAACATTTCTTGATCCTATTGAGTCGATAAACATCTTATTCTTGTTTTATTTTAAAGCTGGCAAACAAGCAGACGGCCTACCTGAAAGGGGGTAGTCACCGTCCTTAGACCATGATTGCGGAAGAGATAGAGGAACGGGTGGGAACATTGAAAGGGCAACCGTCATCGGACGAAACGCAGCCATTAAAGACTACTTCACACCGATCTCCTGTGAGAGTTGGTACCTCCCCGGTTCAGCCAAGCCTTGTTCCAGCTGTAGTTACTTGACTACAGCAAGGCTCTATCACCTTTACCACACATCGATTAACTATGACTATTTTAACTTTTACTTAATTATTACATTTATTAACACAATATTTTATTTGTATTTAATTTAAAAAATTTCTTTGATACACCAAGAAATGCCGACATATTATGATGTGGTATGACGGTTTTATACGTAAATATTTATGGATCCAAATTAATATTATCTATAACGTAATGAAAAAAATATTGCTGTTCTTCTTCTTAAATACCCATTGGAAAAGTAACATTAACCTACATATACATAAGAACTATACTCTACGTGGAACTTATGATTGATGATAATTTATATTATACCTGATTGTATTCAATATTTTGGGACTTCAGCAATCAAAAAAAAAAAAAAATAATAATAATAAACAAAGAAATATACGTTTCATTGTTAAAGAGGTTTTATTTCAATAAAATAACAATACGTCATCTAATGCTGGAGATTGACTTTAGACCTTGTTATTACGTTGCTTTCTTTAAAATTTGTTAAGGAATGGTGAAATTGAAGCGAAGTTTTCACAGTCCGGGATCATTTTTCCTCTGTATTTAATACAGGATTCCGCACAGAGCTGTCCTTCGAACCACGCTCCCAGCATTTTCTTACATTGAGCGCAGTTTTCAATGCACACTTCCATGGGCTCGTATCCAGTGATTATGGCAGGATTGGCTGACACTGGTGACGAGTACAATTGAAATATCGCAACGGCGAAAAGTGCAAACGTGATTTTTCCCATCATTTTTTGGTTTAAAATTATAGTGCTGCCAGCAGACGTCCTGAGCTGAAACTGTATTTCTGTCCAGATTTACTTGCTTTTTATATAAGATAACAGCCACTTTTCTAACAAACCGTGTCGGAAAAACAGCAGGATCCCGCCTTAACTCACATACTTAATTGAAATGATGAAAGAGGATACTTTTAAATAATTGAGGTTTTATTTGCCCTAGTCCCTAGTTTATAACTATATTATAAGACAACATATAATATATTATAAGACAACATGGAAATATTCGATAATGAAAATACTTACATATTAACAAATAAATTATATTAAAATATTAATGCTAAACAACATAGTCAAAATTATGATTGATTTTGTCCTGCAATCTCATAAGCTTTAAGTCAAATATGTCCTAGTAACGCGTACTTTTAAGTTTATTTAGTTTTTATTATTTTTTTATATTACAATATATGCATATCACGATAATTGTTTTTACCTTTTTATAAGATAGACTGTTATGTAATTATAAATTTATATTATTAACTTTATTTAGTGGTTTTCAGCCGATTGCCCTTACCCTATTCCCACCCTTTCCTGCCATTTCCTTATTCCCACCCCTTCCTTTTCCTCAACAATCAAGGTTGGCAACGCATCCGCAACAACTATGTTACGGATGTCCATGGGCCACGGTCACTACTGCCCATCAAGTAAGCCGTCTGCTCATTTGCCGCCTTTAACATAAAAAAAAAATAGGACGCGGAATTGGAATAGAAGCTTCATTAACTTCAAAAATTAAAACTCTTTTTTATTTATACTGCAGCTTCGTTTATAATAATCAAATTGTTAAACATTTGTGATTTCGTATCTGTAAATGGTATTCTTGAAGTTTAGCAAGAATACAATTATCTTGGCCAAACGATTCAGAAATTTTCAACCATTTCGTCCTGATAGTCCTATTTGAAGATCCAAACTTTGTCATTCTCCGAAGACCTACTTTAGAAATTCAAAGTTACTTAGGGACCTATAAGGTCCACAAGTAAATCATAAGCCAACCAGCCAGATCTAAAGTTAAGGATATTGCTCGAAGAATAAGTACACCAGTGTTGAAATGGGCCAGTCACGTCTCTGGGCGGTTAAATTACATATAGAGTAAAAATGTGTTAGCAAAAAGGCCGCATTAAAATAAACTTAATGAATGATGCCCAAAAATGTACAGTCAATATGAAAAAGGTGATCGGCTGGGGTACGAAGCGGGCGGTTTAAGCCTGGGACAGTTTTCACACTATGGGGGCAGTCTACGTTTAGCAGTAATGGTGATAAGTTGATTTTATAATATTTTTTTAACGGATATTTTTAAACATTAAAAAGTCGTCGTTCGACCTACAGTTAAATTTTTAAACGAACTTCCCTGATCTTGACATAACAATTTAAATGACATTGACAGGTGACAAAAGTTCCCCGTCTTTTGCCTTCGTTTCTTTATTATTCGTCAACATTAAACAACCTTAGGTATTAATAAAAAAAAATGATAATATCTATTTTTGAGACGTAAATTGATAAGTGTTAATTAATATAAATTTTCGAAAAATCTGTTACGGGTAGTCATTAAAGTTACTAGTAATTTATTAAATTGTAATGTCTTTAGAACAAACTGCTTGTGATGGTAAGTGAAAAATCTATTAATTAGTGATTAAAAGAAATATTTTGGTATAAGTTTAAAAACTAAGATATTAGAGCATTCATGCCGGGAAAAACATATACTTTGTGATACGACTAAATATTAAAATACGTTTTTTCTAATGTTGCAAGCAATTCTTACAGACCTGAAGGCTTTTGAAAGACGGCTAACAGAGGTGATAGCATGTCTCCAGCCGGCTACAATGAGATGGAGAAGTTAGTACAGTTAATTAAAACTAATAATTAATTATATTTCAATAATATGTGGTACTTAAAACTTTAAACAACTTATTCTTCAGAGTTTTATTTTATAAAGCATCATTTTTACATTTTCCAGTTGTTCTTGCTGTGGTGTCTGTGTGTACAGCCATAGCCGCCTGGCATTGGCTGACTGATCCTCTTACTCCTGTGGTATCACTGACACAATCTCTCTGGAATCACCCATTTTTTGCATTTACGTCTACCTTTCTAGGTTAGTATATTCAAAATATATAAATATTTTCATGTCTATAGTAGTTCTAGACGCAATGCATTTGGTGCTATGTATTTCTAACTTTAAAAATTTAAAGGGTTTGCTTTGACTTTTAGTACAACACTTATCATAATGGCTATATTGGCATTCAATTGTTAAAATATGAATTGGTTCCAAATCAATATTGTATATGCACAATAACAAATCCAATATTTAAGTAAAGAGTGAGAAGAAAAGATCTCTTAAAAACTTCCTAAGCACATAATGCATGACAAAAAATTAAGAAATTTTAACATTCCTGTTGAATATTAAACAGATCGACTAAAAGTTATTAACTTTAGTCCAGGCAATAAATATGGTTTAATTATAGAAAGCACTGAAACTATATCCCAGAAATTGTAGGTTCATTTTTTTTTATATGAATCTTGGTGCTAGTGTTTAGCTTTGCAATTTTTAAATGGTAAAAAAATAGTACTTAATTGCCCGTGGATCTATCACAGCAACACTTAACAATCATGTGATTAATGTTGCCATTATTAATATTCCAGTTCTACTATTTATGACGGGAGTCCATAGAAAAGTAATCGCACCCAGCATTATAACGGCAAGAACACGTTCTGTGCTGAACGACTTCAACATGTCGTGCGATGAAACCGGCAAACTCATACTTAAACCGAGACCAGCAAATACTTAAATACATTTATTATAAAATAATTATAAAATATTGTTATGTTAAATAAAACACATACGGAGAGCCTATTTGTTTATTATATATAACTTTGGTGTGTTGATTATAAATAAATTAATGACAACTAAGAAAATATATTTATAATACATCTTAACTATATTTAAACGCAATTGACTTAAATTCAATAGTAATGAACGAATTTTTTCTAGAAAATCATTTCTGTTATAGTATTTTTTTTTTTTCATATAAATTGTTTTAAAAGTTAACAGATCACATATAAAGGATGTTTTTAAATAGAATTAATAGTAATAATAAGTAGTAAAACTTCATGTTGATTTTTCTCATAATTCAATATTAACCAAATTTATAATTATATAATAAAATTAATAGATTATCGTTATAATAGAATATTTGATGGATTCGTAACAATCATTCTAAGGACAACTGACAGTTAATTTTTAACAGTAATAAAAAATAATTTTAATGCATATATTATGTGGTTGAAAAGGGTTTTTCTTGTAACATAGAAAATATCAGAGTTAAACATCTAACGAGTGTCTATTATGACAAAATTTTCTCTTATTTTTAATACGAATCAAGTGATAGTTTTGAATTCAGGCAGTGGTAGGTAGGAATAACTAGAATTACTAATAAATTTACACTATATAATAATACATAAACAACACTTCTAACTACATAAACAACGATATTGTGCTAACTGTGCAATTTATACGAACTAATCTAACTATGAATATATAATACTTCATAACATCTAAACTAACTTATATTTGTGCTAGGATATACTCTGAAGACAACAAGTACAGCGAAAAAAATATTAAAATCTTGCATAGGAAAATCATTCATATATGTAAATAGGTAAATTAACTTAGTGTTTTAAATTTAGGTAATAAGTTACAGCAAATGATCAGTGGAAGACGTTCTATAGACTCAATCATACATCATTGTGCACAACGACTACACAGATTAAATATTCTGTATAGATAATATTTATATTAAAACATATATAAAATCCATTTAAAATTACTTTGTTAACATCAAGGCAGTGGTACATGCATAATTACATTACTAGTACTTACAGAATAATATATTAAAGGCTTCAGTTATGTCTTCATATTACCAGCCGTTTAATATAATTTTAATTTATTATGAAACAAGTATAGAAGTCACGTATAGTTCAGAGAATGTATTGTAACATATATATTTAAGACAAGAAAGATTGCACAATACATATGCCTATGCTATATAAAATATATCTACAACAAGTGGGTATTAAAAATTGTTATAGTTGTATCAATTCCTTTCATTAATCTTAAATTCTAATTGAGTAGTAAAAATGTTCTCAAAAATTTATTTCAACACTGGTTTCACTTATTGCACAATTTCTGTGGTAACCGATTATCATTATTTCAAGGCAGTTTTTTTTTTTATTATTTAATACATTTCATTTAATCTATAACATATCTTAATTTATTACCTACATTACAGTGACTCATATAATCTGTGACACCATTTACTAATAACCTTGCACAATTGTGGGGTAAGGGATAGATTTCTCAAAAATAACTGATCTGTAATCGCTTTAAAAGCATGTATAGTCTACATTCACAGATATAATCTGTGTCACTTAGAAAATTTTATTTTTTTAATACATTAAATATTTTAGTTATGCTTATTGTTTTAAATGTTAAATCGGTATAAATTTATAGCATCTCTTATACACAACGTATCATCAAATCACTATAGGCTACAACATTTAATCTACTTATACAATATTCGTATTGTGGCGTGATCTTTCGGTATTAGGATTTTTATATTGACGTTATATAAGCTAATGATTAATATAGTTATATAAATCGATATAAATATAAAAGATCAAGCTACAAAGAAGCAAACAGCGAAATAAATGCCAGCGAGAAATCCCCATTAGTTTATTGTCACATCAATCCCCACAACAACATGCAAGGCTTGAATGGTGTCCTCACGCAGCCAAAAGACTTCGAATGTTCCGTGGCGTGGATTGGCTGTTGAGGTGCTTTGTGGTGTATCTGAGAGCGTTCAAGAGAGGCTCAGCCTTCGGCGGCGGCTGCTGTTGAAGGAATTTAACGCAACCCTTCACATCCACTGATGATGAACGGCAGAAAGCGCCGGATGGGTGGACCCAATCGTACAGGATTATCAGACCGACCATCACTCGCAGTACCAAGAGAGACGTCTCTTCACGACTGAACTGGGCGACTAGTTTACTGTAAAAGTAAAAAGGCATTTACAATGGAGTTATTTTTAATTATAGCACGTTTGTTTGTGGTGACATAGCTTACAAAATTTTATATTCGCTAAATTTCTATGACGATATCTTTAGACAATTCATGATAATAACATTAATCAATTAGATTTTCGTAATGAGACTGACAAGAGACAAAACTTCTGACATTCCATGGTTTCCCCGTGCGGGTGCCGGCTCCATTTTGTATTTTCAATACATCGTATTTTATCGTAGGACTAAAACCATCCGACACTTATAGTCCACGAACGGAAGTTACTACTAACTTTCGCCCATAACAGTTTTTCTTGTGACCAAAATTTATGATTTAATGTACACCTGCTTTGAATATCTAGCTGTTGCTGGGGGTCCTCGTGAAATGGAAATGGTTGTAGCTATAACATAAACGTCGTGCGTTCAGTAACTTAATACTAGTGTGTATCGTGAAACGAAATATTGTAATTAAATAAAATATTATATGTATTAGAATTCTCATAGTTATTAATAGTGTAACATAAACATTTTGTATGGTGTCTTCGTTACCTATCATACGCGAAAATATATGAATGAAAATCCGTGAAGACGTGGAAAGGATACCAGCGTCCTTCGGACGGTGCGGTGGTGGAATTAAAGAAACAACATTTGCGAAGTTGGCTGTAAAAGTTTCGATTTAACATATTCTTGTTTGCATAATGAGATCTAAGATTTTCGCGAGTATTCATTTAAATGAAACTAGTGTTATTCGGATTTACTATTAAATAATAAAATCCGCGTAGTAAATCCGAATAACACTAGTTTCATTTATATTCTTGTTTGATATTATAACAGTCGAGACTGACATGTACGGACCCCAGCCGTAAAATGATAAAAAAACAAACTAATTTATTTTTTATTTACTAAAACTAATTTTTTTAAGGAATATAGTTGGAAAATTAAATTCAAATATAAGATGTAGAGCTATAATTTATCTACACGGACAGGTTCGAGGCCGTGTCTTTGGGAATGCTGTATCTCAGTTTCATTATTTTGTAAGCTATCGCACCTATTGTCGAAAACAAAATTGAAAGCGATATTACGCAGGTCGTAGAGTCGAGTCTCGCTCGTGTCTATGACTATTTCACTCTACATATATTTTAATATCAATTCTAGTATTAACCTGACATGTCCTTAACTTTAAAATCGTAATTACAAGATAGTATAGTTGGTAAATAACGCCTAAAACGACATAACAATTTATATTTAATATACAAATTTTTAAAAATTGTTCTTTAAGCGTATTTTCTGTATTATTTACTATAAACTTGAGTTATAACAGAGATGCTCCATTTATATGCCTCTATTTTAGTACGGAGGAAAACGCAGCTAGAGAACAACATCGAGGTTAAAACGATAAACGACATTTCAAAATAATGAAAATTTTCATTATAATTTCACTAAATACTTTAAAAAATATCTACTAATTTATTGGAAATAATTTATCAGCAGTTTTCTTAGTAATCAATACACAAAATTAAGACAAATACTAATGACGTCATCAGTATATTTTTGGGTTATTCTTGAACGTTTTAAATTATGCGTGAGTTTTGCAATATCAACTTAAATGCGTATGATTTAAGGTTTCTTATTCAATATATCTGGCGAACAGCCTAACATCGGTTGGCATTCGGGTTAACAATGCAAAACTCCTGCTGATTACTGATTGTGTATTTATTGTGTTTTCAATTAACAAATGTGCGAGAAGAAATCCGGTTAGAAATTTCATTGATTAAAATCACACGCCTTTTATCTCATTCGACTTAAAAATTTTCATAATTCTGTTGCAGTTTTTCTTAAACACGTTTTAAAGATATAGAATCTAAAAGCCACTAAGAGCCACTTTATTGTTCTTGAATGTTTTGTTGATCTAAACTAATTAAATCACTCGGATTTCGTTGCAGAATAAATCTCAAACGTTTTGTGCGATTCTAATTATGAATGTGTCATCGAGTTCTGTTAATGTTATCATTCAAGGCACATTGCTCTATTGTCACTCAATGGGAAGCCCGATTGGTGTAGCCCAGTCTGAACATTGTAATCATTAAAAATCAGCATAGAATTCTAAGCTATAGCCCATAGGAATACAGATTAAATTCGCTTAAACTTGTACAGCATGTGTCTCCCATCAACTGACTATAACCGAATACGTCTGATAAGGAAGTGCCTACGTCAGAGGACGGTTCGTGTTAAAAGCGGCACACCATATAGCATCTGATACATGATAAGCCATTATTGAAAATCGATTTGTCATAGTTTATCCAAATTATATGTCAGTATGATACGATACCTTTCGGTATTTATATTTATATACAGATGTTTCTTTGTATGGCTTCAAGACAAAAAAGGACTTAAGACTAAACAAATATTCGTTTTTGGTTGTACAAAAAAATATATAAATGTTCTAAGGGCAATTCATTTATATTATACAGACGTTGATATGTATTTGGTACGTATAATATTTTTAACAAGGAAGAAAATCATATTAATAGAAAGGGGAGCCTAGAGTATTTGATGAAGCATTATGTCATCACTGTCCTATCATATGTCGACACTTGACACTTGACCCCGGGCTAGTACATCACTATAATTCGCCCTTGCACGGCAATGAGGATGTCGACGTGCGATTCAGAAATGCATGCTACCAACAACATAAATGTAACATCTCTTATAAAATAAAATCTAAACACTGGCTCGATTATGTCCGATATGTCGTGAGGCTGAAGTTTAGAAGCTGCATTCATTCCAAACTTCAAGAATTGATCTTCCAGTGCAACAATGTTCAGAAAGTTGTGCACGAAAAGTTGCTAAAGGAAATGATTTGTGGTCACCGAAAATACACAGAGAATTTACATTCTCAGAATTCGATGCTTTAAAGGAATATTTTTTTTTTGTTTTCTGTTGATTCATGGAAAGTTTTGGAGGCAATTTACATTCTATTTTTAAAAAATTTCTTCACCTACCAAAAGTTGCATTTTCCCTACGTAACCTTCGCACAGGATAGTATCAACATATGTTTATGGATTTAACTGGAAACTCAACATTTTTAGTTTGACGATATAAACTTATAGTAAGGCTACTGAGGATGTAATGAGCGTGAGGATACTTACGGATTTTCTAACATCCTCAAGCAGACCTTCGCCATGGTGCTGAGTGTTTCTGTCGTGTTCTCCAAGTCCTGTTGATTGTCATTCACGAACTGGCTGGTCGCCTCTGACAACACTTTGAGCATTGGTGTCGCTTGAGCATAGAAAAGGGACATTCTGTTGGCCACCTCCGCGCCTATGTGGGGTTCTTCGCCCGGTGGAAGTTCAGCGTTTATCAGACCCCCTCGTGAAACTATCCGTCTGTAATAACTGAAGTCGTTCTGGATAGCTGGTGTCTTCATCTGAATTTTGTTGAAAATTATTCATGAAATTTAGTCCCATAAATATCCAAATATAACCAATGACAAAATATATATTTTTTAAATAATTTATACAATCTGATTTGAGGTTAAAAATACACTTTAAAATTAAAAAAAAATATATAATTTACAATTCAATAAACAATACAGTTAATCGGTCAGAATAAAACATAATAATAAAGTTATCTCGTGTTTACGGAGTTTCTGAGCGAGAATAGTTACGAATTTATTTATTTATTCTCAACCCACTTAACAAGAAAATAAACGGATCGGCTGTGAATCAGATTGCGGGCAATTCATACACATATTTTTACCTGACTCATTTTATTTTATATTTATTATGACAAACGAAATTTTTTAATACTGTGCATGATATAGGAACTACAACAAGACTTTAAAATTTTATTTTTATTAGTATAATATAATTAATACAAAAATAGATATATAGTTAACTACATATAATAATTGTCAAAAGTACAAATCTCACTCAAATTATTCATTGCATATTAATTATCTATGCACGATACGTTCAAAAATCGTCAAAATAAAACGTTGACCTACTTTCTTTGTTACAATACCACGGATAGCTTAGATCTTATATCAATAGAAATAAGGTCGTATTTCCGCTACGCTCCGTAAGTTAAGCGAATAACAGTTTACGCCCTACTTTGATGTTTAATCAAATCGGAACCGATACTCGGATTTGAAATTGGAACTCTTTGTGATATTAATAAGTACCTCCTTTATGTCAACGCATCCTTATTCCCCGTTTATTCGCTCAGCACTATATCCTGTGGCATCGGAGCGTTTCACGGACCATATAAGGCAATCAATAGACTTTCAAAAGCTTAAATTTAGGTTGAACAAGTTGACCATTCTAACCACTCAGTTTTAGCCAAGTAATGGATTCATGATATAATTAAGCAAAACTATATATTTTTTAAATAATCAATACATTTCTTAATTTTAATTTTAATTACAATTAATAGATAGTTTTTTATAAAAATATCACATGCGAATGCAATTAACAGAGCACTTTCAACAACAGAGAGGACGGTGTAATTTTTTTTTTTTATAAAAGGTTGCAACATCACGTTTAAAATGAAACTTATACGACATTTCATTTTATGTGAAGTGAAGTACAGTGCCATTTAATTTGCAACGTGAATGAAAATTTAAGATTCATTACACGAACATAATTCTTTTCCCACAAATATTAAAGTGCAATATTTATGTTTGTTTTTTTATACGTTGGAATTACTGAACCGAGTCCTACGTAAAACCAGATAAGTAGAGCTGTAAGTAGAACATGGACCACAAAGACTAAAAACGAAATGACGTAAGGATCAAGAAGGTCATATAGGTATAGAATAATCAAGTGTTTGATAAAAAAAAAAAAGATAGCTTTATTTATAAGAGATTTAATCGTCGAAGCGTTTATTTAATTTAAGGGTCGTATCAGCCAATGACATGTTTACATAATAATGACTGCTAGTATACAGCGGGTCTAACTAATAGCAATTGTATCAATTGATACGGGAACTGCATATACTAGATTTGTATATATATTATATACGTATGAATTTTACCGTGTACTTGATAATATTTGAACTCTCTATCTATAGATAAATGGAGATAAGATGAGATAGTAAATAAATTAAAGAGGCTCGCAAATTGTTGTGTTACACGCTATGCAATGGGAATCGTCTTAAGTTTTGAGATCATCGGAACTATTGTGTGTTGGAATGATTTAAATCAAGCTTGGATTCATTCAGATGATTCATTTAATTGTTCTTTAATTACAATAGTGTAATTAGTTGTTTCCATAACAGGTGTTTGTTGCCGCGGAAATAGTTTATAGATATTACAATAACAATCAGATTTTTTATACTACAAAGAAAACACAAAGAATATATATCTATGTTAATGAAAGTGGAAGTGTCTGTTTGTAATTTCAAATTGACATATGTTTGAATTGAAAATTTTGATCAGTCTGTCTGTTGGTTCCGGCTTATCTCTAGAACGGCTGAACCAATTTTGAAGAGAATTTCACTCTCAGGAAGGCAATGTCATAAGGAGTAATTTAGGCTTTCAATTGGCAGGAAGGTTTCAGTTCGATAACATGTTCGTTATGCTATTACTTTAGGGCCTTATTTTGTTCAATTTAGGGCCGTTCTTCAAAATAACTTTTTTAATCGAAAGGTCATTGACTTGAAATACCTACTGTTTATTTTTGATAAATTCGGAGTAAACGTCATAAAGACGATAACATGAAACTCAAAAGAGGTGTAATACGCGAGCAAAGCCGCAGACGTAAGTTAGTTATATATAATAATATAAAATAAATTAATCTGTATATGAAAGTTTTATACCGACATAAGGAATTCATAAAAGATAAATTAATAAGTTCAACATCTCTTCAGATCTAGGCTTTGATAAATTCTAGTGTCGAACAGGTCCTATCCGGAGGCCTGACACTTGATCTAGGTCTCGTTAGAGCGACATTATCTATTACATAATAACTTTACAATCTTACAAATATTTTTAATGCATGCAAGTTCATAAAACAAGTTAAATTGCACAGAACTTAATTTAAAAGCCACATTGACTGAGTTATAACAAGCGAGAGAACCAACTCGATCAAATTTGCATAATCATTTTGCAAGCACATTGTATAGACGTCGTAAACATGAAAAGCAAAAATAATTGCAACTACTGAGAAAAAAACACAATGTAAGTGATACTGACAAGAGATATATTTTACTGGTTGACTACTTACTTTGTGTTCATCGAATTTCAGAACAAACTCTAAAATTTCAGCGAATTGTTTGACCAAGGCCTGCTGTTGCTCCAAATGCTGTGTGGGACTCATCGCTCCCCCGACCAGAGAGCCCAGTAAGCGTGGTACCACCTGGAAGACATTAAATAAGTATCAATACCGGTTAATATAACCGTAGTATTAAATGGGAACATTTTTATTTTGGTAAGATGGAAAAACAAAACTGAAAACTGCTAGCTAAAGTATTAATGTTCTTTACCTACATAAAATTTGACTGTCCGTTTGTGGTTATATATATGTATAAGGATTTCGTAAGCGCAATAGATAGAAAATATATTATAATAGTATAATCTTAATAGCTTTTCGTTCAAAAATGGATGTTGATGTTTAAAGAGACTTGTACTGTAAATGAGAAAATTTTAGAAAACCAAAATATAAACCAGCCTAATTTGAACAGAATCATGTATTAACATGAGTAGTAAGTAAAACGCAGACAAAGTCGCGTCAAAAAAATAGTTACAACAATTTACCAAGGGTAGGCCGGTATCTGAGAATACGCGAAATAAAACCCAGTCTAATACGTATTCTTTAAAAAACGATAAAATACAAACAATAATAAAAATACGCACAAAGACGAGGGTAGAACATAGTTACGAAAAAAAATGCGAGCAGTTAATTCCAGAGGAATTGTTGATTGCTGCACAGTGAAATATGTTTCGGAATGGCAAACACAGTTTTTGTTACATGTTCTGTTATAACAGACATCGTTTGCTGGACGTTTAAATTTATATCGGAGTATATGTGGAGTTTCGTGACGTGCAGCGATTTAGTAAGGTTGAATGAACCGAGTGGGAATTTAAAGGCAGAAACGTTACAAGAAAACCGACTAAATAAAGTTACACGTTGTAACCAAAATCTTCGCATATGATAATGTCAGTGTAGGTTTATGAAAAACCGGAAACTCTCCGTAAGTGGTGTGACATTGCCAACTCGTGGTAAGGCAGGGATTATGTACGTCATATGAATATTGTCACGAACGACGGTGTTAGCATCTATTTACGTGTTCAATAATCGATATCTTCATACGCAGTTTAAATGAAGCTGGCGCTAATCAGTCCACTTGAAAACATCTTGATTTATTATTATATAGTATTCAGTTTCACATATATTATTTATATGACAATTTTTAAAACATAAATTTAGTCATTGTTCACTAGCTTTGTGATGTTTGATTTCTTTGAGCGCAACACTTTGTCAATTTGGGTCATAGACAGAATTCTAATTTCAAACTATATATACATATTTTTTTTAACATTCCAATTTAAACTGGCCAAGCATAATAACCGATCCTTATTTGACCCACAGAGAAAAGGTCGTCTGTTCAAAAAATAAATTCGCACGCTTAAATATGAATATTGATCGCCTCGAATTAGAAAAAAGGTTCATATAATAAGTATGTAGTTCAATAATGTCGATATTAAAATACTGTAAGCAGGTTTACTTAACACAAAAAAATGGCTGAAATTAAAAAAAAAAAGTTGTCTATTTCAAAGTTTAAAAAAATAGGATCAAAAGTAAACTCAGTAATACTGAGTACAAAACCCGAACTTCCCAGCGACTCCGTCCGCGTGAACATCAGAGTTGTACTTGGAGAGAAATGTATAAAATGTTTTAAAAAAAATTGTGCTGATTTGTAAATCTAAATCGTCCGAGAATCCACCCAAATGCATAGAAGAAAATTCGTTCAAATCCAATCCAGCCGTTTATGAGGAGTTCAGTGACATACAAACATAAAATATTTATATATATGAAGATGTATTAAGGTTACATTAATTATTTTATAACAAAAATATAAACAGGTAAAATAGCGCGAACCAAAAACACTCTGTTTCGTGTCCATAGTGACCGGATGTTATTGTTCCCTACGTTAACATTCCGCTGTTAATTCGCACTTCATTTATAATATCGATTCCTCATTATCGATACTTATATTTTTCACACTAACATTGTTTTAACATAGTTCAAGTGACAGGCGAATATGTATAAGCGTGTCGTTAAGTTGATTTGCATGCTACAGGAAGGGCATGTCCAATAGATTGTGTTTTAAGTTGCGTTCACACCTCGTTAATGGATTTATGTATTAGTTCTTGGTCATTGCGATTTAGAGAAAAAAAAAGTAACATTATAATATAGCCATGAATGAATTTAAGCTTTGCATGTTATTCGTAATAAATTTTCTTTACATTTTCAACTTAAATCATTCAACTTTCTTGATTCCCTCGACCTAATTAAAGTTTTTATCCACGCCTGTTGGAGACGGGCCTTGTTATGTACAATCCGGTAAAGACAATGGATCCTTATAATTAAGGTTGCTCAGAAGATTTAATGTCTTACAGCATGAAAACTTATTGGATTTTTGAGGATTTTTTTTTAATATATTTTATAATGGCCATAACCTAAAACCTGGCTGATTAACGTTATATAATGATGCGTTTAATATTTGCAATGACTTTTTTATCTGTATTTTTGTATTTTTCACCTGTCCCCGTTCGGATGTTTAAGTTAATATTTTAATTAATAGCTCTTTAAAAATCCGCTGTGGAAATATAAAAATAATGAAGATATTATTTCTATATTCTTGAATAAATATTAAATAATGTTATTTATATAATATGAAGCATTCGTTTTTAATTTTTTTAACCTCTTAAAATGTTTGAATCACAATATATTTGTACACATAATTATATATAATATGTATGCAGACATTCATCCTACTGTAACAAGTTATATTAACTGAAGCAGGACATTAATTGGTCACAAATCATTAATTAACAATCACATCCGATAGACTTCATAATATCTTGCTTTGTTAAAGTAACTTACATATTAAGCGAAATTAATATAATTTTAATATTATAACAAAATTTACAGACAATATGACATTAAATGTGTATTTTATACAGTTATATGTATAAGTTATCCTTTATAATTTGAGTAATAATAGGTATGGTGTCGCTGAGTCACATATTACGAGGTGAGTCACGTGTCGCTCGCATCCCGATGACGTTGAGGCTCAGAAATAAGAAACTGTCCCGTGTGTTGCGGTTATCCTGTTATTTGGTCATATTCAAATTAGATCACTTCTAAAATAAATACAATCATAACATGGTATTTTCTTAAAAAGAATGAATTTTTCAACGTTCTGCGACATGAATAATTAAATTAATTTGTTTAGTAATAATTTTTGATGGTTTGATGTATGGCTATATATAGGTATATTGTAACCACGAAAGCATACAGTGAATTTAGTTTCAGATGACGTAATGCGCCGTAAACGGTATAATGGCGATTTGAACACGTGTTCACAGCGGGGATGTCTGACTGGCTCCAGATAGTTGGGTCATAGCTCCTTAACAAGATCCGATTAATCATTGATCTATTTCTCAGAGCCGGCTGTAAAATTTGGATTTTGTAATTGTATTTATTTAAATTATGTAAATATTGTTTAATATTTATTTGATTAGCTCGTTACCGGATAAGTGAAATACAAAAAATCGGGCGAACCCTTTTATTATCCTTATTTATAAACAATTCAATCCTTTATATAAAACAGAGTTTATTGCCTACCAAATTTACAATCTTATTCTTTTACAACTTTATTGTCTTACATCGCCAAGTATTTTTAGGGTCCCGCATTAACAAGACGGTATCAATTCCGTAGTTCTAGAGTGTAAAAAATCTTTATATTTGTGCCGAAATTTTCTTGTTTGCCAATAATTTATTCGTATCTAATGAGGCTGATTATAATCAATCTACGATGCATTTTAAGGTTGGTAAAATGACGTTGGTAAATCGCATGTGACAGATGATCAAAATGTTATATATATATATATATATATATATACTATATGATAAAATAAAACTAAACAACGGATAAAAATAAAGATGTCATTATAAACGACGAAAGCGCTGTATTATTTATTTTTAAAATCACGTCTGATTGTTACTTTTATTCATAACACGTATATTTAATGTCTATCAGAGAGGAAATGGAATAACTTCAATCATATATATTTTATATCAGTAATTAAATATGAAAATAGAAAATTTTAACAGTATGTTGTTATTTTTGAGTTGTTTGAGTTCAAGGAAAATTATGAAAAATCAAACATACATTTAAATATTCACATTTGTTAATTATTATGTCTCTCTTTTAATATGATTACTGAAATTTAGTATTTTTTAACTGATAAAATGATTTTGATTAACGTAATATAAGAGACAAAATCTGGATAAAAAAGTAATTAAAAATGTTGATATTATTTAAAATTCTTTCATGAAATCGCTATTATCCAGATTCAAAAATATTATTTTTTTTAACTATTGACACTTTAACAGTGTTCGTATGTAATTAGATCGTTTTAGATATTATAGGTATTGTATAAAAAAATCAATATTGAATAATAATATGTAATTATTGTAATAAAACTAAATTACAGATGTGCCTTGCAGATGAAACATCAGAGTGGGCGTTTGCATTGAGATAAATTACGCACAAATTTATCTCTGTAATAAAAAAATATCGTATTTCATAAACTTTATTAAGTGGTATAATGTACACACGTCTTTTACTAAGACATGTTAACATTAAGGATAATCTCACTAAGGGTTGGAATCGTCATTCTAAAATCTATAGTTTCATTATATTTAAGTCATAAATCATTGGCGTTACGAATCCATAGCCCGCGCACACAGAGAGCGGTCAGGAGTTCCGAGTTCCGCGTTCAGCAGAATATACAGAGTCTATAAACAAAAACCGTCAAACTGTTGTTTATATTGGAAACAGTGACTAGGCCAAGATGTAACTGTGGAATCGACTGAATAAGCACGTGTTTAATAAAATTAATTTAAACTCAAGAATCGTAAATCAACCGAGCCGATAGAGTTAATGCAATAACGTATTAATCGTATCGAAGAAGCTGAGATCTTACTAACATTTATATTATTGGAGATAAAAAATGTTTATAATGACACAAAAAGATACATAAAACTAGATAAATTTAATGAAAACCTAAATAAAAGTCATGATTTTGTTTAAACTGAAAAATAATTATCGCAATCGATTGAGAATTTAATGGGACGGAATTTTCTTTTCCCTGTGGGGTTCATTCATGTAAACTATACGAAATTAAAAAAAAAAATGTAAAATTGTAACAGATACCGACCAACTCAAAGATCTGGTTTGTACAAAAAGTTGTAATAGTAATTTTACATAATTATTAATAATTTGATCACAGTACGTTCATTTCATTTGTTGAGGCTTCACAACAAGTAAGTAACAAATCAAACACTAAAAATAAAACCAAAATGTGATGATATTTGGTTTTAATATGAATTCTCCTATTATTATTCTCCAGTATGTTATCATTCCTATAATATATAGAATACACCTGTACTAAACATAAAGAAAAAATGTGACTGACATTATCCAAAATTTATGCATAGTCAAAAATTTTCTTGAACACGCTAGACGATTTATATTTATAACAGAATCAATCGCATTTAATTCCAATTCAGAATCTATCGGTTTTGATTAAAAGCTGAGCTAAATTAATTTAATACAAACGTCAGTTTAAAAGTCTCATACATGCATATTATAATGTACACTCTCCGAACCCATGTCCCAGTTTGAAACCTTAACGGTTGAGCAGTTCATCACAATTGGAACAGATATAGTCCATGCCCCAGATAAATCCTTAGGCGAAAACCAAAACTAAAACGACGTATGAAAAGCAACAAGTAAATAGATTTAATTAGGTATAATAGCGTTTAAGTTGCCAGCATTTGTAATATGCAGTTGTTACTTAATTAACACCATTTGTCATCCAATTGCGAGATTTGTGATGTTATTTAGCGGCATGCGATAACAAAACGCGGGAGAGTGTGCCGTAAATATCTCGATGTCTTACTAAGATTGTTAACATGTGCTTTGACGAATCGATAGAAATTTTAATTTATCATTCAAATTTGGATACAACTTATGTTTAAAGATCTCTGTTGTAAATATAATTTTATTAACCGTATTTTTCATTGACATTTATATGTCACAAAATCAGATATGAGCATCGGGCTTAATAGCATAAAAAGGAAGGTATACAATTTGCCTTTTAAAAGAAAAAAATAACATCTACTTCAGTAATCAACGATTTATAATTGCAACACAGATGCTTTCTAATTGGCTGTATGAAAACAATAATTAGAAATGTCTTATCTGTGGTATACCTGGTCCTATAACGTCATGCAAGCCAGCATCTCGAGTGCAACGTACCGCATGCGGCATGCACCATTAATTTGGTTCCGCAGAACGGTCATAAGCCAGACACACAAGAAACGAGAAGTTTGTTTTTGTGATAAAATGCTTTTTAAGTGTGTACTCGTCTTTATATCTGATGTATCTTATATTTACATAATAAATTAATAGTGTTTCATGTTTATGATTTTTACCAATCAATTAATTATCTATTGTTGTGTTAAACTTATAATAGATGTAGACATAATATAGTGGACTATACATTATGGTTTGGTGATAAAAACAATATATATATTTATAATCAAAGTTTTTCATTTTATATTTCTCACATACTATTAATTTCCACCCTCACAAGCTAAGCCTGCAATACACCAATCAAAGCGTCTCTATGACGAACCTTTGACCGACATGAGCCAACTACAAAGTTATAAACCCTGTGAGGTCTTTACCTTAATATAGTAACGTATTTGATCCAACCGTTCATGATATTATACAAGTGTAATTGTTGAAAAAAATTATAGTAACAGATGATAACATTTTTTAAGTATCTGTATATGTATCTTTGACAGTTCGTATGGACGTTAAACAACGTTCGAACACATAAAATTAAGGTCGAATTACACAACAAGAAAAAGAAGCGGGGAGGAAATTGATACGACTATTGTTATGATTTTACTGCGGTTTGAGCTAGGTGTGTCCCACAACGGTATGTCTGTTTGAATATACTATTATAATATCCCTAAATACCTGTAAGTATATAAGGGTATCGACGTCTTTAAATTATAATATGCAACATGAAGAGCACATGTTTTATTGGGTTCTGTTTTACGAAAACACCTTTTTGTAGTCGTATAGATTATATACAATTTTTAAGACGTATTTAAGGTTGATAGTTAAACGTATATAAGCACCTGCTGATGAAATAGGATAGGTACGGACCATACGTTTTGAGCCACCACCTGCTTCTCTTATAAGTGAGTTGCACGTTTGTATACGTATTATAGTATTTATATACGTATTTTTATGGTGACTCCTATTATTTTTTAGTGCGACGTGGCTTGGCTGTACTTAAGGGTACTTGTTTTAAATAGCCATAGCTGTGCCATTTAAGACACCCAACAAAAAGGTAAATTAGCCCGGTGCATGGGATAATTACGTAGCTTTGCACCTGACCTGTAACTAAGTACGGGTTTTTGGTCATATATCAACTTTAATACTATCATGTACTAATATTTATGAATGAAAAACCGAATACTGTGCTAGTTATGATGACATAAATGTTTATATGTATGTACATAACGCTTTATTAGTTTGATATATTAATATAAATTTGTATAAGCAAACTACACATATATATATGTCATTACATATACATATATAGTGAATAAAATATTCCTTCTTGATATTTATGTAACTTTTCTCGAGGTAGAGTTGAAATGTCCAACAACTCTCGTACATAAATGATTACACATCAGCTGGTTTTGGCTACGTTTTTTAAATTGTAGTCATACGAACAGCGCAGATGTTTACATTTTATTTGAAAATACGGAGTTATTTAAAATATACATTTCACGAGTCTTACTTATGTCTTGAGGCAAATAAAATTATATTTTGTAATTCATTCAAGTAATAAAGTTTATGTAACACAATTCATGACTAACATATTATATATAAAGTATCTTAAAGTACTCACATCACTGGGGACATAGACAAGTCGCTGTCAATATCAGCTGATCACGTTTGTTTACGAGATTGTTAAATTCTATTGAAATGAACTATATACATATTATATAATAACAATATTTAAAATTTTTCATTTTGTAAACTGATTGATGCAAAAGAAAAAAACCAAATATGGAAATACCTATCATATGGATAATGGATAACGGTTTTTGAAAAAGGCACGAGTGAGTAGCTGTGTAAATTTGATAATTGAATTCCTAACCAAAGGGATCGATCAAAGTGGGTAGTACGACAAAACGCCAATTTCACATATAAGGACCAAATATAATACATAGATATTTGCTTATAGTTTTATAACATGAATATATATATACATATATATAGTATATCAAAGATAACTTATAAACTGTAAATGGTTGATCCAAATAAGGCGCACTGAATGCGTACAGACTATTGTCAGGCAATACGAAGAAGTTACTCACATCCAGATTGTTCGTGTTTAAGATATGTAAATAGGTAATCGAGTTTCGCGAAGGCGACATTAAAATGAACAATATTTTACGTCTGCTTCTATTATTTAATATTAACTACTAACTACTAAGCTATACCTTAGAGATTTATATGAATAGAAGTAACTTATATATAAAATAAGAATATATAAATATATATACCTCAGCACCAGTGAGGCAGGAACTCGCGTCTTAAACCTTGACAACTTCGGTCTTGATTAAAACAAAGCACTGATTAATTCATCAGATTAAAGAAAGCCTTTTCATTAATTAAATCAAGTGGACTGAATTTATATAAAAACAAAATATTAAAGGTTTAATAAAAATTAACTTTCTGTTATTTAGACGAGACTCAGAAACGTTACATATTTCTAAAAATCTTAACAATTCGACTGATATGTCATAAGATTAATTGGATAGTTTTATTATTTTACGAGCGGCTAGAGAAAAAAAAATTAAATAGGCTGTGCTATTTTGGTACGATAAGAGCTATCAAAGTTGTAGCTGGTTGGATTCCGTCCAAAAACATTTTCACCGTAATTACAATAGCTGTTTCCGAACGGAACGAAGGAGGTTTACATAAATCACGTATATGAATATTTTGTTTATTTATATAGTCAGCGATTTGTTTATTAACAATACAATCTTAATCGTAGAAATAGCGAATTGCTTAGTCATAGTTATAGCTAACTCATTGAGAGAATATGTTTCCCATGTAAAACATGCATTTCTTGTTAAAGCCCGACTTGTTATGGAGTTATTTTAAAATTATTATGTTATAAAAATTATATATTTTATACTATTTTTTTTCTTTGTTACTTAGTATAATTTTTATATATTTTTTTATTAATATCGTCATCATACACTGCAATGTATTTTATATAAATTTATATATATATATATATATAGATAAAAGTCGATCGTCTTTTCTTTATTTTTCATCTGACAGTAAGTTTTTGTAGATATGTTATCTCTTTTCTTATTAATTTGCGATGGAAAAGTAAGTAAAATTGGAATTGTGTAGTGAGAATGAGGACGTGATCATCTTCCAGCGTCGTGAGATTCGAGTATTTTGACAACAGCTATTTGTATCTAGTTAACAAGTTCATTAAATGTTAGTAGACACCGCACTGATGTACGAGTACGTTTGTAGATGGTATTACGTTTTGTTTTCGTTTTACATGAGATATTAATCCTACACAGGGTGTATGAAAGAATAATTGGAACGAAATTCTTTATTATTTTTTTTGTACAACGCAAAGGAGGTTTTCTTTTGAGTATAGAGCTCCACTTTGTTAAAGATTCTTGCGAGAAAAGGAACTTCTTTGTCAGTTCAAATTAAACCTACACACAATTTGTATCTGCTTAAAATAGTTTGATGATACGTAAGTTATATATGATAGAAATATTTACTATATATGAATTTTCGATTTGTTAGTAATCAATAATTTAATAAATCACGTTCGTTGGTATCAAAGTTTAGAAAATAATTAAGTAGAATTATTTTACTTACGAGATATTGAATTTTTATAACGTGACATTAATATTGACATATTTCAAGATTACGATAAGCGCTTGAAGAGTAAAACAGCCAATGAAATATATCATCAAGGG
This sequence comes from Danaus plexippus, assembly GCF_018135715.1. Taxonomy (NCBI): domain Eukaryota; kingdom Metazoa; phylum Arthropoda; class Insecta; order Lepidoptera; family Nymphalidae; genus Danaus; species Danaus plexippus. Next base: position 5,816,117 of record NC_083545.1, read on the forward strand.
ATTGGAAATGCAAGTAAAGTATAGAGATAAGAATTATTACGTATAACTCTACATATTGTATACAATTTACTGTATTTTGAAGAAAAAAAAAATGTATATATATACTTCATGATATACATAACAAACAAAGCCAATGTCCTCATCGTCCCCAAAGGATACATTGTACGTCATTTATAAATGATATTCTCACGCGCTGTGACTGTTCGCTCGATTGAATGATTGTCACGGCCAATACCGTTGGCAATTACGTTTGAAATAAAAATATCTCCGATGTGAACTAAATCAAACATAACAACGACAAAAAAAAAAAAATTATATCATCGAACTAAAAATAATCGACCATAGATTTCCGAACGTTTTTTTATAGACGTTACCTTTTGACATAAATGTAATTTTTAATTTTTATTAATGTATTGTTAGATGGGATTAAGATTTGTTCTGTGTCTGCATTGCGGCCGCTACTGCGGATGTTGATCGTGAGCAACATTTTATTGCAGCCGAAGTGTTTTTTTCACACCAATACATATAAATATTGTCAGTTAAATTTACACAGAACTCTAAAGGCTTGCGGTTTTATTGTTTGTTGTTGTCAATGATTCATGGTTCAATGTGTGTAATAGAAGTTTCGATTGTAACAGTGCTTATATTTATGTCCGTCCGTAACATTAACGACGGTGATTTACATTTAAAATATTGTACATTTAACTTACATTATTTTTTTTATTAGACTGATTTTCGTAATATGAAAATTCATGTCTTGATTAAATATAGCATTGAATTTATGTGTAAAATCAATTGTTAGCAGATATTTTTTGTTGTGTGATTTAAAAACCTCAAAAAAAGTCGGGTAAAACTTACTAGTTTTATGGACCAATTCATTTAAATCCTATAAAGATTAGAAGAGTGAAAATTACCCGGCTAACTTGTTTGTGTCCATTTATATTTTTAATTTAAAAACAACACACACTTAACATTATACAAACGACACATTCACTTTATTGATTAAATTATGTGTATTAGCTTGTTTACAATATGGAATTAATTAATCTAGGTATATATTAAAAAAAAAAAAAATTTAGCATTTTTTTTATGTTATTTTAAAATAATAAAAACAATTCTGGATGCTTTTAAGCAAACTTAAACGAATAAATCGTCATTATTCCATAACATTTATATAGTCACGATGATTTATTACGACGGATACATCATGTAAATAACACATCTTATAAATAAACCACAAAAATACATTGGTTAGACCACTGGAGAGGATATAGTGGGTGGCAAGCTTAAATAAGCCGATATATGTGTGCACTTAGCTCAATAAATGTCCTAGACATATATTCTACACTTCTACAGTAACATATTATTTAATAATAATTATTCATATAGCATTTATTTAAAAAAAAACACATAGACATAATATTTATACATAAATTATATGTATGTATCTGTTTTAAAATCTTTGTAATAAATAAAATGGCTTCAGGAAGTTTGCTGTACACATTTATGATAACTGGTATCTTTGGAGAGTGTTATCTTTACTTGTTACATTAATCACAACTGATAAGGATAAACATCCTCTTGATAATACACCGAAATACCATCCTACCATGAAATTATTTGTTTTTTTATCTTATATAGCAAAATAGTGTAAATTAAAAAATATATATATATTTTTTAATCTATTGTATTTTATACTTTTACCTTGTTAATATTGCAGTATTTTAATAGTAAATTAATCATCGAAAATAAATAGACATGTATGATCCCTCACAATTTAATATGAGGGTATGTTAAATATTTTTTCATAATACAAACTGTTTTTAAATCATATATATGGGATATTAAATGCGGTATTAATAACTCACCCGTTGCAATTCTAATGAGTGGCTATAAAATCGCAGCAATTTATCAACCAGGGGTTTAACAGCGCGCCAAGCCCTTTCTTGAGTTATAGTCGAAGGGTCAGCTATAGCTTCTCTAATTTCTTTCCCGGCTCCTTTGTAGCATTGTATTTCTTCTAAAATTTTATCCGAATCTATTAAAACTCTTTGTACCTCTTCGTAAACATTACGTTCCGTATCTGTGGGCGCAGCGTTTTCGAAATCCAAGAATATATCGTAACGGGGTGAGGAACAACAGTTTGATTCGTCACGGGCCAAAAGACTCAATAATTTACCCATTTTGTTTTGTTTTAAATCACAATTTACTTAATATATTATAAATAACTCCTGGAAAGCATCGATAGCATTGCCCAGTTCTTTTGTATTGTAAAATATTTGTTTAAAATATAACAATTGTAATATCAAAAAAAAACTTCACAGTTAATTCATAACAGTTTAAAAAAGTGTCATTTAAATTAATTAAACAATAATTATTTAACACTACAACCGTTCTCCACTGATAATACCCCACCAACTGAATTGACAGTGACTGACGAGTTGACGACCACCACCCGCCCGATAAATTAACGTTCAGAAATATGTATATTTTATGTTTAATTCGTAAATCTTATTTAGTTTTATGTATTTTTATTTCATTACAAAGATAAAAAAATATTTTTTATATAACCTTACCTAATCGAAAATAAAATATATGTTCACTGTTTTATATAAAAATCGTTGAATTACACGACACAACGTGCTAGAGGAAATTTAATGTATTGTGGGATCAATAGATGGCGACTTATGTGTTTAAAACCAAATAAAATTGTATACTAATTTGAACAAAACTAAAAGTTTTCATCTTCGTAAGATATTTACGTATTCTATGTCAAAATATTGAATTTCAGAATTTTCAATACTATTGGGATGACACGGATTTTTATATTTGATTTATTTTGTCGTGATATGTAACTACATTAGTCTTAAGTTTTATCGAAATAATAAATATTCATAAGTTTATTCAAAAATATTTAAGTAATAAAATATTTTGCAGAGCTTTATAAAAATATTAAATTGGATATCTTGAACTATTATATCGCTTTTATTGACAAATTAAAACAAGACTAAGTTTTCAGGCATATTTATTTGTTCTTATGTGTAACATCGACATTTAACATACGAATTTAATTTACAAATAAAATTTAGATTTTCTATTTACAATTCTTTTAATGATTCTGTTACGTCTACAACATTAATTCATATTATATTTAAAAGCATGCTCATGGGCAATATTGATATATTACTCTATTTCACGTTAGATAACAACATGTTCAAAAATAACAATGAAAACCATGTGACAGTTGATGATAAAAAAGTTAAATGTAACATAAGCCTCTGTAAAATTTTCGATATTTTTGAGCACGTTGTTGTACTGATCTAAAACTTTTAAATAAAGACTAGAATTCCTAAGCCCCTGTATAAAACGTTACCTACAATTTAAAAAATATAGACAAAGTGGACAGAGCAAGATAACAACTTCATCAAATAAAGATATCTACAAATCAAAAACAAAATTATAACCTATTAAACTTACCGATACCATATATTTTTAAAGATCAGTCTAACATTCGTTTTAAATTTACATATTTAATCTAAATCCATTATTTGATTTAAGGCCTGAGCCTGTCCTTATACGTAATAAGGCCCTCTTGAATGCGTTTGCTTAAGTAACAATTCAATAAACGTAGCTTAGTGATAAAGAAAAAAATAATATAAAAGTGCGTAAAAAATTCAAAAAAATGGTATTGTTTTGTTCAAAAAACAACCTACAAGTCTGCTGCTTGTTGCTTGTGCTTAAAAGAGACGAAAATCTGTAGTTATAATCTGATAACCAGAATTAATATAGAATAGGGTTTGAGAATCTGACGAATAAAATTTATTTATACATATCGGTTATAATATTACATAGATTTTTGACTTGTTTATAATTATTAAATTCTATGTATTACTGCTATTGATGTATAAACTATGACAGTATAATAACTCGTAACTATTTCCAACAGTAAAATAAAGATTTAATTACTTTAATTATTGTTACGTAAAATTCCTTTGGTGTTTCAACATATTGATATGAGGTTACGTTGCTTGTTAATTAGGAGATTTAAAGATTTTCACATAGGTATGTATGTAGTTAAATGCTAGTATCTTATAATATAGTATATTGAAATATCGTCAAAGAAAACCTATTGTAATCCATTAAACCTGTATAACTATATAGAAATAGTTTAAAAATCATGAAAACGATCAACAATTGCAAAACCAAATAGTCACGGGCTTAGCATTCCAGAAGCCGATATTCATACGACAATACACAACGATCAATAAATTACTAATACAAATAACATCTACAATATCTACACTTGCTAATTCGAAAGTCTTAATTAATTGGTGTAAAGATCCATCTTAACCTATGAGTAATTAAAATTGCTGATTAAATTCTGTATCGTAATAAAATGCTGTAACAGCAGGGACTCTCATATCACACATTACCAAGTAATATTATAATTAAGCGCTTTATGACATATATCATTGAAACTAATATATTTCGGATTACTACGATTATTTTGTTATTTCAAAATACTACATACCCTCGGGGGTATGTAGTATTTTGAAATAATTTCCGTTTCGGTTACTTTTCAGCGACCGTGATCACGGTTGCTGCAATGTAAAATACTAAAATACGCTTAGCAATCCGAAAAATACCTATTAGTTTCATTTAAATGAGTACTCGCGAAAATCTTAGATCACAACATAGGTCAATTCGATGCTTCTGTAATGATTATATATGTTTCGGAAGAATATCACGTGCAAAAATGTTTTTTTTTTTTTGTGTGAGAAAAGCGAAAAATATTCGTAGAAGTCCCAAGAGATATGATAGATGTGTAATATTATTGTTCTCGTTGAACCTAAAAGAAATTTGTCAGTAGAATCCGAAATTCGCGTGAATTTTACACAATACCTGAGTTTTTATTTCCAAAATAAAAACTCTGTATTTTTTAGACTTGTAAAAGCAAAAAAAAAAACAATCTTATCTTTCTTTTTTATGTTTTTTCTTATTCGGAATAGACTAGTATTAGGAATGGTATTTAATTAAACTTAAGAAAGTTTGTGGTTCAAAAACGATATAACTTCAAATAAAACGGTTTAAATGGATTTTATAATAGGCTATAGCATTTAAATAAATTTATCACTAATCACAGATATTGAAAATTTGAATTAAGATGTAAAAGGAACAAACCATAGGAGAACGCTCAAGACTCGGTTTTTAAGTTTGACGAAAAAAAAACATTAAAAAACTATGAATCTGGGATGTTTTATGCTCATTTCAAAACACGTAATATCCTGTTTCTAAAGCTAATGTTTAAATATGTAATAAATTTGGCAATATTAAACAATACACCCGAGCTTCACAGATATTAAATGTTTTTTCATTATCAATATAAAGATGTGGCATTACGAGAATAACGGAGTTAACGGAAGTATTTCAGAGCGGAGACCAATAAAAACTTCTCAATGAAGAGGTCGGAGTCCAATGCTGCAATATGTGCTGCGCGGCCTACGAGAGCGCTGGCGGTGTGCGGCAATGCGTGCTGGACATCATAACGAACGACGGACACTGAGGAAGCACGTGCAGCGAGAGGAGATACCATATTGTGGACCTGAAAAAGTAATTTTGAACTTGAAAGTTTCTGGTATAAATAGCAAACACTTCACATTATAACACTCAGAATTCTGGTTTGAATATAATCCTTGGTGACAAAGTGTTAATATCTCTTTGCCTACTTTTTGAAATTTATATTTAACATATATAATTTTTACTATACACGTAACATGTTGGATAATAAATGTATGTGACAATCGATATATTTGAACACCGCTTTTTCTGATATATGGCCATAAAATTATAAATTCTGATATACCATTTCTCTATAAGCCTGTCCCAATAAAGATGTGTCCTTGGCAGCAGCTTTGCACAGCTCCAGTCTCGCTGAGTGTAAGGGCACATATCTATCTTGCCCTGAACCACAAAGTAAGATATGTTTGAATTGGTGCAATTGACTTCGTTCGCTTAGACGATACAGAAACGATTTTCGGGGATCGGAGGCGTCACGAAGTGATAACTGGAGTAAGGATCCAGACTTTTTCCATTTCTGCATAAACCACATTCCTGGAAAGTTGAATATATTTAAAGTTATCATTAAGCTGTCTGAAAATAATACCTTTTTTGCAAAATATTAAACAGTAGATTACAAATCCATATAGATTATTTTTTAATTTACCTGCATTCACAAGTCCACTAGAGTTGTATAGAGTTCCTAAATGCGGCCCGCTTAGCGACAAAAAGGTATGCAGCTTGCCCAAAAATGGTTTCATTTGTGGTCTTGCAAGGGCAGACCTAATGATGATTGTACCTAAAGAATGACCAACAAAACTGATTCTCGCCGGCTCGTTTGAGCTTTGTATGTGTGTCATGATCTCCTGAATCAGTCTGAAAATTTAAATATGTTCTTATTATTTTTGAAGCGCTTTTAAATATAAGGTTCATAAAATATTACAATTACCTGTCCGTCATTGTGTCAAAGTCAGAAAATGTATCACCTTGATTCCTCTCAGACATAAGAAAGTCTAACCGCGCGCCTGGTAATCCTAACTCCAAATATGTTTTAACCAACCGTAGGTCGGCTGCATTGCCATCTAGGCCGTGTACACATATGATGAGATGTAATCCTGAAAAGAGCAAGCATTGTTATAGTGACATTTTATATGAAGTTCTGTGGTAATAAGAAAACAATACCTTCAGGATTAAACATTCTGTATTCGTCGCTTATATGGAAATATGGCAAGGAATTTTCGACAGGTGGAAAATCCGAATATATCGCTCCTGGGTATTTAACGCTTTGTCTAAACTCTTCCCTACATTTCACAAACAGCCTCTCAGATTCAGCCAATCCAAAAATACTGATAAGGTTGCTTTGGCGTTGTTCTGGAAGCAAAATGTTTAAAGATTTTTTTATTTATTTAAACCAGTCAATGACTTGATTTTTTATGCTGTATTAGTACGCTTGTTTGCGACCTACCTTTATTAAGTTCGTTTCTGCTTGCTAATTCACCTGTGCTCTGGCTTTTGTTTAGTGTACTAGATGAGGGTGTAGCATTGTAAGTCATTGATTGGTTTGGCCTTAACTTTCGTCTTTCCAATATTCCTAATTGGAGACCAATAACAGTGTTAGTCTTTTAAGCAGAAGCATGAGTAATTATTAAGAGTATGAATATATATTTTTTGTATACCTTCACACACATGATATAGAGGATTGTCTAGCTGCAACGTAGTAGGCTGAGAAGCTTTTCGTTGACCTTTCGAAGGTGTTGAAGATTTACTACTTTGACGGCTTAACATTGGAGACTTAGATGGTGGGTCCTAAAGTATATCAAATAAAATGATGATTAATATTATTCTGTTTAATAATACGTGTTAAAACGAAAACGAATAGAAATTAGTTCACCTTAAATTGTTCTGGTGGTGGTGGAGCATCTCTAAATTGTTGCGGTGGTGGTAAATGTTCGTAAACGTTCGTTCCAAAGTGACTCAAATCCACTTCAGATTTTGCTTTACCCTGGTATTTTTTTGTAGCACTCACAGCACCACTTGGTGTAAATGGTTTACATGATCTGTCGACAGTTAAACTTAAAATTTCTGCAGCTATTAACTTTTCTGTGTATTGTATTCTATCTTTTAATTTAGTTTTATCTAGCGTGCTGGACTTTTTATCTGTCTGTTTGTCCGGAACCCCTGCTTGTGTAGTGGGGGGTTGTGTTTTTGAAGCTATTTCCTTTCTTATATATGGATGTAAGTTATCACTAACTGTTTGTGATTTTTTTACTGTAGCCTCACTAGAATTTCTACTTACAGTGCTATAAGTCTTTCCTTGAATTGCACTGAATGAATTATGTCTTTGGTTAATTTTATTAACTTTAGTTTCAGGATACTGTTGAAAGCAATTGGCTGTGCATGTATCGGAATTACATCCCGCATCAATTCCGTTGGTATGCATCATTTTATTATATTCACACTGGCTGTCTGTGCATATAGAATCACTACATATTGTACATTCTTCACATACTTCTTTATCACAACACTCTATTTTTTCAGTTGAACTACTTTGAGCTGCTTTTATCGCCAATTTAAGTAGGCGTTCCCGTAGTTGTTCTCCATTTAAAACTGTTCTTTTAAAGTCGCAAATTTTATCTCCATCTTTTTTCCGAGTTTCAGTAGCTTCATCCTCTTTCTTGCTACTAGTCTTCGTCATTGTTGTGGGTTTAGTGGGTGGAAAATTTTGACTTAATTGACAACTCCCATTATCCGGCGAAGAAGGGCCTGAACTACGTCCACTAGAAACCCAACCACTTTGTTCGCTTAGACTCGATGTTGAGCTACTGTGTTTTTCATCTTTGTTGAGAAAATTATCTGGTGGTAATATTTTAAAATCTTTATCAGTTATATCTAGAGGCGGCGACTCAAACGCTGGCGGTGGAGCTAAATTTGGCAAAGACTCTGATCCAAAGTTGTTGTGAAGATTGGCTTCCTCTATTATTGATACAGCACTTCGACAATGTCGTAGCTCAGTGCCGTGGTCTAAACTATAAGGTACACTGGATGAAGATTCTAAGCGCCGCAGTTCAAAAGGTATGCTTTCATCACTAGATGACGACGCTGCCTCTGACATTAGTTGAGTCATTTTCTCGGATGCTTTATGTTTTCCTCGTTTTTCTGGTTTACCGCTTGATCTACCACTTTTGGGTGTTGTTCCACCCGATTTTGGTGTAGCTAAACCAGATCTCGGAGTTACTACTCCTGATTTAGGCGTAGCCTTACCTGATTTAGGTGTCTCTTTTTCAGATTTTGGAGTACTTCTATCTGATTTTGGCGTCTGTCGATCGGATTTGCTGTCTCTAGATTTGACAGAATGATGGCTACTCAGAGAATCGCGACTTGAATTGATCTTTGTAATTTCAGTTCCATTAAGGTTTAATTTAGAATCTTTAGAACGACTCTTTTTATGTCTTACAGATGGTAACGTCGAATGAGGAGTTGATGGTGGAGTTTTTGAATATGTTGATTTTGATGTTCCATCGCTACTCCGGTCTAAAGTCATTACAAAGCCGCTATCATCACTACTTTTACTCGATTTCTTTTGATAATTTTGAATAAGACTCCCTGTGTTAAAGTCATAGCTCCAGTCCCCTTTTTGAAGGTAATAATTTAATTCGTGTCTTAATTGATTTCGTGCGGCCTCAATGTCCATGTGTTGTTTTTCTACATTTGGGTTGAAAACATGAGTTGAATTCGATCTATGAACATGTTTGCTAGAAGCTAAATTGCTCTGTTCAGTCACTTGTGTCTTACCACTAACAGGTGGATAAGAATTACGAGGAGGCAACATAGGACGGGGTAAATTTACACTGTAGCCTCTTTGAAACTCTAAAGGATTACGAATAGTATTATTCACTGTCATATTACCCTGATTACCGAAAGTGTAACCATAAATTTGATTACTACCTCCTTTCATTGTCCCATCGTACTTATGGCCTACAGAGTGAAATACTTCATTATTTAAACCATGAAAATTAACAGAATTACCTGGATTTTTATATTTTTCTCTAAATTCGTTTATATTACGTCTATATTCATCACCTTTCGATCCACATCTTGTCGTTGTGCTAGTAGGATAAGATGTAGTTGTAATACTTCTAGGGAGAGTAGTTGGTTTTACTTGTTGTTGTGGCGGTGCGTATGATTTGTGATAATTCACGGAGTTGTTTGAGCTATTTTTCACATTTTTCGATAATGTTTGGACACTTAGAGGCGCCATTTGTGATACTCTTAACTGATCTAAAGATTTACTATGTCTTGCCGGTAATGTACTAACGCCACTTGTAATATCATGCTTTTGGTTGAAAACTTCATCACGATCAGTTTTCTCTTTACCTAAATGTGAAACATTTGTTGTACTCTTGGCGGAGTTTATGTCTAACAGCGTTGAGGCTGAGTATCTGGACATTTGTTGTCCTTGCTGGATAGGACATGAAGCAAATACATTATTAGGGGGAAGTTGGATTTCGCTAATTTGATTGTTTTGTACAATGTATCTATTTCTTCCCGTAAGTTCTAATTGCTTATTATGGGGTTTAGTCATCTCTACGACGTGTTGTTTTACAAGTGTTCGCTTTGGAGATCCTCTGGCTGATTTTTGAGGCGCTAATGTTAAAGTGGCTTGTACCACACCTGTGGGTGCTTTTTGGTTATCAAAATGTGGTTCGAGAACATCTATTATATTTTTTGGCAATGATAAAGTTACGCGAGAAGCTTCTGATGACGGTCTCCTAGAGTCCATTATAGAACTAACACTGCAAGCACAGTCTTCTCCGGCAGGGTCCGAACATAGGAACGGATCTGAAACGTATCAGAATTAGCAAAAGACATAATGAAAAAAGAATAATTATGTGAAAAATATTTACCACTTCCAGCTTTATTGGCGTTAGAATTTAAAAACGATCGCCGTCTTGCAAACTCGGCTGTGTCCTGGTATCTATAAAAGAAAAATCTAAGGTATTTGTTTTCATTTATGTGCTATAAACGAATTCAAGTAAATTTTCATGTTTTTAGTTTGAAAAATAAGAGTTCAGTTAAAAAACTTAAATTATTCAGTTACCTATCCTCAAATATAATAGGCATTATATGTGGATCGCCATCCAAAGCAATGCAATGTACTGGCAATGGTGGCAGAAGCGCCAGGTAACGCGAACGCCGGGCGGTCTCACCCACGCTCTGGTAGGACTGGTAGTTACTGTCGTAACAGCCAGCGAGGGAATGACGAGGATTGTCCAATACGAAGAAACACTCGGAGAAGCGTTTGATGCTATAGATTATAAAAAAAGTTAAGACTAAATAGTTAAATAATTTCAACATTTAGAGGGCGGGTGGGATGTTTTGAATGTTTACAAGTGATTCTCAAAGCTTCAACATACTTTGCGTCTGTTTTTTGAAAATATTTTCTTTTCTATTGGCTTAATAGTTTGTATAAATTGTCATAACGGACCGTAGTGCATGATGTCTGGCTGCAAGCGCGTGATGAACGTGTGGCCTATCAGAGGTGTGGTGAAGAAAAGCACGCCATCGTAGTGTTACTTCTGCGCAGAGCCGAGCAATGTCATGGGCAGCTCCCATTGCCCACTCTTCTTCTTCCCCAGCTTCAGACTTCTTAAAATAAAAATAGGTTATTATTGTAAGTTTTTTTGTTCTTGGTCATATTTTATATGAATTACGTGTATCCATAGCTCAAACATTAGCTATATCAAAAAGTCATTGTGACGCAAGACTCTCTAAGTCTATCTTGATTTTAGATTCTTGCATGATGGGGAAAGAATAAAATTAACTAATTTGAATTTTATTTAAAATTTATTTTATTTATTTCAATCAAAAATAACTCAATAAAATATAGTCTCTAAAGTTAGTTCTATCTCTTTTTGTCTAAATAATATAAATGAAAAAAGTAATTGAATGATTACATTAATAACGCTACTTCAACTGCAGTCATGTTAATCAATAAAATATATTAGAAATTATAAGAGATATAAAAAAAAACTAATTACCCAATCCACATCACTTACTTTGCCCAAATCACTCAAGTCTTTTATCCGCTGTGCTACTTCACCGACCACAGAGTTGGAAGCAGACTCTTCAGGAGTCAACAACACTCCAGTTGAACCGCACACAGTTAATGCACTCTGAAGCCCTTCCAATGAACCCAATAATATACCGCAAACTTCAGCATGAACTTGTCTGTGAAAACAAATTTATAAGTGCACAAACGCTACGTTCATTCACATTTTAAGAATCAAGATTCTTAATGGCCAAGAAGATAAATTTTTGTATTTTGTTGTATTTGGCAGATCAGATGACACTATATAGTATGTTATGATTTAATAATATTAGAATATATACATACTCATAATTAACATGAAGAAGTTTATGTTAAATCCAGGTACTCTACTACAAGATTATTTAAAACAATACCTGGCGTGAGCTATTTTGCTTGAATTTCCTCCAGCGCATTTTCCACTCGATCCAAATAGAATGTTCTCCAAGCTGCCAGTAGCATTGAAGCTTGAACCTGCACTCTTCATCAGTTTACCCCACTGTTTGCTAGAGCGGGGCGTGCTGGAAGTAGGACAATAGCTTGTTCTATAGCAGCTTGAAATGGAATTTTGACCTCCATGCATATCTAGACCTAAATCCTAAAGTACTTATTTATGGTAAAGTAAAAGGCACTACTTTTCCAACTGTTAAGTACTTCATAAGATAATCGTCATGCTTAAATTGAGTAGTCAAGAAATAAAAAATACGTTAGTACGTAGTCGTAATAATAAGGTTTTACATGAAATAACCAATAATTTTATCAGATTCATTGATGACACTATTATTTATTGATTAATGTCATTACTTCAATGATTTTAAAATTAAAGATAATGTATCTAAGAAATGTTGGAGAAAATATCTTACGTCATTATCAATCTACAACTACCCTAGCAGTCGATGTTTACTTGATGATACTATTTATAACAAAAAGATGCGCTTAAAATGTAACAAATCAATTTAGTCATTCATCGATTGAAAAATTTAACAATGACGAAAAGCATTACCTTTTCGTAGACGAGTTGTAGGAAGATAAAAAACTAAATTTAATATATAATATTATTACTTTATATCTATATTATGATCTAGCTAAGCTACAACTAATACTTACCAGCTTTGGACATAATGCATGATGCTCTTCCTAAATAAAGACATGTAACAAACGAATTTTGTTTTATCTGGGTGTGTTGAAATATATGTCAAAAGAACTTGAAGGTAAGGTTGTTATTGTATATCCACTTAGCATTGTCCCTGGAACTTGAGCTTCTTGTTTGTCATATATCTTTTTGTTCACACATGTGTGGTTTTTTTTCGTTTTATGCATATGATAATAAAGATTATTATATACATTATTGTCAGATTATTAACTTTAAATTTTACTAACATGAAGTCTTTTCAAAATTTTGTATATACTTAATGTTTTCAGCCTCCCATTCAAACCGTTTCCTAGTCTGTTCAAAATCTGTTGTAACTTACTTGATATACGGCTGATGTAAGGCAACCAAGCTAGCGTGGATGGTGACAGATACTGCAGAGAGATGGAAGTAGTCAAACAGCACAGGCAGATGGTAGTGCAAGCCCTGGGAAGGCTGAAAGTGCAGCTTCAGCACGCGGCAGGAGACAGGAGTCAAAGTACTAGACTGGGCACCCTCACTGCACCAGAGTTCAACACCAAGACTCCATTCCGCCCTTTCCAAGGACTCTTTAAGGTTGCGGCTATCAACTGGTAGATGATATAAACTAATTAATATAGAAAGACAAAAATAAATAATCATGGTAGAATTAGTTAAATGTAATGCCCAAAATTTATGATGGGACTGAAAAACCAAACAATTAAATGAATGGCAATCCACGTATAACGGGTTCTTTGTTTTTAGAAATTAGGACATTTACTTTATATTGGGTCAGCCTGTTTGGCGGGACGCCAGTGTTGCTATAACTTGTCCTGGTTTATCTCTTTCAAAAGTGCTTCCTAGCCACAAACTTGCTTTTGTAATGGTAGATATTAAGATACTAGGGTGTAAACGACTGAACATGTTAAAGTACACCGAACTCGTGGTTAATAGCACAGTGACAATTTCTGACGTATAGTATCCACTGAACCAAATACTTGGTGTTTGAGTTCAATGTCTGTTTAGTTTATTACCAGATTGCGTATATAACTTATAATATGCGACAAATATAAGCCTGAAGGCATGACAATATATTGAAGGTTAAATATTTGAAAGGAATCAATTCGGACGATCGATTGAAATTAAATAGTAGCCACCAAATAAGAACTCTTAATTTATTTCAAAATAGCCGGGCTTATTCAATACAACGAATAATCTCACCTAAAAGATGGGCTCTAAAGTGTACTATGTCCCTTAAAGTGATCTCCTCGTTTCTATACATAATCTGGAAAGCCCTGGAGGCAGCGAGGCCTCCGATAAGCGACGCGTTGGCGGCCGGCCTACCAGTCCTCGCCGCGCCATTTCCACTGGATACCGTCGCCTCAATGTGCACTGGAACTTTTGGTGACACGCGAAGCCCCACACGGACTTGATAAAGCCTGCAGACAATTGTTTTAAATTTTATTATAACTACGATTTCAACCAAATGCTTAGTTTGTTGTAGAGCGTTTGCTTTATTTTAAGGATTAAAAGGACATTAGACTTTATATACGTCCCTCATTTGATAAGGTACAATTATTCGTCATCAATTAACATACAGAGTAACAAGAAAAAAACTAGTAAATTTTAGTATCACGCAAAAATCAATAAGCATTAAAAACTGTAGTTAATTGGAAATGACAAACAGACCTTTCAATTTATTTATACATACACACAAGTAACTAATGATTCCGGGGTCGTTTCTAGGTAATTATAAAATTTTAACCATATAAAAGTAATATAGTTAATAAATATGTTTGCTATATTTCGTTATGTTTCAGAAAACTATGCTGAACTCTCCCAAAATTAGAAAAATATACATAAAAATCCATAACCACGCAATCATTTCAGTGTTTGTAGTTCGAAAAAAATATAATGATTCGTCTTCATGTCTAATTGATTATATTATCATATCTTTTGGATATTAAACAAAGACCCACACTAATATTTCTTTCGTCCATATACATATAAATTTTCTATGTTCCCTTGCGTTTCCTTCTATGTACCTAATCACTATATCGTAAAATTAACCAATCTGAAGTTCAACCTAGAAATGTAAAATAGGATAAAATTCTTTCATCAAAACTTTTATAAAGTTCTTACGAGCACTGGCAGCAATAACTTTATTTTTTTTTTGTTAAATATAAATAACTCATTAAAGGCTCTACAATAGAGCATAAAGTTCACTGCTTCCTGTCCAATTTCACAAACATAAATGTGTTATGGTATTAAAGGACTCTTTTAAAATACATATATATTTTCAATTAATTGAATCATCGTAAATTCTGATCTGTTTTATATTTTCGATAAAATAATTTAATTGTGAAACTGCTTTATGATAAATATTATGAAAGTCAACATTTCATACCCATACATGGATAAAATATTCATGTATCTGTGTAGATAAGTCTTTGCTTGTTTATGCACTAGTAGTTTTTGTGTACAATAATCTTCGTAGACGTCAGAATTAAGCTCAGAGGAAAATGTATTAGTGTGATAAAACAATAGATATGGTGAACAACGAGCATAAATTTTTTGATAAATTATCACTTACGTCTTGTACTGTTGTCTGTAAAGTTTTTTTTTTTAAATAGCAGCAAACATACTCACAAAGTTTCTCATTTATTTATAATTTAGTAGTATTTATATAAATACAATACATACATAAGTTTTTTCTTCGACAAGCCAATACAATCAGACAAAAAATATCTTTCTATTGTTAATATGTCACAGCCGTCTATAAAATTGAATATAACATTTATTAACCGTTATTTTCTAATTTTAAAGACGTCTTGAGTCAGTGATACAGATCTTCAATGTTCATTCAGCAAAGGATTGAGAACTGCTCCAACGTAGGATTTAACTTTTACCTTATAAGAAGCATAGTTAAACGTATGCCAACCTTGTTTTGGCTCTGGTCCTAAGTTCCGTATTACACACAAACACATATATTTGATCACATTTATTTTATTAATAATGTTAGTAGAAAATATTCAGAAAAATTACTGTGAAAACGAAAAATGTTATAAATGCCTAAGTTCATTATAAAAAGATGATCGAAGACCTATGTGTAACAAAATATTCTTAGCAGGAGAGTTGAAACTACAAAACGTTGTGTCAGTAAAAAGTTTCGTTACAATAAGAAAAAATAGAAATAATTTAATGAGGACGAAAAAATACGGTTGAAGTTTTATATTTTTAAATGAAGTATTTATTTTTAACTTTCAAAGAAATGGGGTTTGTTTGAAAGAATATAAATAGTTTGTGCTGTTCCTGTTAACGAAGCATAGTTTATTTTAAAACCTACCTCTTTCACTATTTGCATTTTCACATATTTGTTATTATTATAAAAATTAAATTTATTACAGATTGAATATGAATTATGAGAATAATTGTGTGGAATCCTAAGAGAATTCGCATAATTTCAATGTTAGTAGCTTAGTTTGGTATTATCATTTAAAATTGCGATTGATTTAATATTTTTTTTACTTTTTATGCAACTTCGAAAATTCTTTTCAAGTTGTTAACATTATAAAAATATATGAACTTAGAATTATTTTCATCCTCTCTATCTACCGAACGGATTGTTACAAATATTTACATTATATTTACATTATATTCTATCTTATTTAATAACAACTTTCGTGAAAACTTACGAGACGGCTATACTCATTAATTCTTCAAAAAACATTTTCAAGCTTTATATTATTAAGATAAAACGTCGGACGAACTAAGTCTTTTAAACAGCAATATATTAAAAAGTTAGGTATTTATAAATATTTCCTTAAATTTCACAAAGCAGGTAACGCTTTTCCATTTTATTACATGATGTTATTTTTCTGTTCTATATTTAGAATTGTATATCTCAATATCGAATTTTGAAATTTTAATTCACATACTGAATGTTCACGTAAATAAAAATGTTATATGTATCATATTTATTTAAAAATATACCATGTCTTTTTAATATATTTCGCGCAACTCTAACTAAGTAACTTCCCAGCATCTGTGATGATAGCAAACGAGCAGACGAGCAGACGAGATGAGGACGACAGAAACGAAAAAACATATTTTCTTTTTAAGTGTCTTATATGTACGTATATAATTATAACGTGTAAAATTTATCTATATTTAAAATATTTATTGTATAGAAAACGAATTTTTTTTTATATATATATCATAAGTGACATTTGCTTCTGTAAATAATTTTTAAAGAATAATACAATCTTCAGCAGGAACCGTACTATTTGGCACTGATGCAATTACAGGTGAATGACTTCCGGAAATACGGGTTGCTGGCGGAAATAGAAATATCCGTAAAAATATCTTTACTTAAGAATATTTTATGTATAGAGTAAAAAAATACATGTTTTTTTGATTGCGGAGAGGGCAACAAAGTTTTATTGTTTTTTATTTACTACTTAATTGGGATATCATAATTATAGCAGTAACATTTTTAATAAATGCTTTATTCTTAAAGTATAGCTTTTTATAATTTATATTACGTAGATATTTTATAGAAGTCTGGCTTTATTCGGCTACTTCCACTACTTTTAATATTTTTCTTTAAGCTAAATATGTAATAATTATAAGATGACTATCAACGAAAAATAACAGGTATGTTAATTGAAATAAACGCTATTTGAAGCTTGATGGGCACTTTGCCATTACAATACTTCTTTATAGAAAGATTAAACAGCGACTCTGATAACGTGAAATAAAATACCAACCATTAGAATTAGATATTTGTTACAGGAAAATAACATAATTTCATTAAATTCATGTTCAAATTATCTTCAAAAACTATTACAGCAATAGCCTGTAATAGCATTATTATGAAACGCTGTCAAATAGTTATTTAAAAAAGCTTGTAAATCTTTTGGCTCGTATTAAATGCGGGTTTCGATACAACAATCCGTTGGCATCGCAACCTACTCGCATAGAGGTGACTGAGGGATTGGCGGCCTTTTATTATAACCGTGTATCGATATAAGAAGTGATTTTTTTATTCAGAATGTATGTAAATATATCTATATGTAATGTTATACATTTCTTAAAATATATTATGAATTCTATTATTTCCGAATTTGACAAAGCAAATGTTTCATAAATCTCTGATAAGGAAACTTAACATTAAAATACTCTTAACACAAATTTTCATTGTTACACTATAAACGGAGAGTTAAAAGTTATTCGTTTATGAACCTCCACACGTTATAGTATTAAGGCAGAGCAAAAGTATAAGCTTCGCATGCATTGTTCCGATGCAAACTCGTTCTTAGCATACAGATAATAAATCTATATATTTGCTACATATTGTAAACCTGTTAATCTGATCTTTACATTTTAGAACTGACGATAATAGCTTGCGGAAAGTATTTCACCTTTCAACTTTTACGGTTACAACTATACTTAAACTAATGTGTTAAAACGTCAGAGTTTATAAGATAGTTCACTAGGTATAAACAGATCTGTTTTAGCACTTTTTTTCTTAAATCATCGATTAATTTTATTAGCTGACGGATCAAGGAATGACATTTCTGACTTTTATGTACTAGGTATGCTGATTGATTTAAAGAAAATAGACGAGAAGTTATAGTCTGTAAACCATGAACATTTATGATAATTATGAATGAATGAAAGAATGAATGTTTAATAATTTCAATCGATAATTCACTCGCATAATTCTGCTTAAGTCTTCCAATTACAATTCACTTGATTCAGAGCATATTTTTATTGCAATTTATTGTATATGACTAGAGAAAAGTTATTAACTGACTGTATGGGTTAGACGCTTCACAAATAGATTAATATTAGTTGGAAAGTTTCATATTATTTATTTAAGTTAGTATTGGCTATTTATATATTATATACCTGACGCATGTTTTGTTGAGGCTGCTGACATTATTATAAAATATTTTATTACTTAGTGCCAACTATAATACGTTTACCTTGAAAGTAGACGTTTTACTTTTAATTACAGTTTAAATATTAGCTTTTAACCTGTGCGTATTTAAAACATACATTGAATAGGTCTGTTAAATAATTGATGCAAACATTTATATATATCTAAAGCAGAATACCTTATATATTAAATGACCTTAATTTAAAGTTCAGCTATAATTCAAGTCAAAAATTAAGTTATCGTTAACGTATTAACCAAAATTTACATGGTAAATACTAGCACCATAAACACGAATTTGTTGGTGAAATTTTTATCCCAAATAACATTTGAAAGGAAATCTTTTTACGGAATAAATAATTTGATGTAAGAATTTCTTTTATACATGATATCAGTAATAGGGTTAATGGACATATGCATCAATAAATCGCGAACAGGGTAGATCCTTGTTTACTGCACTTAATGTCATTTGACCCCGAGGTCAGCAGTCAACGGCATCAGATTAGTTACCATGTTGCGTTAACTTCGCCTTAATAAAAATAGTGTACCCTAAATGTCTTCCTTTATCACATCCTAAACACTCTCAGAAACCATTAATTAAATTCAATTTATACTATATCCGACTTCGTATACACTCGTACATCACACGGATATTTTACTAAAAGCTTTTCCAATTTCGGAGGCACCCTGTTGACTAACAGATTGAGTAATTAGCGGAGTGATGTCAGCTTTATCACTATTTCATATCATTCATTTATCTCAGAACATTTTTTATATTAAATGTTAATATGAAAATTCATATAAAATGAATTATTTCATAAATTAAATGGCTGTGTTGCATATGAGTGTCGCATAAGTGAACTATAATATTATAATATTGCACTGCTTATATGCTATAGCTTATTTTTTTTTTTTTAATTCTTGTGGGAATTCGCTTCTGATATAAAACTATTTATATTTTTTAATATTTAAAACCAATCCAGCCAGTCAACGTATCAACTCACAGAACAAATAAACTTTCATTTTTTAATATTATTATTTGTCTGAAACGTTTTCGATTATGTCAGGGTCGTGGTAATCAATATTGGGCGGCTACCAATTAAGAACAGCGGATCCCAATCTGTCTAATTTGTTAAACAAGATACGGAAATGTTTCCAATGAGGGGACAAGTAAGGGAGACGTTTAATTGACGAATAAAATAATATGTTTTGAGCTCATGGAATATATAAAAAAAAAACCACCTTAATAACTGAATAGTTTGTAGTTTTTGTCATTGTAATTATTTATTTAAATAGCGGTGGGAGAGCTTAAAAATAGGTTATATTTGACCAGCCTTTAAAGTACTATATTAACTTCACTCTATTTAAAATCATAATTGCATCTTTAGATCTTTCATAATAAATGTTACAGAATACATTATAATCTTAAATTATGCCATGAAATATCAGTTTTTTATTTATATATTAATAGCAATATTAAAACGTCTTCTGGTGACGGTAATAAATTCAAATGAGTCCATATATGTACCTACTCCGATTTCGATCTGAAGGTAGAGTTTGTTTTATGGGTTAAAAGATATGGTGCGAGATTATTTTGCTTATTATATATCATTCTTGTTAGACGTCGTTATAGTATTTCTTCATTGAATGCATTCGACAGTTCTGTTTTTTGACATAAAATATTATTTTTTTCGTAACATAAAATATCAACTATTTTATAATAACTACTTTAGAATCCTAAATCTTTCTTCTTTCCAATGCGGATATGATATTAACATTCATAAATTATTGTTGTCTGTATATAAATAGGCTTACTAAAAATCCATTATTTTTCCATCACCTCATTCTCTTTATGTTCCTTAGAAACATAGTAATATTTTGCCCTGAGGGGTCTCAACTGACATCGGAAAACCCCACAGTACTGAATTATTCATATTTGCAAGTAAATCTACTCAAATCATGGGTGTTATCCAATTTTTCCTATTACTATAATCAAAAATATTTATTGTCATTTAATATATCGAAAATTATGTTTTATGTATCTTTATTTCAATATCAAAGATATTTAAATCATTTAGCTGTGTTTGTAAAGCGAAGTTATTAAATAATATTAATTAAACAGACTGAGTAGTGAAGTTAAAAGATTTCTATTAAAATAGAGATCCGAGAATAATTAAAAAACTTAAACTTTAAGTACAATTAATATTATAACTTGTTGTAAACGTCTTACATAGTTCCGATAAATATATGTGGGAGACATTTTATTGATTCTTGCTTATATATAAAATGTATTCTATATTCTACTACGGACTATAACATTTGCTAAATTCAAATAAAATATACTTCTGATCCCTTACTAATATAAATGTTGGTTTCCGTCTGAAATTGATTTAAGGTTTTCTCACTATCGGCTTTCTTGGCGACAAATTCAATTAACGAACAGATTATTTAATAATTTTCTATTTAACGAATCTTTAAGGAGTCAATCGACATGTCTGTTTTAAAGTAATTAACTCGATTGTAGCAAAATGTGAAATAATTCACATTCTTTCTTGCTTCTACGTCGCAATATGGTAATTTAGTTATAACTCTCTTTGACATTATTATGAATGTTATAGTAATTCCTTGTTATGTAACTAACTCAAACACCGTAATTATTATCAGCGGTTCAAGATGTATTCAATATATTCAGACGAAAATACCACGATTGAAACAAAAAATATGATAATTGAAGTGTATCAAACGTAATAACTGAATCCACTGAATAATTTAATGCTCAAGACGGTATATTTAAAGAATTTTGTAGAAGAATTTTATATGTCTTAGTTTTATTTAGATAGAACACATTAATTAATACATTATGATCTATGCTAACGGCTAGGTAAACGCAAAAGCACCCGGCTGGCTAAAAATAATAGCTTCGTCCTTATCTCTTATCAGCCACTCTATAACAGTCATGCGTTATTTACCCTCGCTGGAAGAGATCGACATTGTAGAACTTGTAAAGTTCCACAGAGAACTCGAAGGTGGCCTGCAGATCGCTCATGTTTGAAGTGTTGGGGCGCGGGCGCGGGCGGCGCGTGGCGCCATACCGGCCGCTAGCAGAGGCGCACTAACCGAAGCCCGAGCCTCGTGGGGCGCATTCCTCACTCACATCGGCCCCCCCGCACCAAGTCACGACCACACCCGAAAACACGTCGCCTCTCAACGTTAAAATAGCTCGCGACTCGTCCACACGGAGCGTGCGGCGTACAGTGCGGGAAAATGGAATTCATTTTTTAATGGCGGCCGCACATGCGCAGAGCTGAATTTCCACCACCGCGCCTGCAGTAGTGCGCGTCACTCGTTCACATACACAGGTGTACTAATGAGACGCTTTCAGGAATGTCGCGCCGAGGATTACCAAGCCGCCGCTGAAAGGTCAGGGAGCGGATGACGATGTTAACCTTTATATTCGCCGACCTCTATATTACTTATACATCCTGATTATATTATGACTTTGAATTCTGAATGACAATGACATTAGGGTGAAGAAAGGTTGAGGATAAATGTTCAGTAAATAGTTAGGAATATTTTGAAGTTTTGCTTCAGGTGTTACATTATAATATTATATAGTATATTAAAGAGACAAGTTATAAATAGAAGCGACAGATGTAGAGCATCGGAACAACACGAAAGATACGGGACGGGGGACGAGAAATTACAATCGCTCGAGGAAAAGGTCATAGGTCAACATTTAGTTGATCGATATTAGTCGGTTCAAGTAACGATGTGAGATTTACGAAATGTTGTTTTAGATCATTCATTATTAACATAAAACATACATCGATAGAATGTATAATAATTATATTATTTCTTTTTATTTCTACGTATTTCTTGCTATTTAAAAATCCCAAGCAAATGAAGACTGTAAAACAAATATCTGATTAAAACTAATTATAATGTATCAACTATGAATACTTCTCAAATCTTTATATTACAGTAAAGCCAATCATTGAATTTAACTTAACTGGAAAACCTAAAAAGCAGAGCAAATGATTGATTTGGCACAGGGCCAAAATCACTTTGGAATATTGGTTACTTCATTACAAAGGAGTACCTCAATAGTTTCGAATTTTTATTACCCTTGCATACGTAATATTTAAAAAAGTAGTTTATAAGAAGGTAGGTTAAAAGAAGTAGTGCTTAAAACTATGCTCAAATATAAAGTAGGTTAGCAATGCATAATGCACAGACAATACACAAAACCACAATACGAGGTACTCAGCTTATTGCTCGTTGACAAACGTTCCAGTAACGGTTATGGACACATGGACTTGTATAAAAGATAATATATATATATATATATTTATTTCGTTACACATTCAAGACTAAAATTACAATTTTCGACAGTCATAATTACGTCAAGAATAACGTAACTTACATATATTTAAAGAGACCTAGTTCTCGTATAGCACCAGCAGAGTTTCCTAAATTAACCTTATTCACTATAATAATAATATCTGGCATAATTTACAGTCCATCCGAGTATTCTGGTAGAAGTAATCTGTTTTAATACAGTCATCGCTTCCCTGGCGCTAACTCGAGCGGGCAGCATAAATATTTAATACTAC
Organism: Danaus plexippus; assembly: GCF_018135715.1. NCBI lineage: Eukaryota > Metazoa > Arthropoda > Insecta > Lepidoptera > Nymphalidae > Danaus > Danaus plexippus. The sequence goes on from NC_083545.1 coordinate 5,839,420, forward strand.
ATGGGAATTTCAATACGGGAATCGCTCCATTATACGTGTTTTAATTTATGTTGAAAAGTTTTTTTTGTTTTTGATATTTTTGTTTCCAATGAATGAAATATAAAACTTCATAATGAAACGTGAAAAAATACATCATAATGAAAACGTTAAAAGGATATATAGTGGATAAAATAATTGATGATTTCTATAGAAAGTATTTATTTCTGTTATTCGTATGATACAATAATTCTATGTACCTGTCGCATGTCGCATTACAGCCGTGGCTAAACTTATATGGCAGGGCCAATGACTTCCATCACCCGAGTACATAATATATGTAATTTGACTATTTTCTCCTCTATGCTGTATGCGTTATCATGAGCGAATGAAATAAATTTTGTAATTACTTTTTCACAGGCGCTAATTATATTTTATATGTATTTCAGACTCGATTTAAGAGATTGACATTAAATTTTATATTTACTATTGTCAACTATAATTAAAAAATAGTTTTGCATTGTAATTTCTTAAAACAACAACACTTTGTTATTAATACTTTTAAATCGGTCAAAATTCCTTGAATATAGAAATATCTAGTTTTTTTTTCTTTTTTTTTTTGCTACTATTAAGACATTTATAAAGGAAGCCTCAATATAGGAAATATATTTTTAAGAATGTTTGCTTAAATGGATACGATCAAAATCGACTGAAAAATGCTATAAATATTTTCATGTACTCATGTATTTAAAGAAAATAATATTGTAACTTTCGTTTTACACACAATAAAATTATCATGAATGTTTGTGATGTCAATTGGGAAAATTTTATTTTGAAAGTTAATTCAAAATTATAACACAACATACGTTGGTGTGTTTGTTAAATAAAAGGCAAAGGTTTTAAATTAATTTCTTATTTAAATACTTACAGAAGTTCAGAAATTACATAAGAATTGAATGCATGTAGCTCGGCGAAGGATAACGGTTTTATAAAGAACATGGCAGACACTCGTTACTAAGTAATTTAATTAAGTTTAACTAGATTTCTCTCTAGTATCGATGAATGTAACAAAAAAAATTACTTCATATAAATCTAGGCCGATATTTATATAAAAGATATTATTTCTAGAATTATATTCGAATCTTTTGCTTATATATTGGTTACAAATGTAAAGAAATATATAAAAGTTTCGTATTTGTTGAGACGGTAAGCATGACTGCTATTTATATTTCAATAGAAATATCTTAAATAATTTTTGCATATCCTTTAAGTACGGCTTAATGAAAGGGCTTCCTACAGCACAATGCTTTCCGGAACACAACGCATTGCATTTTAAACGGATAATGTCAGCATTTGTTTATAAATATTATAGCTCTTATTGCTATACGAATATACACTATAATACAGCGTAGGATATTTTGCTTTTATAAATTTACTCACTCTTAACTAGTAACATGACCGCTTACGATGAAATCCTCTTACAAAAGATTATACTGCCCTTATAATATTATAAATGATTTAAAGTTATAAGTTTCATTATCATAAGCATATAAATGAAATATTTTCAATATTTTAAACACATAATTTCAAATCGATTCCCATACATTTTTTTTTACCAATGATATACCTAATATTCCTCCAACATTTCCTAAGCCGCCCCAATGTCAAAGACCTCTGTCAATATTAAAGGATAACGTTTTCAAAGATTACATTTTATTGCTCTCTCTAATCTTTTATATATTTTTTTCCGTTATAAGCCTTATTCACAATAATACGAATCAAAAAATTAAAATTTTTGAACTAATCGTAAAATATTTTGTGACATCAATGGAGTTTGTATCAAACCTAGCCAAAGAGTCTGTCTATCATTCAGTAATAAAAGGTTGTGTATATCACACTTTATAATATTAACGTTTAAATTCAAACAGTATTCCGACGATGGTCGGGAAGTAACGAGATACCGCATCTAGAGCTGACGAATTTAATAAACGACGCGGAATACACGACGAAAATATAGATTTTTCGTACATTTTATTAAACTCACCACAGAACTGTTTAAATAGAAACGCTTTTTATAACGAATTGTATTGAATTAATGGATAAAAACTGTGATTTTAAATAAAGGTTTCGTCTTTTGTGATGAATATGAATAAAGACAATGAGTTTCTTTTTAATGAAAGCGAATACGAAAAAAGATTAACAATCGATCTAGCACAATGATTGCAAAAATTGAGATTAAATACGTTGGAGTGCATTTCGGATTTTACGATTGGCAATTTTGCACACTCCAGACGATTTAATTTAAATGCTGACTCACATGTCGGGCCAAGTTTCAATTCTGTTGGAATAGATTGAAATTAATTCAATCAAATATCTATATTAGCTTGTAATAAGACAATATGCCTTATCATCTAACCCGATACTTGAATTGAAATGATGAAAAAAAAAATATTTTATGTTTCGATAAAGAAATATATTAAATGAAATATCTATGAATGTGTTTGCTCTTAGTGGTAGCTGCACCTTTTAATTCATATACAAATATGGTGTATGTTAATGATTCTCAATAAAGCAAAACGAGATAGAATTATAAACGGTTCACGTTTTTATATAAAAATTAACGTTGAACAGCCTGTTGAGATAGGGTTGTGAAAAATATTATGTATTACACGTATAGGGTTGTGAAAAATATTATGCGTTTGTTAAAATCAACACACGATAAAAAAACACACACTTTTTCATTTCCATTGTTGGCAAAGGATACTTACGTTCAGGATATGATGTCCCTTTCACCCCGCGTTTGATACTAGGTCAGACAACAATGGAGTGCACTGAAAGCTTGCGTTGCCTCGCAAAGAGTTGAGAAGGTATGAGGTATGAGAGTTAGTTGTACATGTTACTCACTCCGTACTCAAAACTAGACGTTCGCACGTAGTCCTTTCACAAAAAGGTTACATTTAACTAAATAATATACTTGTATTTCATTAGTGTAAACCTGACTTTAGTTTTAGTTATTCATACGATTTAAGTGTGTAAAATATAAATACATACATACATATACATTTGATATTATCCGTAAATCGACACAATAAAAAATTCTAGCCCTTCAATAAGTAGGGCGAATACGTTTCATACAAATCATTGTTTTGTACGCAAATAAAAGAAACAAGTGAAAAATTTAATTTCAGTTTGTAAAGTTCTGAATCGGGAACACAGTTACTGCGTCATTTTGATTCTGATTTTTATACATAAGTAGAACTGTGTCGTGAACGAATATTTGAGAATGATTTACTACAAGATATGTTATAAAATGTCACCAAATAATACATACTGATATATTCAATGTTGAAATTATATTGTTTAATGAATCTATCTTAAGTTCATGTAATTTAAAAGATATTAAAAAAATCCGTATGTTAAGAAACAGTTAGAGGTTAAATGATATTATCATAAAAACGTATATCCCTTTAAAGTTTGTATATACTTTTTGTCTTTACAAGAAATGAAATGAATTCAGCAATTTTTTAAATATTTAAAATGTATAACATCTAAAAATGTAACAAAAATATTATTATTCGTCATAATATTAAAAGTATATCATAGCTATCATAGACATTTTCACTTCAGGTAGCTTAAACAGAATTCGATTAGCATCGTCGAATTCAGTAACGAGTGGCAGCGACCAACCCTAACAAGGTTTTAAAACGATCAACGACCTAATAAAGATCGCCGTCTGCTAAATATTACTTTTCCTGGCTATTTATTATTAAAATTAAGGTTAATCAAATACACACACACATATATATATACATCTACATATACATATATATATATATATATATATATATATATATATGTATATGTAGATATATATATATGTATATGTCGTAAAGTAAAGTAAAGCACTCCGGATTATTATTATGTTCCATTTCTTTATATATTGCTTAGAAATAATACACAGTTTAAGATTTATATTTAAAATTTCTTGAGTTTCTGCTTACAATGTTTTCTCACTTGGTGCAGCCAATAGAATGAATCCTTTAACAATATTTGCCCTTTCAAAGACATTTTCAGGTGACTTTAATATTGTGTAGGCGAGGGTAGTACGAATTTATTACAGATTCATTATAGCTAAAGAATAAGAATGTACAAATTTATAAATATAATTAATATAATTCTGTATTCACAACCGCATATATATATGTATATAACTCATATAACTTTGCAGGCAAAGAAGTGGGATGTTATATATTTTAAATTTCAAATCTATATATCAACGATCATCAAAGTTACTGGAATAAGGTTAAACATTGTTAGTGAAAAAATAAAATGAGGATCAATTTTGGAAAAGTGCAAAAATATGTACGAGTATTATTACACAAAGCTAAATAAAATAAAAATTGTTCGTATTCTATATTCGAATGAAACGTTTAGGACAAGACAAAGATGAGGTATCTTTATATAAAAAACTCATAAAACAGCATCCGAGGTGATCCAGATTAACTTCTAAAGATTAGATAGGTCGAGGGTTACTAATGTTAAGAGCTTTCCCCCTTCAAACATAAAGGTCAATTTCAGACAAAAAAAAAAAGCTTACGTCAATAAAATAGCTATGATATTTTATAAAGTAATAAAGTTTAAATATATAATTAAAATTTTTATAAGTAAATATCACAATAAGTGTGAGTTTGTTATTAGTTTATGCGAAAAAACTATAAGGGTACTAAAAATGCCTTTAAAGGCTGTTATGGACAAATATTGGTGTCCCAGTTTTAGATTCATTTTAAAAAGCGCAGCTAGCAACAGAGATTTCTTCATGAAATATTCATCCGTTTAAAGGAGTTACTGTTAACTTCCCACATAATTCAGTTCAGTTCGACTCAGCCTTTATCGTCAGATAAATGTTTTGTAAAAATACATTCGGTTCAAAAAAAAAAAACAAATATAATTTTTTACTCTTTATTTTTGACCCTTACATCTATTTTTACAGTTATTGCTAAGGTAACTATTGTATTTACCACTATGTTTGACTATGGACGACAGTCCTTGGACCTTTGTCCAGATTATGAAATAAAAAGATCATTAGGCAGTGACCGTTTCTTACAAATTATGTTTTATTTATTGATTGTATATCTATATACATATTATTTCGGCCAACATTATAAAATAAATAATTTTTAATAACGAACCACGTCATAATTCTTGGATTGCAATAAAAATATATAAAAAGATTTTTAAATAACATTTTTCATATAAAAATAGAAAAGGCATTTGAATTTCTAGCACACTGTGTCTTTTATCGCAACAAAAATGGCGACTAAATGACATTCTATTTGACAGATTTCAACAAAATGTTCATGATTTTTAATCTGTTTCCATCTAACTTATTTCGTTGTGACCTTGTATACAATGAGTTTGTACTTAACAAATTGATATTATAATGTTATTAAATATTTTACATGTGTCTAATGCAATCTCAACAACCCTGTTAATCGGTTCGGACTTCGCAGATGAAGTAGGTTTCGAACGAGCATGGTGAGTCATTCCATTTCAAACCTTTGTCATCTCTGTTCCAGAGTTCCAGGCAGTTCTCCTCTTCTCCGTTTTCATATCTGAAGTTATTTGGTTCTCCAGCATTCCAATTGACGAAAGTCAAAGGTCTGCCGTTAGCCAGCCAGAAGAAGCTGCCTTCTTCAGCCAAATCAGTACCCGATGTCCAGAAATGTTCTTTGCCGTAACCTGTGTCATTTATTCATCAGTAACATAACTGTTTTATATACTGGTGTAGCATAAATAAAATATAAAGAAGCTTCGCTAATACCATTTTTTTCTGTATTTAGTTTAATTGCACAGATAATTAATATAAATGTAAAACGTACCTGATTCACGGACATATTTTTCTAATCTGTCATTCTCTTCTTGTGACGAAATCGAAGCGAGGTGCATGCCGTGGAATCTGCAGTATTGTTGTGCTTTGAACCAGTTAGCCTGGAAGTAAGAAACATTTATTTTAATAACACGATTATCTTTAATTTAGTATAGTGTCATACTTTTAAATTCTCACAGTTAAATTCATAACGAACGATTTAAATTCTCATTGTTACATAAGTCAACGGTTTTAAACCGGAGCTGCAACCGAGATATCATTTATTACTAAAATTACGACGTAAACCTGTTACATTTTAAAGCTACGTGACAGTATTTAGGTGTTATCTGTATTCGAAAGCATTTTAATAGTGAGTACAAAATCTCCCGTCATACCAAGCGAAGTGGGTCGCCTTTCATCGGCTGCCTAATAACCGCGACTAATGTAGCGGGAGTAACATAATTATTATGGAAGCCATAACATGATTTACTGCTGAGGCCGTAAAAGCTATATTACCGTGTAACAAATGCTGTTAATCGCTACACGATACAGTGTAGGTGTTCGCTTATTAGACTTATTGCAAGTTGATTGCGTCTAGAATTTCATCGAGCCATGTGGAGCCCTGTCATGAGCAACTAACATACTTGATTGAGAATGCGTTGATTTAGTCATTGAATATTTAATAATGCACAGATAACATTAAAATAATATAATCTACATTGATAATATAATTTCTTATTTAGCTTAACCTTGTGCGAATTTAAAATGTTCTTAAAGCAATGTCAAGTGTCATTTCACTTTTAAAATAAAACAATTGTAACAATGAATTATCGGAACGGAAGTATAAATAAGACCTATTTGGAATTGGTCTGTAAAACATTGATTTTTATGCGCACATATAAATAGATATAATACTTATTATCTTTAATTTACTTTAATAAATGTTTTGATCGTTTCATATCTTGCATAGTGGAGATCTGCTTAAGATTGTAATGCAATGCTATGTGCGTACGTTCTCTCGTCGCGACGTGAAGCACACAGGCCAACTGTCAAAGATGTTGATGCATTCAAGGTAGAGGTAGCCTTTTGACCTTGTTATGTAGATACAGAATATGTCTGCTGTTATATATGATTGATTCGGTTGAATGAAAAATTTCATTGGTTGAAATAAAGAATTTTTTAGTTTGACAATAAGTTCGGTCTAAATTTCATAGGTTATATCAAGGTACGTGTTGAATGTGAAACAATTTTTTTAGTCTATATATATATAAACTTAAAGTCTGTGAAATTGATATTTGTATAATTGATATTTGTATAATTGTATTGATATTTGTATATTTGTATATTGAAATTTGTATAACCTAATTTTATATATAATAATAAGTAATAAGTGAAAGTGTACCAGTTGGAAAGTTAGTTTTTGGTGTGTAGTCAGTTTGTTTTGAGATAGTGTCGATAGCTTTACGGCAGTTTTTCGAATAAGTTTTAAATAAATTATAATATCAATTTCATTGTATATTAAAGTAGGATATAAAACCGTTTTAATTTTTAAGTTAAAATAACAAATTATTAATGTTGTTATTCTAAGTTAAATTTACATGAAATTTTAAAGCGTTGTACGGTAAAGTTGGTGTAGTCCAAAAGTAACAAATGTTAACAAAGTGCGACCAAATATTGTATCACGGTTTCGGGTTCTGAGTTCTAATTGAGGTCCTGTCTTAGATTCACGTTTCGTAAGACACTACAGGCTTCACGGAAGGATGCATAAATCGTTTTAATAAAATATATATATCAATATTAGTGATTGCCAAAAAGCTTTTAAGCATTTCATTTTTGAGTTAATATTTAAAACAACTACAAAGTTTCTATATCACGAAATAATTTTATTATTCGCAACTATTATTGTATATTCTTGTGGTACACCAAAGGTTTTACTTTGTAACATTTATACGATTACAACCACAACAATACAATTTATTCTCTGTACCTAACGCATAACTTTTTCATTGCTATAACATATGTGCGAAGCGTTAACCATTTTTCATTCATAACCTACATTTATACTATAGATATATATATTTATATATTAGATGTAGGAACTAAGAGCTTTTGACTTTCCGTATGTAGTCTGTCGATGAAAACTTGTTAAGATAAAGCGCACTGATGCTGATGTCATATATATTTATATCCAAAAACCTATGTATATATGAATGATAAATTTAAATATTTAAATCTATTAGTACATTATTTTTTATTCATAATGAAATCTGATGAAGCAATATAAATACAAAAATATTTATAAATATTTTTCATAAGCTTCTCTTACATCCCATCCTTAACGACTTTAAGTTATTCTGAACTATTTTAAATTTAATGTTGTATAATAATACAAAAAAATTTTGCTAATATTATCTGCATAAACAATGTAAAGCAGTTTACCCAGTTCCCAAACTATGTAACTATATATAATAATAGTCATTTGTCAGTACTTTCTAAAAACCATCAAAGAACAGAAGTGTTTTTGTTTCAAAAATGCTAATAACATATTGTTTACAAGTTCGAAATAAGTTGAAGATGGACTTATATGGTATGACGAGGCTAATAGCGTTTTACTTAATTTTACTGCACCAGTGACATCAAAGGCACATACTTAAAAATTTAATACGACACATAAATTGCCAGGAATCGATAATGACATAATTGTGAATACCAGTTTTGCTTGTTCTATGTCGAACGTAATACTAATAAATTCTATATTCTGTCAGACAAGTTCAATGAGAGGATCGAATCTATGGATAAAGCGAATGTCTTAAGTTGAAAAACTTGCAGCGTACGAACAAATACATTATAACTAAAATACAATAAATCATGAAAAACTAGCACTTTTTTTATAAATCCGTATGTAACCGCAGACAAGAAAGCTGACGGAAAAACAATGACATTCTATTTACTTTTCAATACATCATAAATCGAAAACGATGGCTTGCCGTGACTTCGCCCTAAACAATTCTCCTTTTGTACAAGATATTTTATTACTATTACAGTAATTGGCAATGAGAATACATACATTTACGTATTATTATTGCAATATCGTTTATTACAGACTGAGATGCAATGTAGTTTCTAAACACGAGACAGAAGTTTTTATAGCAATCAGTGGATTCCGTTGGAAGGGAATCGTATTGGGATGACGTTTTCAAATATATATCATGCTATATATAATATTAGTCGGTCAGTTTGTCCGCAGACCGTCATATTACTTCCGCTTAACCGGGAAAGCTAATTCCACTGCAACTGAAATACACGATACGATGTCACCGCATTTATTGATGATATTTATGGAAGTTCTATATTACGTGAAGTGTGTCAATCAATATTTATTCTGAAGATTTAGATTTATATACGATTAAATAACTACTTCGATGTTTTTCATTAACAAATCGTCGTAACCAACTCACAGTATCAACGAAGAGCCTTGGAACTGTTTATAATTTAGACTAATGTAGCGATTTCATCTTCGCTCATTATATTCTCGGAGCTAGCTTTTGTAATAACAACCTCTTTGGAGCTAACAACATCCGTTTTAATACATCGTCGAATATTTATTCACTTAGAAAAAAATGCATTCCACAGCTTTCGAATGTTTATTTGTAATTACATATTAACAACTAATTCGGGTGTGGCGGTAAAAAGTGAAAGCCGCTGAGATGAGTGCGTTGCGTAACGAGATGTGACGTGTTTAATTGAGGCTTTATTTGCTTTGGATGAATGGCTGCGACCTTGCTCATCATTGGATACTATTTTATAACCTTAAGCTCTTTAGGTATGATTCAATTTAGCCATACTTAAGGCGTTGTCTTCAGATTTAATAGAACTTAATTATCGGTTTAAAATCTCGGGTATTTTGTTTATATTTTCATTTCCATTCAGGCGTTTCGATTAGTCAGCAGTGTTCTGCGTTTTCTACCGAGTAATCTAACCATCGAAAGCACGGGAGGCAGATGATAGTGTCTGATAAAATAAGACATAATTTAAACCCGCGAGCTAGTTAAAAAGTAATTTTTATTTAAATATGAATTACTTATAAAAATCTTAGATATAGTGGTTCTTGTTGAAATAATTAATTAAAAAAATCTAAATATCTTGTTTTAAGATCGAGTTTTACGAGATTTCAAAAATATATTATATATACATAGCTATATATGTTTTATGTTAGTTTTCTTATAAAGAAATATTTTGCCTGTCCCATAACTGTCTTATATTTTGGCTATTTAATTAACATATACATTTATAATATTAATGTCGATATCCGTCGAAATTACTGCGTCTATTTATGTTGTCAAGTTATTCGCATTTGTAAAATCAATTAGGATACGGTTTCAATATATCTATATATTTTTTTAAATGTCTTTGTGACATTTTTCGGTCATTAAACTTAGAAATAAATTAAGTATTTATTTAAAAGCTTTTTACTGAATATAGGGAAATATCGATATGTATATAATATATTCGTAAAATACCATCAATATTAAATTTATTCGACATAAAATTTGTATCAAATTATTATGTACAGTAACTATAACATAACATCTATGGTACATAAATAAATAAATTAATAATTAAATTAGGATATGAATTTATTCATCTATGTAAAACATATATTTTTATTCAAATGAGTTAGTAATTTCATATTTGGGTAATTTAAGACGTGTTCTTTAAGCAACAAATAAAAATAATTATAATAATTGAATATGTTAAGATTTATTTCAAACAAAACAGTAAATATTACCTTAAAAAATATCCCTAGATAGTATCTCTTTTCACCGGACTTGAGTAAAGGCATTGTCCATCGCGTCACGCCCAATTCGTCTTCGTTGCAACTCGAACAATCTGAACAAGGTACGAAAAAATTTATTAAAATAACATTAATATATATAAGTAATATGATCCATTGACATAAATGTTAAATTTATTTTAATCAAACACGTCAAACATTATTTTCTTATAAAACAGCTACGTAACACTGAGAAAGCGTTTAAAATAATCATAACGTGACAGTTTTACAGCTTCTCTATGGAAAATTTATTTATTAGGAATATTTTATGCAATCGTTTGCAAAAAAATTGTTATTTATATTAACATAAGTTATTCGTGTATTATTATAAACGAAGACACCTATAAGATAATAAGAGACTGGCGCCAAGAGACTATTAAAAAGAAAAAAATATATAAAAAAGTGACGTCTGATGTTATTTAAAAAAAAAACTATCGAGAATTATTTACAGCATCGATTTGTTCAATTTACCGCCAATTCCCGCCATTATATTCGAGATATAATCTATCTAATAATAGTATAATTGTATATATTGTATAATAAATTAAATATTTTTTTTAAATATAGAAATAAAAATGAGAACCAAGAAGGCAATAAAGGAAAACTCATAATTAAAAAACGATCAACTCGGTTTTGACTTTATCCTGTACATTCATCAGTCACGAAATAATAGAGGACAATTAGGACGATGAGGTTACAAGAAAAAGTTTCTACAATACCAAAGGTCACACACGACATGTTACTGTCTTATGATTGTAAAGAATAAAAAAAAAAACAAAACGGCACAGGTTCTATATCTATCAGGTTAAAACTGATAAAATTGTTGTCTATGGTTTGACGTTTTAATTTATGGTTTGAAGTTTAAATTTATAGCTGGATGCCACATTGACATTGAAAACAAGACGCCATTTGCTTTTGGTTCGTATGTTAATAATTATAAATAAAATCGATAAATAAATTTATGACCTATTATGTCTTGAAAACAATGTCTTTTATGTTACAAAGACACCGCAAAGCTTTTGCCATTTATCTCTGACAGTAACTCTATTGAAAATGTCAATAAAAAAAAAGTTGCATAAAATTTAGTTTTAATTTTTATACTAGTTTTATAAAAACTGATTTTGGAAGCAGTCAATAATATAATTCTATTAATAAAAAGTCAGTTTAACATCCTTAACCTTTTCAAAGGTTAGAATTGATTCATATGGTGATGTAAGATTTTTTGTCTATTATTAACTCGATTTTAAAAGGAATCAAACTTTTTTTCTCTTTAGATTTCGAATATTCATCAATAGAAAAATTTACGTCTCAGATTTTTCAATATTTAGTTCTTTACCGTGGGCTGAAGTCACTAGGCTTACTTCTAACGATTTATCGGTTAGCGATATGGGTTCCCTTCCAATTGTCTTCCGGTTTTCTGGTACTGAATAAACTATAAAGAAAATATCACTATGATTAAGAAAGCGTATATTTGAAAAATATAGTTTAATAGATGGCCTCTATGAGATAAAAAAAAATATTCTAAAATGCAAATGTTGCATGTGGTAACCGCCACTGCCTTGAGCGGCCGTATTTTGCAACTTGCAACTTTTTTTTCGACCACATGTAACATAACCAAATACAAATGTGAGTCAAATAAAACGAGGAAATGTATTGCTATTTTGTGAAAGTAGAAACTTCTTGGTGTTCGAACTCTTTGGTTATCATTACCTGACTTCCCCCCGAAGGCGCTGAGGGGTGATTGGTAGTTCACAGTCTTGGTGTCCGCTATGCAGCTCATGATGAGCATCAACACGGGAAGATACTGCCGTTGGAACATTGTCACTAACACCTCTACACTATCCGCAAACTAATCCTGCCTTCAAATGGCTGGGGTTTCATATACTTGTTTGTTGATCAGGTAGTTTTCTAGCCGGGTATTTAGTTGTGTTCTGGTGATTGATTTCGTTTTAATATATGTATCAAGTGCATAGGTTATTATTATTTTATTTATAAGTTACTATAACGAATATTATCGTAACATTTTTTAGTTAATAAAATATTATAATTCAATTACATGAAACGGGTTAAAAATATGTTTTAAAACATTTGAAAAAACTATGTTAAGTTCCATTTTAATAATAGATTATTTCGCTTTTTAAAGAGTTTTATAAAATATTGAAGTTGGAGTTCATAAAAAAGAAAAAAAAGCTTCAATTTGAAGGTAAAACCCGCTTTATTAAAAAAAAAGGAATTTACTTATAGTTTTAAAAAATACCAGGTAAAATATATTATCTATATTATTTATGTATTTAATAAGTCCTTCTACCCTTTCTTTGGTCGTATATATTTTGGTATGTAATAATACGATTGTAAAAACATAAATTAATCATAATAATATCCTTTCACTACATCCATATTGAAAAATGATATGAATCAATAAATGAAAGGTCTCAAGGCGTTTATAAACTTTTATATCGTAAAGTACAATATTTTTAACATTATAATAAAAATAAAAATAATTTAGCTTAAATATTTTCTAATTTAAACGTAAATAGTTGACATTTACTTTGGTCGTATGAAAATTTGTGACTGAAGTAATGTCATTTCATTTTCTAATATGGCGGCCGGAACGGGATATTATATACGTAATGAATAATAAAAGTATTATGTGGACTGTAAGAATAAAAAATTATTTTGTATTTTTTTTTTACTACCGACATGTTGTCTCTACTTTTTAACACTACGCCTAACTTACACAACAAAATTGTATGTATGCTTATAGTACACATCGTAATGATTTATGTACACAGATAAGTTTGTATCGCGGAATAAATCAAAATAAAAGGATGTCCTGAATGATTCATATCGAAAGCCAATACAAGAGAGATGCTTACAGCGAAATGATTTCATCTCTTAAGAATTTGAACAGTCGAAATCTTTACACAACGTTGCCTGTAAACGATTTGAATCTTCAAAAAGGATCCTTAATGTATTGAACAATGAAAATGTATTCTAATAATACTTTTCAAACTATCTATCAATCACGATAACTAATAAAGTTTGCGTCTATAACTTTGAAACTTCACGCTGCGCCAGATGTCAATATGTTTTGTACTAAAGCAGCCGAATTAAATTTTTTTGAAAACTATTTTCTTGTTAATATTTTAAATTAGAACAACAATGTTCAATGATAATAGTACTGCCGAAAACGAGTCGCTTTTGGAAAAAAAAAATACGATGTATAAAATAGGCAAGTTGTTCTTATCAAAACTTTTTAACAAAAAATAAAGGCAAAAATAATCTGCTTTATCAGAGGTGATGTTGAATCTATTTGAAGTAATTTATGAACTATTCATCAAATATAACAGTATATTTTTTATAAATAATAAAAGGTTTTAAAAACATCACTCATTCTTACTTCCTTCAATGTAAACACGATGTATATATTTTTTGTTTTTTAATATAAATAAAATATATTTAATTAGTATCTGTTAAAGAAGGTTAACATTTATGCGGAAATACCGATAATGAATCAAGTATGTGATAAGTAAAAAAAAAATTGTCGGTGTTTCAATGTAATAAAAATTTTGATTTATCTGATTGGAAGTTATTTAAAACTGAAGCGACTTTTAGACTTCTTAGCATTGTGGATTCATTTTTCAAATATATATTAATGTGTTTTATAATTAAATATAACAAATAGATAACAGTGGAGCTAATGTTTTTAAAATAACTTATCATAATAAAAAGCAAATCAAATCCTTAAAAATATTCACTCAGTTCAAAATGATGCATACGAACTTTAAACACTGATGCGAGTTTAATTACTTATTAAACTATGAATATGCAACAAAATAACGAGATAATGTCGCATTAACTTCCAGCAGACACGTTATGCGTGGATTGGTTTCGAAGGAAATTGACATTTTCCATACACTATTACTACATGAGATTGGTAACATTATGAAACACGCCAATCATGCGTTACTTATCTACCTGAAATAAAAAGCGAAGGTTTTCATCTTTAGAGCCAATATTGTTATAATAATTTATTGTATTATCTGTAACTTATATGACGTCATAGTCGAATATTTATATAGAACTCGTTAGCACCTACTTGATATTAACATTAACCTTCGAACGAGGTTAAAGCGGAACATCCTTTAAATTGTAACATTTTTTTCTATTTTAATATATTACAATATGAAGATTATTTAGAAAGCGTCAGAGATTTCCAATAGATAAATGGACGTTGGTCTCTCATTTGTGTTAAAATAAATCTACTTTCTTTATTAAGGTTTATAAATCTGTGTGTGAAAATAGATTATATGCAAAAGTGTTCTAAAAAGTTTTCATTCAGCCATCATCGTAGCCATAGTCATGTAATTAACCTGGTACTAATAGCTCAATATATATGTTTATTTTAATAACAACAAACATATACAGTAATTGAAAAACTATTCACAGATACATTTAAAAAAGATATAAAACCTTAAACCTTGGTTTAAAAGGTTTCAACAATAAGTTTATATCATGCAATGAAAAATTATATTCCAACAGAGGCGACGTTGAAGAATCTGAATAAATTGATAATTTACTCAATGGCTTTTCATATCGCCGACGATATTTATCAACTGAACTGCCTTTGAGAAATCCTCTTAGGCACTACAATTAATGTATCAACAACAATTAGTTTATTGTATATCGTGTTAATTAAATAATGTGATGATGTGACGTAAATATTAATTTATGAAAATATTTTTATAAGTAATTTTATGTCAATATTATTTATATAAGTACTACGTAAATTTGAAACAAGTATATAATTTGTTTAATGAGATTTGGTACGCGACTGGTTTTGTAGGTTCCTGACAGTAAGGATATTTAGAAATAGCAGGACTGGGTTTCTATTACAGACATTTTTAAATGACACCTTTATATTAAGTATGTTTTGAGAATTAATCACCGGAACGCAAGTTAATAACCGTACAGCAATAATCAACCTATCACTTACAGAACAATTTGAAATGTATTAAACCACGTTTGTTCCCATTACTCACTGACAACGAAGAAACACAAAAATCAAATAAATTATTTAGAATGCGCAAAGAACGCGCGTGCGCGGCGCTAGTTGCTGTTATACTAAGGCATTAACAATGATAAAATAAGCAAAGCTTTTACGTAACCTTCGTTCCACCAACATTCTTTGCGGTCAAGCGTGTTCTGATGAAGATGTCGCAAACTTTTCAAATACATATTGCATCATTGACCTTTGCAAGGATCATATTTGAATCGTATACATAATTATCTATGATGGAAGCATTGCTTACATTCATCATAATTCAATTTGTTGTTGGTAATAGAAGCATTATTAAAAGATATTTTACAGAATATTATATATACATATATAATTACATGAATAATATATATATTATATATATTTTTTTATTTTTTCGGTGAAGAAGTAATGCTTCCCATATGGTGTGTCCGCTTACCATCTGTCAATGCTTAATCATTCTTTAACAATTACATCCTACAATCCAGAAAAACATTCCTGTCTTATAACTTTGAGTAAAGTATAATTTATTAAAAAACACATTTAAAATTTAAATTTATATTATATTTATAAAAATTTCATATTAAGGGAAACATTGAATATATAAAATACAAAAACCTTCTGATTCGATTGCGTACAATAAATCTATATTTTGTTTAAAGGCCAGACAAGTCAACTTATACCACTGACGCCAGAGTAAAAATGAAACCAAATGAATATAAATTTTACTTATAATCCCACACCCTTTATGGCGAAAAGGATTCGCACAAAGCATTAACACGGAAAACTGGTAAAAGCGTCATACTATTTTATTAGTTTATTAAGAGCATAAAATACTGCATGTTCTAAAATAATATGACATTTTAATATTGGGTGGGTGAAAATTTTTGAATTTATTTTAAATTGAAACTATTTTGGAATAAACTAAACTATTTTTTTTTATTAACATAACGAAAATTTTGCATTATATTGTCACTGACTTAGTGATTTAAGAATTTATTTCTGGATACGAAATCGAAAATACCTTTGTATATGTTTATGATGTACGAGTTAAAAACTATGACAGTTATCGTGTTGGTTCAATCATACGTTGTGGTTCACATAAAACTCAATAGTTCCATGTTTCTGAATTAACAAACAAAACTATATATTTAGTCTGTGGAGGCAGAGTCATTCTTAAATAGGGTTTCAGTCATTGAAATAAGTGACACTTTGTTTATGTGATGTTATATATTTTTTATCATTTACGATTCATCTCAAATACTTATAAGTTCGTTGGTAATTAATAATTATACTTAATACGGACTGAGTTCGCGTTCCCAACCTCAGAGATTAACAACTTGAAGTCTTTACTCGTTGCATTTAAGACTAATTTTAATATATAACAGATAAATCCGAAGAAATAAAATTATCAACAAATAAAAATAAAACTATCTGCAGAGAAAGTTATTTAGTAATGTTTAAATAAACTTTTATTCTCATTCTTTGATACGATACCAATTTCTTTTGGCAAAATTTATTTAGAATTTTGTGTGTAATTTTTTTAATTTTTAATAAATGGAATGAATAGAAAATTCAAAAAAACAATACATATATTATTTTCGTGGTAGGTATATTAATACTTGTCGCAGGTTAATGTGTAACAGTTTAACCTTAACCTATTCCCTAAAATATTATTACTTAAGATCACTTGAATTGTATTAGATAGTTATAAATTTTAAGTATGTGATATTGATCACACGTGTTTAAATCATAAGGCTTTATGTGTTTCCGGTATGATAAGAATTTTTCTAATATACCTCGTTATTGCATTGTCTTAGAATAATTCATCAATTAATAAATTTATAGCATATCTTCGCATGAAAATTTTCCTTTCTTTACTCTGACGATAGCACTTAATTTTTATTTTCTCACAGACAAAATAATCACCATAGTATTTTTTTTTTAATAAAATATTGTATATATTCATTTAAAACTACGATAATATTTATTATTTTCTTATTTGTATTATCAAAAATGTCGTGAATAAGACGTGAATAAGAACGTGAAAAAGACGTGAACACGACAACATCCGGAAGATTCAAATGTTAAGAAAAAAAACCCACGAACCAGCCTTGAAAGTGCAACCCTAGTCTAGTTTTTAATTGCCTGGACTTTTAATACATCGGTCCCAGCTATACCTGTTCCAGCCTCATCAAGGCCATCTCCCTAATAGATTGACCGCTGCCAACCTCGGCTTCACAGTATACGGAGTCAATGTACATATCATTTCATACTATTAAAATTAATCTGATTTTTTTGTATATTTTTGCTAGTGTTATTTCATGTGTAATTATTTCATCTTTTTAAAAAGTCTTAATTATTTTTATGAAAGAATAAAATTGGATTAATGCATGTGCGTTAAAAAAAAATGAATATAAAAGTAATAGTTATGTATCCGATTGTACAATTCGAGAGCGTCTTATTGAGAGCAATGTTCTATAGGATGTAAAGGGCAAGGTTAAGTCTAGGCTTTTGTGCTTCGTTTTATTCGTTTTTAACATTTTACCTCGGGAACTTTTATAGCCATAGCCGATATAATAAAACCAGTAACACATTACATGCTATCTGAAAAACACCAAACAACTTTTTTTTTTATTAATTTTTTTGTTGTAAAACGTAGGTATCTGATATTACAGTAGAATTATTATATAAATTTTATTTACGGAAATAGAACATTTTTCAATTAATTAATATTTACAATTACATCAAAATCCTTTATAAAACTATAAAGATGTCTGCAACAATGTACGGTTTAAATTACAGGGTCACATTAAATATGTCCTAAAGAAAGTTAAATTTTTTTTTTCATGAAAGCCTTGCGAGATATATTGATGTAAATAATAATAAAGTGACTTGCATTAAATTATTTGAGTTATATCAATAAATGGATAAATAAGTTTGAAAATAAAACAAATATCTATTTTATCAAATCGTGAATTTTACGGACGAACATAAATTTAGATTTTATATGGGCGTTACTTTTTTTTATATCTGGACACTTGGAGTATAATTGTAGTACATTCGCATTTCGTACATCAAATGTGTAAAATCACAGCCTTGGCTCAATTTGACCGGTTCAAATGTCACTTTACAAACTAGTCGGTCCTGCTCATTTCGTTTTATATTATTCACATTCACTGTTATTTTCATTATCAATGCAATCATTTACCCTTCTTAGTACGTATGAAAGAGGTTGAATTCATTTGAATTTTAGCAACTAGAAACACATTGTATAAATAAATAAATTTTAAATAAAGAACAAAGATCGCAATTAAATCGATAAATCACTGACCGAAAACCAATTAAAATAAAATACCAAGGAAACGACGTTTATATTTAAATTATTTATAAAAATGTATGCGAAAAAGCTATGCTAATCGATACAGATATGTATATATTTCCAATTCTAATGTTTCAGGAATGATACGTCTGAATTAACATAATTGACATTTTATAGTACTTAATTATTATTACTTCAAGGTTTCACATAAGATATCTCATAATATTCCTAACTTTCGATTGTTCAAACAAGACAAACAAAATATCTAAAGTATTTTATCGTTTAAAGTTCCTCAAACACTCAAGACATTATGTTAATAATTCCATTGCTCTAGACCAAAAGCTTTAGTATTACTTTAATTTACAAACCAGCCAACAGACCTTAACATTAACAGCATTTTTAATTACAACCTCTAACCGTGATGCTCCACTAATTAATGGATTAAAATATTAAGTCGTTACGGTTCTACACATCCTGTATAGCGGATCATAAATTAAGATGAGCGTTCCTTGGGTCAAAGTGCTTTATTTTCAATTTTATTTTTTTTTTTCATATAAGATATCACACGTGTAATCTCCCAAAAGGTTAATTAATATGACGTCTTTAATTACTCGGATGTTGGTTAAATTTTTATGAGATTAAACAGAATTTACAACGGTACGTTTTTATTGGTTGATATTTTGAAATTTTATTCTATATATAAATATTTCGTACGTCACACTATATCTCGGATGACATTTTTGTTTCGTATTAAATGTGAGTATTATTTTAATGCGACATTCAAATAAAAGTCTAGAATATTCTTTAAATGATAAAAATGTTATGCTTACGATATCCCGGTTCTAGTTCATTTTCGTATGTGTGACCGGCGTATTTCTTACTCCTTCCTGAAAGATAGAAAGGATTTTTTTAGAATTTTAAACAATAGCTTAAAGACATTATTTTTTTTATTATTCATATTTAACTGTAATCTATCTTTTTATTGAATCCAAATAGAGCTGTATATTTTATAGTGCTCATTTTAACTTTGTTAGTTATGTTATTAATATCTTAAAGATTTTTAGTTATTTTAAATCTTCTTATCCTTAGAAACATTCATTGCAATAAATTTATTATTGTCTCACAACTCATAGTATATTTAATAACGTGAATATCCTTAACATAAATAATTTGTAGTTGAAAGCATCAAACGTCGTGTCACAGACTAGTGTCTCGATGATGAGATTTTTTTTGTACTTTGTCTTCTCTGGTCAAAAAAAATAAATAGAGAAATTGTCGTGAAATCCAAAAATAACTTCCGTTATAATTAAGCCAAATGACAAAAACATGTTGATTAACGATAAACAGATTAAATTAGACTGTCTGACATTATTATTTGGTGAATGTAAAATTTTTTTAAGTCTGTAAACTTTACAAAATATATTTTCGATCGTAAATAGCATTCGCCAATTAAATTTATTTTGGTCTCGGCCCACAAATTATTCTCACAAAAGTTAGTTTTTGATATAGATATACACTGTCATTAAGCACATATAAAAAAAAATATTTTTTAACGGTAAACCAATCATAAAAAACAATGCGTGTTCAATGAACGAAACTGTTATACATCTAAGGTCTTTGAGAATATTTTCAAAGCTTTCCCAAATAGGTCAATACTCGTAGTCTTTTTGCGCTTCTTCATGGCATTATGAGGGAAACATTCCGCCGGGAAATCAATGGAAAGTCAGGATAGAAGGTAAGATTAATTGATGAAAGTCGTATCACCGACAGCAGTCGCGAAAAATCAAGAGTGCCATAACTTAGCATTTATAAAATCTTTTAATAAAACGTTATTATGTCTTAGAATTTAATTTATTATTATTATTACTTCATAATAACTTCGCCCGAACACGTTAATAGGCAAGTTATGTTAAAAATGTCGGGAAATCACCACATTACGCTAATTAGTTCGTTTATATAATTTGGCTTGTTTTGACAATGTGTTTTTTATTTTGCACCTTATTTCAATTTCCATATTAATTAATTTAATATTATTATATTATTTAAAAAAAAATATCTATGCTTCTTTATAATAAATAACAAATCAAAACTATTAACATATATATGTATATATATCCAAAATATTTCTTTATTTTAAAATATTACGTATTTTTTCGAATATTTTGACTTATGTATTATGCACTATCTAAACTAGTTTATATTTCAAGTATATTGTATGTAAATCTAGAGGAAAAAGTTAAAACTGTCATTACAAGTGAAAAAAAAAGCTCAAAAAAAACCATAGCCATATAAAGCTCATATTACTTAAAGCGATATAATCTATTTAATTTGATATTATCCTTCTTAATCAACTTATTAAATATAGTTTGTTTGTATTATCCTGTTATGTGTTCAAACGTTTCTAAACAGTAATAAAGTGATCCAATAAAAGATGATACTAAGACATTTTTTAATGCAGATGAGACGCATAAAATGATGAAGTATTTGACATTTACCTTAATTGTATTTCTAGATTTATAGAAATTGCTATTAGGTCAAGGTTACCTTAAATGGCTATTAATTCACTATTTATTGATTGATTTTCAAACTAGTTAACTAATTTTATATATATATAAAATTGTTACTTTTTAAATTGTAATTGCTATAAAAGTTTAGGGTATTAAATGTATGTAAATTAGAAAATTACGACTCCGATAACCCAAAAATCGAAATAAAAATGTATTTTTATCGGTTTTTCAAATGGTTGTTTCGGGGCTATAAATGAGATCTATAAAATTCTAAGTAAATACATTATTTAATAATGTTCTGATTAACCTTTTGTCATTTAAAACTTAATTATATGCGGAGCTAATTATAGCAAATGTTACAAAACAGTCTGTTACCAAAACAAAAATTTTAACAATCATCAAACCGATTTATATTTTTTGGTTGTAAAAATTTTATTATACAAATTAAATGTTCACATCATATTGTTTTTAAATGTAACTAAATTCAGTTTATCTATTCTCTATATTTATCAGGTTTGCTATATATAGTTTAAAATTATTTTAAGTGTGTTTTTTTGTATTTTTAATTCAAAAGAAGAATATTTCTAGGAACGATCATGAAATATATAAATTACGATTTTTATTTAATAACAATTTCGTATCTTATATTCATCAATGAACCTGCAATAACTTCTAATCTAAACTGCTTGATTTTATCTCAGGAGAGTCTTGAATCTCAAAGATAATCAGTGCACTTATTCTAAGTTGGATACATGAACATGGACACTACGTATGGGGCGATAAGAATTTATCAGTCGTAAATCATCACATACTATAGTATTAACGTAGGTTATACCATGAGAAACTGGAAAAGGTTCGTGTAAAGTCTGAAGATGCAAACTTGGACTAAGAATATTCATCATAAACACAACAGCAAGATATTTATTATTAAAATAGAAATATTTTATAGATTTTAAAATAACTTGAAACAAGATAAAGTAATCATTTATTGGAATAACATACATTATTATTAATGTAAACCGATTGGGTCTATAATTTATGGTATAACGATTCAGTTTTATCAATATAATAATATCAAGAATTAGAGGAATCGGTATATTTTTATTATTTTTTTATTACTTTCTTAATTTAACCGGTTCAATACCAACAACCTTGTCAAGGCTCACTAAGTAATACAAATTTATTACCGGTTCTTGATGAAATCAGGATTTTTTTATTTCATAAAAGAAATTCCTTATTTATTCGCCTCATAGGTTTTATATAGTTAAATTTAAATTATTTAAATACTTTATTATGTTGCAAAATAAAAGCTTGTTGTAATAAGTTTTGGTGTATTGTATCGTATCGTGTAACAAAAAAAATAAATCAACGTAATATTTTGATCCAAACAAAACTAAATATCATCGTAAGTTGAAATTTCAAGCCTAGTTTGTAAATAATTTTTACATCTTAACATCGTAAATGAATTACACCTCGCCTCTTAAAGGTTACAAGGTAGTATCAAAACTTCAAACAAAAACATATTAAGCAACAATAATTAGTAACTTTGAGATGTTTTTCATCTACGCGACGATATTACGAAGTGTTGTCACGCCTTTACATACTCCATTTGCAAACAGACAAACATAAACGCAATAAACTATATAGGTTAAATCAGTTTGCCGAACGTCGTTTGCTAATAACTAAAATTATAGTTTGAATTCCTTACTTAGTTATTCATAAGCCAAATATATCAACGCAAAATTTATTGCATATTGCCTAACAAGTTAATATATGTTCTGTACGGTTTTAAAAGTGTTTTTGCAAATTATTATATGTTTACGATCAAAGATCTTTTGTTTATTACAATAGATATTAGATATTATACCTTCTGGATATATCGAATCAATCTGTTCGCTTTCAACAGTTTGTAAATTGTCGTCCTCAACGTAATCCTGGTTTTCAGGAACGTCTGATTGTTCTTGGTAATTGTAGTCTGATGTGTCGGTGCTACTGTTAGCTGATGACTCGCGTATCGGTCGGTCTTCGGTCTTCTTCATTGGTAGTATATCGAAAATGGACGGCGCCCTAACATTTGTACTCGCTAGACCCAGCTTCTTTTGAATGTAGGCCTCTAGAATCTGCTGAGTTATTTTGTTCTGCCTGGACAGCTCGCGAACATCTGCGGAGAAAGGAGAAAGACAGATAAAAATGACTTCGCGTTAAAACCAATTAGATAGAGTCGAAGAAAAAAAGATTTTTTAAACGAATTTCACGTCATTTTTATCTGCTTCCCCGTTCTCTAGAGGCTATGACTCTTACGCTATATTTATCATCTTTTAAAATTAGAACGACTGGCCCTTGAAAAATATAAAAACTATTTTTAGTAAATGACTTTATGAGTTTAAAACAAAACAAGTATTTTAGCATACTTTCCATTTATATGTCAGAAGTATTAATCTTCTTTATGTACTACTCTAATAAGATCTGCCATTAAAACAATTGTAACAGTAGCCGTAAAGAGAACAATGGACGTTTTATCAGATGTCTTGAATGCGAGGAAGCACATTTTGTAATGGATCGAAACTTGTAAGGAAGTATGAAATATAAATTACCAAACCTTGAGTTGGCTACGTCCTTTAAAGTATAATGTAATCTAAATTTATTCTTATTTAGTATCAACATTAAAATAAACTATGAAAGTCGTTGTATTTATTATATTATATTTGTGATTAAAATGGTATTTTTTATTAAGAGCTTCTACCAAAAAGAGAGGCGAAAGTCATTGTTGATACAGCCGTAACTTTCTTTATATTTAATTACAATAGATATACATATATATACTTATAAGTACGTATATTTTTATAATGTCGAGAGAGACAATTATTTATCGGGTATCGATTTACTATTTTATCATGCAAAAATAATTACAAAAGCGTGTCTGTTACGTTGATACAAGAGATTTGTTTCTTACACAAATATTTTTTTTATCTGTATATCAGCATCAATTTGAGTAATAGATCAGTAAAGAATTTCACATAAATTTTTGCTTAAGTGAAATCTTCGATAATAACTAGTTTAACAGGATATACGCCTATAATATCTTTAGAATAGATATAATACGAAGAACTAGATAAGAAATCACACCATGTTTTGTCCGTAAGGCGCCTTACTTATCACTATGAACAATTCTCATAAGAATGTAATTTTATTGAGTATAACTCTCGAGGATGATTAAACCAATACCAATGATATTGGATATCGTTGACGCTATAAAAAACATAAATTCAATATATAAAAGCCGTAATCCCATCACAAATTTGCATATTTTTTTTTCGTCCCACGCTTATTTTTACTCTCATTATCTCCTTAAAATCGAAGATCCTCATTTATGTGGTGTTTTATACTGTTTACTATTTTATTTTTAGTTTTTACGTAGTTTCAACAAGTATTTGGTTTCTATGGTAACGTAGGTTCTAAAGGTCTTATCAACAAAATCTAACACTAACAGCTATATACACTTAAACTGAATGTATATATTATTATATCCGGCTAACAGAATGTTTCATAATACAAAATAAATATATTATTAGATATATAATAGTTTTTGTTGTATATTATAATAGTATTGATAATACTCCATGAATGTTACAAATATATAAAAGTTATTTTATATATAGAAATTTAAAAATATATATATTTTAACAGCAATTTAAATAAGCATTTTTCATCTAGATAAAAAAATATAACGTATTTTCCGTTTCCTATAAAACAATCTAATTAAAATTAATTTTAATAATTCAACACTAGCAACACATTTATAGGCGATGCACATGTCACGTAGTCATTTAATAGTGAGCTGTGCTTCGATGTGAAACTTAATGGATCGGGTAAAATAATTCCTTTTTATAATAAACTAACTATACAGATTAAATTAACGATAATGAAGGATTTTCTTCTGTGAGAGTACACCTAATACGTCTTATGCTGTTATAATGTCGTTTAGTGTTATAAAATATCACGTGACCTAACTTTATTCCATATGCTTAAATTGTGATAGAATAAGTCTAGTTTATATCGTTTAAAATTTCATTAAAAATATAATCTTTAGAACTTAATAATTTTTTATGATGTAAACACCATCCGCTGTCGATAACACGAAAGTTTAATCAATTATCAAGTAATATTTTTTCTTGTAAATAAGGAAATTGTAATGCATTTATATTGAGGTTGTAAATATTTGAGATCATGTCATCAGATCGTAAACTTCGAAGCTTGATAGTGATTGTACATTGGGCTTCCTTAAATATATAACGATCGGATGACATTCGATAATTGAAATCTTAACCTTAATTTAAAATTAATTCTCTTAACGATATCGTTTAAAACTAATCAAAATATATATAAATTGTGTGCAACCTTGAAAAAATAGAAACTTTAAACACACAAATTATATCATCTGAATTCACATTTAGAAATCGTGACTGAAATATCGCCGGTGTCATTACTTTAAGAACGGCGATTTAAACCATCGTGCCTACAATCATACGGACTAACAAATATAAACTTTATTTTATAATAATTAAGTTGAAATTGCAATGTTGAGTAAACAAGGAGTATAATCTATTGTTATATATTAAATGAACGCATGAAGTGGGTCAAGTGCGATTTATAATTAAAAAAAAATCAACGCTTTGCGATTTTGATTCTGTTTTATTAAAATTAACATTTTTATACAATATATCTGTGGATGTTTCATATATTTGGTGACATTCGTTTAATTTATTGGCTAATAAGTTATATTTTTTATAGAATATTATACATATTTTGATAAAATATTTATTTAAATATTACAATCTGAAATATAGACTGTTATGAAACAACAATATGAAATAACATTTATTGTTGTAATTTAATGATTACATACCCTTCATTATAATTTGAATGTATAATATTTGTGTCTCAATATACATTTATTCTTAAGTAATATGTAATAAAAGTACCTACCAATTAGCGTAATTAAACCGCTTTCAAAATAATAAAAAAAGTTTAAAGTGATGAATATTCTAAATAAACATATGTTGCAATCGCGACAAAAACTTTTTTTTTATTTAAATACATAGTTACAAAGGAGTCGCGGCAAAGAAGCCAAAAAACTGATTGTTTTTTAAAAACAATTATTTCTTATGTATTTTCGCGTCGTGTTACTAACATAATTTATATACCTTGACCTAAATGTTTCGCTAAAGCCTAAACACATCCTAATTCAAATCACCTTGTCCAAGCATGAAAATCATTCCACAAACAATTTTTTTTAACAACCTTAGCATTGTAATAACAAACTTGGACGCGTCTATAGTTGATGTAGCAGTTGTTTACAGTTGAAAAGTTACCAGTTACTTCTGTTTAATTGACATGACTTTATTTTTTTTTTAGTCTTCTAAAATCTTATTCAGACAAAAATCCAAATTCAACAGCCGATATAATTAAAAAAAAAATATTCAAAAGTCATTAATACATAATTTTAATCGCAGTTTAACTTGTTAACATTTTTATATTTCTGCCATCTAAATATATTAATATTAAATGTCAATAGTTATTGATGAATATAGAGTGATATTGTTAATTTTCGGCTCATCATTTAAATTGGATGAGGCAAACTTGTAACCTTATGCAGCTAATGAGGTGAATAATGTCGTCTATGACCCCGCAATATTTTTATATTAATAAGATTTACGACAAAAAAAAATATAAAATATTTTAATTTTTTTCTGGGTCATTTTTTCACTAGCTGCTTCCTACAGCTTTGCTTAGTAATAACCAAATTTTTAGTTTTTGTTTTATGATATTAAAGTATGAGATTGATTTCTCACATATAAAGCACTAGTGTGTATAAAAAAGTGTATATATATATTAGAGAGTACACTGTCTACAATTTAATTTAATAACCTACAATTATAATATATTAATTTGTACACAATGTGAAAATTGCTGTTCATACCGTTGAGATATCGGCATTAGATGTATAATAATTAATAGAGAACAAAATATTTTTTTGGTAAAAATGCACTTTAAATAGCAAAGAGTAATTTTTACATTTTAACTGTTTATTGAAATATGTTTTTTTTCCTAAAGATCTTTCTTGATTTTTTATTATCATTTCTAGAAATTATGTGTTCGTAATTCCATAATAATATAAATGTAATATTGGCCAAACATTTTGAGGATATTTGGCGGGATTCTACTTTGCATGATTAAAAAAAAAAAAATATTCCAGCAAAGAGGAAATAACAGCATCATTTGCACAAAGACAATATCGTAAAATGTAATTAATTATAATTCTTAACTTTGAAATCAAATATCACAAGCTGCATTGACCTCAACACCTTGTAACTTTATAAGCAATAAATCAATATAAAAATATATTCCAATTAAAACGTTTTTGTTTATCTATCCTATTAAAGTTGTTCAGGATGTTCAACATTTTGTATAACGTTATGAATTTAAAAGATATAATCAACTGCTTCCACGACGTATTTTCCTCGATCATTGTTTTACTTTTATTCAAATTAGTCCTAGAATTCCCTAACTACTACAAAAACTTGCTAAGGTGACAACATATGTGAAGCTATAATTACCACTCAACGTCATAACTTCCATTCGCTCGTCGAGATAAAGATTGCAATTAGGTTTTATCTGCGAATAAATCCGTCCGTCTGAATACTTCATGCGGCCCAATTAAATATTGCAAAGAGCGTCCAAGACCGTCTTTCAGCAGAAACCTAACGAGATAAGTAATTAACGTCTCATTAATATCCCTATTTTTGTTAAATAATGTTAATCTTAAGTCAAACAAGTTGACACCAATACAATCGCATACGTTATCACACCATTTTTGTTTTAAACTTATATAGATCAAACTAGATACATACGTTTAAAAAAAAAAAGTTATTAAAAAGGTCTTATATGTGTAATTTTTTTTTTTTATTTTATACATGAATAATGACGAAGTCTACATTCAACATTTTGCTGTGACGGCAGATTTCTTGGCTGAGTTCCAGGTTAAAGGAATAGCTTTAGGAATGCATGATCACGCTCGCCCCTACACCACTTCACGCTCCGATTGCGAGCTGCATTCCTGCAAAATCTCTGAAGCCTAGACTAATGAAATATATAAGTTTTTCTTTTTCAAAGAAAATTAAAAAAAAAAATTTCATACGTTTTTATCCAAGGAAATTTCCAGATAATTTGACATTATCAATTCTACTTATTAGTTATAGATTTTAAAATTCGCAAATCTATTAATTATGAAAGGTTAATTTATGCGACATAGTTTTGTTATTGAATGCTCATTTGATGAAACTATGTTGACCTATAAAATACCGGGGCATTATTAATGATATTAAACTATATATTAAAATTGTTATAACGCGGAAGTTACATCTGTCGATCATAATACATTCTTAAATGACCTTTACCTCAAATATTTTTTTATGATTTAAGTGTTATATACATAAATTATATATATGACATAGGTATATTTCTTTTATATTTAAATATTCATTCGAAAAATATATCACCTTTTTTAATTTTAAATAATGTTTATAATTAAATTTCTCACGTCAAAAATTATGAAGTGTAATTTTCTATAACGTCATTGCCTCAATTTTCAAGCTTAGTTTATGACTTTAAAAACTTAAAATGAACAGAGAAACAGATTTAAGTAGCGACATATCACTAGATAGCTTGGAAATTGGACAGAAAAAGAATTCGTCAGCTAAAGTTAAAAAGTCAAGAGAGAATGTAGACACTATTCTTGTTCCATTCTATGAAAAAGATATACTCATAAAGGTACCGAAAGGTAATAAAAAAAAAAACATAAATATTAGAAAATCTAAAGAAAATAATGATAAATTAAAAAATTCTCAGACGAGGAGTTATTTAATGAACAAAGACTCTAAGAAAGATAAAAAGACATCATATTTAGAGACATTCCGTAAGCAGTTTACATCAAATTTTTCAACTGTGCAAAATAAAAATGAAGATGAAATAAGATCTATATCACCAGAATTTGGTGACACAGAAAGAGAAAGTATTGAAAATGGTATAGAAAACAATTGCGAGGGTGAATTTTACAATACAGAATCATATAATGAGATATATTACGAAAAACTTATGAACAGGGAACTTAAACAATATTTTGACGACTTTATGGGAGACGAATTACAACTAAACGTGGACATAGAAAGAAAATCTACGGAGGACACCAATATCGATAATCTTAAGAGTGTATCAGAAGTTTCGCAGCCACAGCATCACGCCAGAAGAGCGACAGTACCTCCAATACAAAATGTACACTTGGGTGGCTTGGGACCAGATATGGAAAATATTAAACCGAGACTAGAGCGAGCGAGAAGCCTTCAAAGATATTCAGAGAAAGTTAGAATGGAGAACCGTCTCAGAATTTACAAAAAGTCAGTAGAAACGGACAAAGAAAAACGAGCTGAAAGATTGAGTTCCTCAAAACAACGAGAAGCACCAGAAAAATTAAGCAGGGAGCCAAAAGAAAATAAAACTTCTTATTTAGTGAATAGAACTGAGCAAGAAAAATCTTCAGCTATGAAAAATATATATAAATCCAAATCTGCTGACGTCCAAAGGAAACGTAAAGAAAAGACTTTTACGGAAAAGAAAACAAATAAGAACGATTTTAACGTTATCAAGGGTGAGGTTAAACGAAACTCGGAGGTAGGCTGTATGGAGTCTCTCAAAGCCAGTTCAAGGATAAAATCTAGTGCTAGAACTAGGACAAAACCAGATGAAAAGTTGAATAACTCTGAAGTATCCCCTGTTCATATAAGTTTCTTAGTAAATGTTGGAGGAGTAAGACCATCGAGCGCTTTAAGGGCTTTGGAAGCACAACATCGCGTGTATCAGGAAAAAGTTAAAGCGCTTCTGGAAACAAACAATGAGTAAATTATAGTTTGATAACACATAAATATCATGGGACAACAGCAACGGAAGATTGATAAATTCAAATGTTTTCCAAAAATATATGATTTTGTTACATTTATTATTTTTTAATTTTTCTCGTTCTTACAAAACCTTATAAACATTGAACACTGATATCTGGAAATAGTCGTAACGAGCCCTGTTATCAAACTCTAAACCTATATTTTATGTGCTCAAATTTAAATGCCGCTCAAAAATATGATATCGATGAATTTTAGAAGAGTTTTTTTTTTAAGTATAGTAAGCAATCGTCAAACATTTTATTCTCTGGAACGTCAAAATAGTTCTTAATGAAACTTTCAACTGTTAATTTGATTTGAATATTCTAGAAGTCTCAAAATAATATTAATATAGATTCCATTATAAATATATATTACACGTAAAACATTGTATATACCACAATCTACATACTACTGATTGTCATAAAACTTTTAAGATTGCTAAAAATAAAAAAAAAATTAAAATACAGAAACGAATCAATACAATGATTGAATGTCATAATTCTTCACCAGCGATCTGACACACACCTTCACAACGAAACAACTGGTTGATGATTATAAAATTTCTCTCGTTCAAATTGAGAGCATTGGAGAAAGTCATGCAGACAATGCAAGTATAATTTCATGTATCGTAGGATGTATAGCATCTATGTATTTTGAGCACATTTTTTTTAACAGCAAAAACCAATAAATTCTATACAAACAGAACAATAGTTCTGCCCTTTTATATTTAATTTATGTAGATTGAACTTTATGTACTTATTAAACTCTATTTGAAGTATTTCATATTTTTTTTATATCATATTTTATATATCAATTTAAGCACGTAAAAACTAAAATGTCACAGTTCCTTTTTAAGCGGATTATTACGTAATATCCGGATAACATTGTGAACCTAAATGAAGGCAACTTTTACTTCGTCCTTGATACATTTACTGCATAACACACGCATACAAACACACAGACACCTATATATAAATTCTTATACACACATAAAAACACACGCAATTTTCTCTAAAGTGAGTAATCCCTGATATAAAATCATTTAATAATTTATCAATTAGAGTAATTTTAAGGTCACCCACGAACGGTGTTAATCAAGGTCGATTTGATTAACGCTTTCAAATAAATATTCTTCTAATATATAAATGCGGTAGGTTTTATGCTTGTTCACAACGAAAATGTAACAAAATCCATATGTAAATCAAAAATATGACGGCCTATTTTTGTCCAAGGAGTCTTTAAAATCGGGACCTCAATGGTGAATTTTAACATGTAATAAAAATTCTATGAGACTGGATGAATTACAAATATACAGTTATTGTTCTTGACATTGCATAGAAATTAAAGTTTTTTTTTTTCCTCATACTTCTGAAAAAATAAAGTAGGTCCGTCAGCCAGTGTGTCCAATAATTATTGATTATAATCATTGATTTTTTTTGTTATTTTTTGAGGTTTTTCACAAGCATAAATTCATCAATCGACTGTCATTTCATATAAATATAGTATCAAACAATATATAGTACCGATATTGTAATAAGTAGTACATTTTTGCTATAACTTAAAGATATTACTAGGTGAATAACAATGTATATAATATGATAAAAATACCTTCAAGTTTATGAATATTTTATAAACAATAGTATGAGGATCTCAAATTCTGTTTGCCGGCATTGTTTTTATATGGTAATTATGTATGTGTTTTTTCTGTATTAAAATTAGAGCGTGAAATGCCATAACAGTAATTTACTGCAACGTGTAATCCAACCAACAAATTGTTACATCACAGTATTTTGGCTCTCGCGGAGCGTAACATATCACAGTGGTACTCACCTACATATGTTTGGTAAACCGACCTATTAGAATTTTAACATGCGACAATAAGTTTCCTATATGATAAATATTATATTCAAGGCTGTGTTGTTGTTAAGATTCTATTTCATCTTAATTCAAGGCCTATACATTGCACTTTATCGTATATTTGTTGCTGTTATTTAAAATCAATGAGTATCTAAAATTCTTGGACTGTACGGAAAGTGTATGGATACGTTACTAACATATATTTTATTTAGACGTACACCAAAGATCCATACATCCACATCTTAATACATAAAACATAATCTCAAATTATTAAAACTAACGTTATAAAATTTTAACGTCATCCCTTTTCTTGACGAATCTTAGTATGTTGTTAATAAAAAAAAAACTATCATTTTTATCGCATCTTCATCTTATCACATTTGATCAATGTGTTCAACGTTAACAATGCTTTTAAATTTGTCGAAACAATCAAGTCATCTATGTGTTTAATATATTCTGTGATCAATGTATGCTGTTTAATAAACATTTATACGCATTAATTTTATAAAATGTTAAAAATATTGTGGTCAATAACTTCTGTTCAATCAATCTGATCAAAATGTTCAATTTGATCAATAGGTTCTATGTGAACAATTTGTTAGATATGTTAAATTTGATTTATGTTATCAAAATTATTAATGTGATTAAATTAAACATGATATTTAGTGAATCATTTGTATTGATTGCTGTTTGTTTTAAAAATTCTATCAAACAGACATTAATTTAACATATAATTTGTTAAAATGTTTATTAGTTACTAAAATGTCTGACTTAACTCTAAACTCATGAACCACAATATCATAATATACTTAAGTTCACATTAATCACATAACTAGATATATTAAGAATCTCTTTCAAATTTAAGTTCATTTTAAACCTTAATAACTTATTGTAGGTTATATTTCAAATATTGTCTAGTCCAAATGGCAAAGCTTCATTTCTGAACGAAATTAACCATGTCTAATATTATATACTTACAAATATAAATGAGTTACTAATTTACGATTAAGAGGCTTCGAATATGAAATACTAAATATAAGACAAATGGGTAATTACTATTAATAAACGATAAAAATATATATGTTTAGCATTTGTCATAATTTCAATTGCTTCTTGTATGTCTTTTCTGAACACGATGTCGTATTTTACGTATGTGATAAATCGAATAAAGAATTATACTCTCTACCTTTTGTCCGAGTTAAGTCGTTGTAAGCTAATTTTAATTTAAAAATTCAATTTACTACTATTCATGTCATAAAACAGTAAACGCATTTAACATATTTTTTCTTTAAAAAAAAAAATTATTTTCCATTTTGAGAATAATTCGAAATTGGAATACTAGTAGAACGTATCGGGGTTCGATAGAGTTGAAAAGCAATTATACTTTGAGAGAGATTGATCTCGGAAACGTTCGGCGTTCGGATACGGCTTGCTTTTATACATTTACAAGAATCATACTTGCATTTAAATATGGACACTTATAAACTTTTACAAGAAGCTCGTTAACAAAAGCGCAATGTTTTATGTCTACATGTACCTATTTCTGTCTGTATTATTACCTGTAAGGGTCGGATTTTTCTAAATATAGTCGATTGCCTTTACTTCAACCTAACACTCCTAAGGTTTCAATCAAACGAGAACTTTTTCTTATGAAAAAACTATTATAGACTTTGTTCAGTAAAGAAATTTCCAAATAACACGTAAAGTTAAAACGTAATAAATTATTAATACACATATTTGTTATATTTCAAAGTTAAAAAAAAATATATCAGGACAATCGAATATTTTAGCAAGTTACGATAACGAAGTAAATTGCAGTTTTGTATTAAATCACGTCAACCGTTCACATTTATAATTACGTACCAAAAATCATATTAAATGACTTAGATTATTTTTATTCTAGTGTACATACATACATACAAATATGTAAGCCATCGCCTAAGGCGTTAAATAAACATAAAAAAAATTACATTCTTAAATAAACACAGTTGACAAGGCTATAAATATAACGATAAGTGTATAACTAATTTTTTTATTTATTTCTTTATATCTTTATTAATTTATTAGAACTTTTTACCACCAACAAATATGTACATTGGGAGACAAACATTAAAATGTTACTAAAATATGTATTATGTATATTAAAATGTGCAGTTGATTTGGTCTACATGAATACATGCCTATAATAAGTACAATATTATTCGCATTAAATGCATTAATTTCGTAATTCCCTCAAATAATATTTGTTAATTCCGAAACATCAGTAAGCACGGCAACTATAAAACGACATCTATTTAATTAACTTGCATTATATTAGTAATTATGTATCGAAATAATATTTCAGTGAAACCGTTGATTACACTTAATAGCTATTTAAAATTTACACGTCTACTTTAATTTGTTAATTGAAATGTCATCGAATTGCAATAATTAATGTCAACAGGCGATAGGTGGTCAATAAAATTACATACAATTAACATTGAATAAACAGACATCAACGAGAATCATGACCATCATATTGACATTAATTATTATTGAATTAAATGCTTTGCAACTTAGGAATGTTTTAGATTTTATTATAATTCATGATATTTCATGCCCAGGGCGATTATTAAGATGATTAATGTGTGTCAATAAATAAATCAATCTCAAAAATTATACTTAGACACTTCAACGCGTACAATAAATTTCTGCTTGTAAAGAATGACGTAGGATGTGACGTAATTATTTAGGTCTTTTCTTAATGATTCTTCTATAAACAATTAAGAATAGATTTTAAGCTTCAATTTATTAATGATGCTACAAATTTTTGATTAGGATACAATACAATATATATACAAAAATATACATACATATGTACAAAGAATATATCATTTAGTTATCAATAAAAATGTACAAGCAAGCTGACTTTATAAAGGCTTATTGAAGAACTATTAAACATTCTGTTCTAGAATTCTAGACAGTCTAGATCTAGATATATGTAAATTTTGTAACAGTATGAAAGTCTACAAACCTGCCCTACTTTCAGTAACTTCGGATTGCATTTACAAAGCTCTTTCCGTTATAAGTGGCGTTAAATTATTTTCATCTCACAAGACTTTTCTGGAGCGCTGTTGTTAGGAATAAATATTTGAACACTAAACAATAATCCGCTCTCCTCTAGCTCAGTCGTCTATGTTTTTAATTACGATACATTTTATTATAATTTTCATATTAGGTACGTTGTAAATAAAATTTTCGTGTAACGTTATTCGATTTAAGGAATTTACGGATAAATAGCTATATCTTTCACTTACTTATTTATAAAGAAATATTTTTATTTAAAATCGAAAAAAAAAATTACTTCAGCGATTTTATCAGACTATAACTCAAGCGTTAAATCATTATATTCGATTGTAAAAAATATGAACAAAATCCTGGTAATCTGATGTTTGTATAAAAAAAAATGCCATAAATTTAAATGTAACAAAAGCGAAAGTTTACCAGAACACCGTATACATAAACCATGACCAGTTTCGTGTTTAAAATACTATAAGAATTGATCGTAACGTTACAAGCAAACGTTGCACGAACACCATAAACGCTAAATTGTATCGATATCTCCACGCGACTTAAAATTATACATTGTCATATAATTATAAGCCCTAAATAAAGAAGAATAAAGTGCAAAATCGTATAAGTATTTCACACAACAAGAGCAAGTTTTAGCACAATACGATTATCAAGTCAAGTTTTAAACTTGTTACAGTTTATATATAAAATCACAAACATGAAACGACCCGTCGATAAACAAGTCAGGATACGTCTACTGTCGTCAGATATTATTCATTAGATGTTAATTATATATCGTAAACTACCTACTTAACAGGATTTAAATAACTATGGAATATTTTTTGGATTTAAGTCTCATATACGAGTACTTTGTATATGAAAACTTTTATGATATTTTGCTGTAATCCGACTTACATGAAAACAAGGATCACGTCAAATAAAATCAAGTCAAATTCAAATAAGTGTGCCCTAAATCATCTCCGAATATAAAACAAAATGTGTTTTGAGAGCAATAAAATATATTTTTATTGTAAAGAAATACATATAACTATTGATTTTCCGGCTGAAAATAGAAACAATTGTACAGTAAGATTCATTTCATATGTACTAGTTTTATTAATGGTATAGGAATAAATTAACTGAGCAAATAATTTTTGCAGAGGCACAAAAATACTGATTCCCATTACCAGATTCCAGCCTTTCATCTTGAGTCCAACTCCGGAAATGCTAAGACTTATTTCTTGTATACACAAGAAGCTACCTCAAATGCCTAGCTTTTTGCCATTTTAACTACTCCGTTTTAGAAATAAATTGTTGGGGTATTTCGACCTGTGATCTCGATACTCAAGAATAATTTGTATAATCTTATAAATGGTTCAAGTAAGAATCGTCAATATTTGCGGATAGTGAACAGATTGTCATTAATTAAAATCTGCATATTTTTGAAATAGGTTCTTGAAAGATAAACTGTCAATGCTTCGTATGTAGTTTGCAAACAAGGACTAAGAATATATTAAGGAAATTGTTCTAAACTAAGAAGCTGACGCTGCAACGATCCTGATTGAGTAATGACTCACCTCAAAAAAGGTCCTTTGTTTCCCTCGTTTACATAAACAAATTTTTCCGCGTAAACCATTTTGAAGTATATTTTGCCGCACTCGCGTGTTAAAATCAGTAGGTACTTTCAAGAAAATATATCAATGCCTAATTTGTTAAGAAATAAATATTTTGTTTGTTATTATTTTGATTAATAAAACCTGAACTAGATGACATTTTAATAATATTAGAGTTGAAATTTGGCAAGAGCTCATCAAATCCATAAAAAAAATGTTAAATAATAAAAAACTAAAATTATTTTTTTTCTTGATAAGAATTTCGAATTAACAAAACTGTTTCGAAATATCACACTGTTTGTGTAAAATTATTACGATCCAAAAACAATACTTATTTAGCAATGAAAGATAAGCAATTTGAGCAGGTATTTCCTTTTGTAGTTAGGAATATTCAAAAGCTCAAGCCCGTACTGATACATACCATTAATTAGATACATACATATAGATTAGAAAGTAGATACACAAGATTCAATTAAAGCGAATTTGATAAACTAGTCCAACTCAAATTAAAACGGTACGTATAGACGTATTTATTTCTGTATAAGGTTGACCAAGTTATACTTGTTTAAAAACAGAAATTCCTTTTTTAAATATCAAACGAATATAAATAACACTACAAATTAATTTAATAAATCAAGTCTTATATTACAGTTACTATTAAAAGCAATCTAACATATTAATAAAATTGTAATTACAAAAATATATAGACGATCTGTTTATCAAATATCATTAGATTCTGATGAGATTAAATTAAAGCGCCTTATGTGATCAAAAAGCAATGTTTATCCCACTTCAACAAAATTAATCTGTCACGTGTTACAAATAAGCCGAATTCCGAATACATTTTTAAGACATTGCAAAAGATACCGTTCTCTTTTTTTACGGTTTAATTACGTGGATATTGTGAACTCAATTTGTTTGAATTACTTTTGCAATATATACAATAATGAAAATATTTTAAGACACATTTCAGAATATCTAGATATAAAAATTTCGTACACTTTCTTTTTTTTTATTACATAAATTTATATGATCACAAATAGGTTTTAATTGAATAAAAGTATTCGTTGTTAAAAAAATATAGGAAACCTCAAACCAGAAAACGACTTTATAAACACGTTAACAACTACGTAGTCGGAATCCCCCAAAATTCTAGCAATAAGAATTGTTATTTAAATTACTTAATACTGCATACTTCTTACATGCAAGTTTAAATTCAATGTAATAAAAAAAAATTTCTTTATTATATAACATACGTAACAAGCAATTAAAAATAATATTAAATTTAGTACACGTCTTTTTATAGTTCAAAAAATATTTTACGATTGTTACGTTTCTGTTGAACTCGCCAATATAGTCTCTTTCGAAAGCACAAAGCAACGTAACTTTTATATATCTTTGTTTAAATGAATCGTAACCGCGTTTTTAAATGTATTTATTAATTAAGAAAACATTTGATAATAAAATAGAACTGTTATAGCCACTGAGATATTTGCAATTGATTAAAACTAAATTGCTTTCGAATCAAAAACTCTCGAGATTTAAGCTATTTCAAATATTCACAATTAGGAATCTTTTAAAACTCTGTGATAAAATTTCGTAATAAATGATGCAAGTTAGTTAAAAAAAATCTCTTCTAAAGCTAAACCACTATAAGATTCATACAATGTGACTTCAAAGTTATTAAATATGAGTTATACTTTTTATTTTTCTTGTACATTATATAATATGTAACCGAATATATATATATTTTCTTTATGATGCATAAGATCAGATTGGAATGTACAAGAAAGTTTTGTTTAAAAAATGATATGAAAGATTTTGCGAGTACAAATTTAGGATGAAACTATGATTCTAGGATATATTCACACAATTTTATTATCTTAAATATTAAGTTTCGATTAATTTACAGCAATCAGGTAACAGAAAATGATAAATAACAAGACCAACTGTGAACTTACTTGTTACTGTACTGTACTGTAGGGTAATGGAAAAGCCGGGAAAATGTTAAAAAAAAGTATAAATTTCGCTTAATATATAAAAATCATTTAATTAAATAAATTTAATATTTTTTATTAATAAACGTTGATTAAAACATGTCGTTCAACTTTCAAGGCTCGAAATTTAAAATTGCTTACGATTTTTTCAATACATATTTACGTGTAAATTAAAAAAAATATATAAACCCTATAACAAAGGATACTTTCGATTATGCAACAAAAAATAATTGTGACGCATGTCAAAACCCAATTAACGCGTACATGTAAAGTTACGATTAAAACAGAAATTAAAAACGATGCCGATCCCTTCTATGAATTTTATATTTTATAGACGAAATAAATGAAATTGAAGTTGTAACACTAAACGATTTTTAACACGGAATGAGTTGGACAGTTTTGACGGCGAGCTGTTGTCGTGACTGTTTTAATAGTAATTCGTTTTTTTTATTTTTTTCAATTCGAAGATATTACTAGGAATTTAAATGAAACTAATATTATTCGGATATACTACGCGTGCTTTATTTTTGTAAAAAACTACATACTACCGACGTTTCGGTTTTCGGTTTCGGGCACATCTCGTCTGCCCGTGATCACGGTTGCTGAAAAGTAACCGAAACGTCGGAAATAAATAACCCTCGCCAAAGTCTTACAATTACATCGAATTACTCGGAATTTAATAATATATTGTTAACAAACGGTCATAAAATATTGAGCAGTGTTTACAGATTAAAATGAAACTCTGATTTAAATCAGTACAAACACGCGTTCAAAGATTAAATTTCTAAGCTAGACCACATTATATCACAATACGTTAAGTTGAATGACGGTCAAAATAATTTTTAAAATATTTTCTGATGCTATAGAAATAATCTTTATATTCTGGTTGCTAATTTCGTATCAATAATAGTATATGCGAATTTCGTATACCTAAAATTTTATAAAATTTGTAGAAAAAAAAATTAAAATAAATAAATATGAGAAAGGACACGAGGGTAATGGTTTGAAACATGGCTGTTTGAAAATTGTTCAAATATAAATATTTCAAATAATAATAAAAAAACCGAAACAATTGAAGTGTTTTTTTTTTAAACATATAAAATCGTTTACGAACAAACAAAGTCATTTTGACGCATATACCATACAATTATAAAAACTTGTACATAACTACACTATGCTTGTATGTAACTCCAAAATCAACCGCATTCCCATATCTTCAAATGACATTGCAAAAGTTATAATTTGTTAACGCTATGCTATTTACAGATCACTTAAAAACCCATCCATCTCACATAAATTTCATAACAACCAAAGGTTAAGGTTAAAATCAATTAATAAACGTGTTTGCATATATTTTTGTCTAGCACGTAGTATATTTTGATGTGTGGCAGATGATACTTTAGAGTAGCTACACTCACAGCGGATAAAAAACAAGGTAACTCTGATAAAACATTTAAGTTTATGATAAAAAATCATCTCAATTAGCCTTCGACCCAGTCATTTAGCCTTAGGAACTAAACACGCTTTAAACTGAGCACGATGATAAATACCTTGAAACTAATATAGATGTAAGTACATTCTTACCACAAATTCGCATTTCGAACTAAATATGTAGAATTTCCAGTATATAATTCATAAATCCATATACACGGTAACAAAGTGAATAAAATAATAAAAATCTAATTGCTATCTGCGTTGAGATTGACTAACAAATTTGTGGTGATTACTTGGTCAAATAAACGTTCCCTCATAAATAAATATGAATACACCAACATAGGAATAGACTTTCACATTAATATTAAATTTATTAACATGTATGAGAAAGTCCTAACACAACTCCTAAATTCTAATACTCTTGCTTTTAAAAATTATGTACAAGGATTTATTTTTTATTATTACTCTATCTATAATCGACTATTTTCGTTTGTATGTTAATTGTTGAAATTAAATTTAGTTATACGTAACTCTGATAAAATTTCGATTTTAGTGAACAATTTTTTTTAAATCAAAAGTTAATATTTTTACAGAATATATATTAATTTGTATATTGTTAGAACCAAACCATGGCATTTTTAAGAATAAAGTACTTAAAATGCCTTATAATAAATTTTACAAAGTACAATTTTCTTTTGACCATCAGCACACTTTATTGCAATATTTCTTTCAATACATGTTTCTCTTTTGGTTTAATTTTTATTGATCTTCCTTTTTTTGTATTATCATCTTTTGTAAGACATGTCAAGTCTTTGATACTGGCTGGTGAAAATAAGAAGTTACATTCCATGAGAAAAAAATAGTGAAATGTCAAATATTTTAAAACCAGATTATATGGTGATACAAAAGCAACGAAAAATTAACATTAAAATCATACTTCCTAATGTAAATTTTCAGAAAATTAAAATAGTTTAAACTTATTTATATTTAGAAATACCGTTGACTTCTTTCCGGTCTAATATTTCACTATTATTTGGAAAATTTATGACAAAATTTAATGAAAAAAAAACTATGTTAGTTTGAAACAAAAATATATCGTATGAAATCCCTCGCAATGGAATCTGTGACGTCACGCGGCTATTACATGAACTAGGGAGTCGTTTGAAGGGAGACAAGCAACTTTTACTGTATCGACCTTCGAATGTGTCAAAAATATTATATTTTGCAATATATTTTATTATATGTATTAAATAAGCTTTATTTTATTATTAATTATTTTTATATAACAAATATAAACTAGTTTTGATGAGTTGAACATTATGTAATATATTTTATCTGTGAACAATATTTTTG
Organism: Danaus plexippus; assembly: GCF_018135715.1. Lineage (NCBI taxonomy): Eukaryota > Metazoa > Arthropoda > Insecta > Lepidoptera > Nymphalidae > Danaus > Danaus plexippus. The sequence goes on from NC_083545.1 coordinate 5,881,261, forward strand.
AATCTCATGCGACTATATTCTAATAATTTATGATAAAAATAATACCTAAGCATACCATCTATTACAGTTCATTCCTTGACAGAACAATATACTATTATTTTCACTACAATTAACTCATATATTTTTTAATATCGTAAAATAAATGGAGGCCTCAAAAGTTGTATAACAAATTCTTAACAGTTGTCTCTAATTCTGACGTAAGTGTTTTTGATATTCAAATCTATAGCGTCTTGGAATATGATAAAGACCAATATTGTATAATACGTATGTTAATTATAATTTTGTTATAAACCACACTACATTGTCGTTTCAAGGTCGTTGATACACAATATCGACATGAATCCGATACTAAAATGCGGTGATCATATCGATTCAAATGACTTTTTGACAATATAATAAGGATATTATTTAAGTTAAAATGTTTTTAAAATGTGAAATTCATCAAGTTCTACAATTCACATACATCATTTCTAATTAATATTTCTGTATTGTTTATATTCAACATTTCAAAAGGATTAAGTCTTCAATTTGACAATCTATAGTCTTTTTTTTTTGTTCATTGGAAAGTTATTTTTAAATAACCACAAATGTACATATTATATACATATACATTGTACATACATGTGTACATGTATATTGTAAAGATCGATATAATACAACAGTTAAAGAAAAAATTGTGTTGTTGAAACGGGATAGTAGTTTGTTTTAAAAAATTTACACAAATGTATTAAATGTTTAATACTTTTTTTTTAAGTATAAAGTAAAATAAAATTTCACTCATTACCGTATTCAAGTTCACAAGTAAATTATTTGTCAAAAACGTCGCCAAATGTATGGAAAAACAAATAAAACCGTCAAACTTTCTCTATTTCAACAAAGATCGGTTACGTCAGAGTGTCAGTGTAAATTTTTTTGTTTTTATTGCGGAATGTGGATGTTCTGTCAACTGAGCGATAGGAAGTGTTATTACGGTTTACGGATGTACAGCCAAAAATGTCGAATCACTGTTCTCAAGTTTTGATGGACTTTTTAAAATGACACGAGAAGTCGGGAGATTGATTACAAAATGCAACCATACAAGTAAACAACATTGAAATAAACAGAGCGTATTGTTTGCTTAAAAAAACAGGATTGTAAAAGTATTTTATGTTTGATTCAACTTGGGAGCGTCGATTCCCATGGTAGTGAATAAAATATTGAACGGAGCTATTTATATAGTCATTGAATTTTTTTTTGTTGAAGTTAGATATTTCGCAACTTTATTAACAAAACGTTACAAAGTCACTTAGAGGTCAAGTATAAAAACACTGGCTGTATTTTAATGTGACAGTTTTTTCGTACAAAATGTCATTTCTATTGTAATATTTAAATTTAAATATATCACTTAATTTTTTTGCATTTTATTACAATATTGCTGAAATCTTTTCGCTTTTTATTGCCACTTAATTTATTTTTATTTGTTTGTTGCATAAAGCTTAATTATGAAACAATAAATATGTAAGTGTCAATGACTCATATTTGAAATTCTTACGATCAATATTCAGCAATCATCGCACTAATATTGTAAATTACACAATTTTTAGGATGTATTGATGTTGGTAGATCTTTCATTCAATAACTGCTAAACAAATTTTGATAAAGCTTTACAGTAAAATATCTAAGAAATTGCAATAATAGGATGTCAGTTATTTTGGAATTAAGTGTAGTTCAAACAGAATCATGGTATAATAGTTGTATTGTGTGTCGTACACAGTATATGAAATCGTGTGACATAGGCTACAAATGACATTTCTGGTTGACTGTCATATGTGTAGTTTTATGATACGTAATACATTTCTGTGCAATACCAATTTCGAAGTTCACACGGCAGAAGTCATGGTCAGAAACTAGTTTAATATATATTGTTTTTAATCATGGCAATCTTAAAAAATATTAGCAAGCTGAATATCCAAAAAGTAATTTTCTCTTATACAAAAGAAACCATGTGACCTCCAAAGATTTTATTTCAGATATCATCAAATTATCTAATTTCTACCTACAATAGTAGTTAGGTATATAGCGTGAATAAAGTCATGGCATACAAAAAACAGTATTTAAAAAAAATAGACCTTTTTTTGTAAACCTGTACAATATATATAACATATATATAATTATTACAAAAAAAATACCTATATAAATATATACAATAGTTATTCATACCGTAGATTGATCCTTGACACGGATGTAGGCAGCGTCTCCACTCTCATGCAATTTTCGCGGTCTGGTTGTTTAAATATTTATTTTGTAATTAGGTCTTTTTTATTAAGAAACGTATACGTAATTAAACTTACTCTGCCAACATACATAAACCAAACAGCTCATTATTTATAATATTAAATTGTGAACGGTAGACAGACAGGTGAAAATGAATCTGTTAACTTTGAAGTTCTTCAATGACTTTCTAAAAAACAATCGTGAACCTAAATAATTACGAACACATCAGAAATAAGATCGGCATCTAAGTTTATAACTTGCGACCTTAAAAATAACCTTATATCAGTAAAAATAAGATGCTTTATAAATTAACACCTTAGCTGCGGAATAGTTGATAGAAAAAAATTAAAGCCAGGTGTATGTATAATCTATGACAGAAGTCTCCTCTAACAAAAATACATAATGTTCTTGATCTAAGTACATCTAGAATAAAGAGATATTAACCTTAAAAAATGACGTTTTATTATTAATAAATAAAAAAATATCGAAGCTACAATAAGACTTTTTAAATAATTGAAATTTTTAAATTATGACATAATATATATATATACATATATTCTATATATATATATATACTTCAAAACTTTAATTTACTTAAACTAAAATATTAAAAAAACTGTATCCATTACTCTCAAGAAAATAACTATGACATTTTTTAATGCAGTTTAAAATAAGAATTTATAGAAAACAAAAGAACTTTATGTCCTTGAAAGGACATTGTATTTCGTTTACTTTTTATACTTATTAGTGACTTATGTCCAAAATAAAACTTTTTTCATTGTTTTATTTTTAATCAATTTATGCACACTTTTAAATTTAAAAAAATAAGTTTTTTATATTAGAGTTCTTCTGATACTTTTAAATCAATTTCAAAGTTTCACCTTGACTGAGTAAGGAAAATCATTAAGTTATTCTAAAGTTCTATAAGAAATTAATAAAATTTTAGATTCAATAAGCATTTTTATTAAGTTTTTCTTATTAAACAAGTTCACGGATATAATCAATTATTAAAACCACATTGACAAAAATGTTAAACAGATAATTAATTATCGATGTTACTGGCAGCTTAACATGTTTTAGACTATGTTTTGTGAGGCCGTCTTAAAAATAATTTAATGAATAAAAATGTTTCTATAAAAAAGGTAGCATTTTAACCGTCACAAAACACAAAATTCAGTATTATATTTGTTTAACATCTTAATCTGAAGACACATATCTATGTTATCTTACTTTTATGTTAAATTTGCATATACATACTTCTTAATATATCTACAATGCATTAACTCGTTTTCGAGAGAGAAATCACTCAGTTGTGTCACTGAAAGTAAAAGTAGTAAACGGCTCAAGTCGAAACACGATAATATACACTATATCAGACATAAATTATATAATTCATAAATAAACACCTGCCTATTTTTTATGTGACGTAAAAAAAAGTAAAGAAAGTTCATTTTATAAGAATTAATTCATGAAATATTGTTTACTCCTCAAGTCATGCAAATGTATGTCATTTATGAAATTAGAAATAATGCTATTTAAAATCAATATAATCTATAAGTATATTAATAATGGTTCCTGGTATTTTTTATTACTTACAAAATAAATGTTTCATGTAATAAATAAATAAGGTATCATATATACCAGGGTACAAAATCTTTAAATTTTAAATTTAGACCATCACTGCATTAAATAGAAGAAAACCGACAACGAATAATTTTATAGAGTTCTAATAATTCGTTTGAAAGTTATAATTTCTCAAGTTTTTCATAGCACAGTAAAAAATAAATATAAAAAAATGCTTAAAAAACTGCTAAATAGAAATAAATTTTATATCTCACCGACATTGCCTGGCTTCTGGGCATTAGCTAGTAAAACCAGCGATACAATGACGAAAACACTCGATAAATTTTTATGAACGAACATTTTCTTAATTAAAAAAAAAATAAAACAAAAAATGTCCAATAAGTACGAATTACGAATTACAAAAAAAAATGTATTTAATAATTCAAATTTAGAAACTCGAATTCATTTTGTCGTGCTTTCGACCGCGATCGGTGGGCGCGTGCGATGCCGCCTTTGAAAACTGTTTACTGATGAGAGCGCTAGCGCAGGTGTGCGTTGAAAGACCGACGCGTCTAGTTGGTCCTTTAATAGCTGGACATCGAGTTATTATCATAATTTTTATATTAATGTTACTGTATTACTGTTTTTCATATATTATCATATGCCAAAAGTTATGTTTACGAGATTTATGGCAAACCTAACGTGATTTTGGAATTCAATAATGAGTTGGTATAAAAATATTAAAAATTATATTTTTGGTAGGTATAACCTGCTTTTACTTTGTTCACCATTATTGGAATATATTTACCCACCTACATATATCATTTGTCTGTACTTTCGACGATATCTTTTAATTTTTAAATAGTAGGTATGTAATAGTTTTTTTTTTTATGGTATGCATTACTGATTAGTGGATGGGATTGGAGATTGTAAGATTAAAACAATGAAGGTTATTCTTCACCGTTATTCATAATGGATATCATCTATAAATATTTATTTTAACATCTACTTCTTAAGTCATTTTATTAAATGGAAAAATTTTAAATATTTATTTATAACTAGATTGACTAGTTACTATTTTTTCATAACAATTTTAGGAATTATTTATTTCTTATATTACTTGTTCTGTTGTTGTTGAAATTATTGTTGTTGAATTCTAGAATATAGGAGGATAATATCATAATTTAAAATTTTAAGAAGCCTCAGTGATTATTTTATATGACACAATTTAAAGTGGATTATTAAAAAATATAAATATTTATTTATTTTCAAGGAGCTAGGTATGATAATCTGAATACTTAAACAGTGTAAATAATTCATTAATTTTATTTAAAAAAATGCATAAAAAAATAACAATAAATTTCATCTTGTATAATGTAATAAATATTCCTCAGTTTACTTATAACTTATGTATTTCCCATGTGTTTCGTATGCAATGCATTTTTTATTATTTTATTTCTATACATTCCCGAAGTTTAGATTACTTTACAGGAATTATGATCATGGACAGACGAGATGAAAGTGTCTGTGTGTTAGTCTAGTATACACTTGCAACCAGTGTAGCGGGTACCGTTAATTATGTTTGGTGCGTAACTGTAAGGTATGTAAAGTAAGTTCCGTATGATGGAAAATATTATGTCATTTATTCCTTTGTAAGACTCATATAAATATATTATTTATAACTAACTAGACCTATCTCAAAGGATATATTATGCAATATAAGTGTATATCTATATTCAAATTAGTCTGCTTTCTATATTCAAATTAGTTAATACTAAATAAATGTCCTGCCTACCATTTTATTTTATTTTTTTGACACCATACAAAAAATAAATAATTTAATGGATAACAAGAAAGAACCGGACACATCGATGTACGAAAAAAATGGCAAAAGTATAGAACTACACATTTAGTTAAGTATTTTGTTGCAGGCACTGTTATTGAAATTTTGATGATGATAGAATTTGTAAAATAATTAGAAGCCCAATTTTGTTGAATGGTTGATATTAGTGTTAGTATAGATATTTCTTTTGATATTATTTAAAGTCATACTAACAGTACGTACTAGGTGTTCGCCTTTCACCAAAGTTCCATTAAAATGAAAATATTGATGTCAAAGTTTTAAATGTTTACAATTTACATTTTTACAATACATTATGATGTATACTAGTCGACTAAATCTAAATAAATAAATTTCATGAAAATTTAATGTTGATAAGTATTTTGTAAAATTTTATAAGGATCACGGATTTTGGCATTTTATAATATCAACTATAAATAAGTAACACCGTTTATAGCCGAAATAGCTCAGTTGGGAGAGCGTTAGACTGAAGATCTAAAGGTCCCTGGTTCGATCCCGGGTTTCGGCAATTTACTTTTTCTCTAGATTTTTTTTATTATTCTTATTAACTGGAATTATTTAATGGAATTCTATATAATCGTGCTAATTATTAAACATTAAATAATAGTTTGTAATGTTTTAATAGTTTTTAACTAAACATAAATTGTTATGAATTAATAATAATTACAACTACGTGAATACTACTAATACTACGTGAATGTGTCTTTTATAGAATGTAATAAGTATAGAGAAAAAAAATACAAACATTTGTCATTCCTAAACGAATTTAAATTATACAACCTATTTAATTGTTTTAATAGTGTTTCAACTGTTCATGCATACTTATAAAAAACAATATGAGTGAATTTGGTAATATGTTTGTGAAATTAATTAATTTGAATTTATTATCACTTACACTTACTTTGAATTTTGATAAACTTTACTAAGAAAAAGTAGTGTGATATCTGTCATTTCTAAACCAATTATTATATCTGTGGCTAATTCGAAACATCATCTTGAGGTTCAAGAATCAAGTCTAGAATTTTAACTTTTCAAACGTCAGTATTCTGTACTTCACTTTTCAATGCAATTACGAATTAGAAATATCTTTTTCTTCGATTTATGGTTCCTTTTGAGTGTTAAGTGCTAATTACATAACAGTTTAGTTTATAATATGTCCGGTTTTACCGAAAATGCGTTGATTCGAAAGTTACAGGAACTTAATTCAAGTCAACAAAGTATACAAACATTATCACTATGGCTAATACATCACCGTAAACATCATGCCGCTATTGTTAAAACATGGTATAAGGAACTTCTGAAAGGTAAATACAGTTAATATACATGGAGTTTATTCACAGTTAAATCACAAAGTACTAAGTAACATCTACTTACTTGCGTTTGGTTATGTTTAAAAAATAATTTTATTGAATTTTTTTTGTTCACATTCGTTTTATATAATTTTTATCTAACAAGTATAATAATAGAAATAAAGGAAATACATTATTGAGTTCTTAAAAACCTAACCTATAAATCGTGATTCTAGCTAAAGACAGCAAACAAGTAACGTTTATGTACCTAGCTAACGATGTTATACAAAATAGTAAGAAGAAAGGTCCGGAATATGGCAAAGAGTTTGGGGCCGTGTTAATAGATGCACTGAAGCACATGGCAAAGACTGGTATCAATGCAAAAACGAAACATGCACTACATAGAATATTAAATATATGGGAGGAGAGGGGTGTGTATGAACCGGAAAGAATACAGGAATTCAAGGTTGCTGGTAGGTACATTAACACTCAAAATCATCAGGTCATTTATACATGATGACAAATATGTATATACAAATTAATGTAAACATTTTAGTTGATCCAAATGATACTGAAGTTACGAATGCTAAAAGAAAGGCTGTTGATATAGAAACAAAAGACAATGTAAAAAAATCTAGGCAGGAGGAGAAGACGAGGCAAAAAGAACATAAAGAAAGAAGAAAAAGTGATTCTAAACTTGAATCAAAGGCTGGTTCTGATGGACATAATGACAATCATTCAAGCAGCCCTAAGACACCACCAGGCGATCCGCCGGAACCTGAAGAACTTATCAAGGTATAAACTTTTATATATTTGCATTATAAATATAAAAGTCACCCCTGTTCCAAACCCAGAGATACTTATTAGAAATTTTGATAAATTCTTCATATATAGAAAAAATTAATATATGTGCTGTAATTGTTACATCCATATTTCCAGGCCCTACTGGAACTTGAATCCAGTGCTTCAAGCGATGAAGCTGTCCGAGAACGTATCGCCTCCCTCCCCCCAGAGGTTTCCGAAGTGCAATTATTATCTAAGTTAGAAGGTAATTTAGTTACACAGATAAAATATTCAATGTGTGTACCTGGTATAATAAATGTTGGACAAAGATTACTGTTTTATTTTTCATCAATAAAAATAAAATAAAAATCTCATGCACCAAAACACCTTTTATTCTCACAATTTTATTTTCAAATACCCTCAAAATTCCTTTTCTTTGACACATAGATATATATTTTAATGTAAAAAGTCCTACCAAATTCCTTATTTTTTCTGTTTGTCACATTACACAATAGGCATGCGCATTACATTTTTTTTTTATAGTCTTAATTCTTCAACCATATCACATACACTTAATGTACACAAAAATATTTGATTGTAAAATATTCATATATACTATGTCATAATATACACCATTCTAAAATGAATATATGATTTGTTTATAGATAAAGAATCAGCTCTAAGTCTTAGCGCTGTAGTTAATTCAGCAGTAGAATTACTGGCCGAGTATAATTTAAGACTATCCGAAGAATTGGAGAAACGGCGAAAGGTGGCAACCATGTTAAGGGACTTTGAACAAGCACAGAGGGAACTTGCAAAGAAAGCTGAGGCTACCTTAGAGGTATGTTTTATTAAATGATTATTCAATGATTTTTGTAGAAAATCTCTGAAATTATTCTCTATTTTTAAATACAGTTTATTATTTACTCTATTAAAGAAGTTTTCTTTTGAAATGAGGTTAGAATGTCTTCTACGAATTACACTGTCAAGATTTAATTTAAAAAAAATAATATTCTGTATTGTTACAGTTTTTGCATGACTTACAAATAACTTGGAAATTATTAATTTTTTTGTTTATTAACACTCAATAATATTAGTTAATGAGACTTTTTTAACAATTGTTTTATTTTGAAATTTCTGCTCATTTTTAAACACTTTATTGCCACATGATCATTAAATGTCTATTAGTTTCCTGTAATGTTTTTGGAAAGACCATAATTCTTAATTATTTGTTTTATAATAATGATATTAGATACTGGAAATTTATATGTTAAAAGATAGTTGTTTAAAACAAAGTCATTAATTCAGTTCTAGACAAAAAAAATTGGTGTGCACTTTGATCATATTATTTCACGAAGCTTAGATATTCCTATGTTATAAAACAATACTTTATTTTCCTTTTAAATGAAACTATGTTGTGTAAAAGGCGTTTTTTTCATTAAGTTAGATTTCTGATATTCACATAAAAACAAAAACTCCCATTTTGTCAGAATGTTTTTTTTTAATACTAAAATATAAAGAATTCAAGCCAAATATATTTTTATATGAATAATAGTTTACCTTAATCTTACTGAGACAAAGGCCAATGAAACATGGTAAGAAAATTAAACATATGTCTAGAGTTTGGTAAATAAAAAAATTCGTGGAAAAATAACAATATATTATGTTTAATCAGTCAAAAACGCTTTGTACTGTTTAATTACGTTAAGTCTCAAAAATGGTATCAACTTATAAGATTTTTGTACTATGTTACAATATTATGTATCTTTTTCTAGGAGTACAACATAAAACTTCAAAAAATCTACGAAGTGAAAGCCGAGGTGAAGTCTCATATAGAGAATTTGCCAGATGTTTCCCGCCTGCCTGATGTTACAGGAGGTTTGGCGCCCTTACCCTCCGCTGGGGACCTTTTCAGTGTTTGATACATGACAACTTACAGTTGACGCCGCTGACAGTTGGCAGTATTGACAGTTAACACGTAACAGTGGACTGTAACACCATCATAGCATAGAATAAAAATATTTTAATAATAATAAATATTTGTTATGTTTGCGTTTGAGTTTTTCTGATATATTACAAAAAAAAAACATTGTAATTTGTTTATTTGTATAATTGAATGATGTACGACACTATTAAAAGACCTTGTTATTATATATAAGGAACTTTAAACCAACTGCCTTCTGTAGTAAGCCATAAGACTATCAATAGTAAGTAGTGTTGCGTAGTTAAGGTACCGCAAAGCGTCATTGTGAATCCACATATATATTTATTTATTAAAATCACAAATCTTTGAAAATATATTCCTACCGATTATAAAATAAACAAATTGCGAATAGTTCTTATTATAACTTAAAGGCTTTGTTAGAGGTTATCACTTCAGGTTCGGCCGATCATATATAAGCAATAAATGTATTTCAATTTTAATGGTATATATATCCATATTTACAATAATAGAATAATGACGAACCGCGTAATGAACATGTTTAAACAGTTTCTAAAAATGTTGCCTTATCATAAATAGCTTCCAGTATGAAATATTTTTATATAATAAGATTTTTGTTAAAGCTACGAATATAATATTAAGAAATTTCTATTAATGTCGCCGTATAGGAAGTAATGGATTTTAACATGTTACAAATGTATTATGTCCTAGGATCGGTGTGCTTAGTACAAGTTCGCGTAGTCGCTACACACGAAGCGTTTTGTGTTTGTCGGTTAGTACCATTATTAATACTACCACGCGTGAAGATAACTGAACGAAGAACTGTAAACGCTCAGAATAGAGTTAACGAATAAATACTTGTATGGATTTGAATTTGACTTGAGTTTATTGGTTGAGATCCGTGTCTTATCTCCCTATGAGAGAACAGCGAAACTTAAACATTTAAATGCAAAGTACTCGTATATATTATATGAACCCAAAAATAATTTAAAGTTATTCAAATTCCGATACGGTAGGTACTTTTTGTTTAATATTATCACATAGTATAATTAATTAATGTATTTATATGATATTTGGTTGTTAGTTGTCACAAGAAATACATATTTGTGTTTGTTCTATTTTAAATGTACGTAGGAATTCGATCCTTTTGCCAAATAATAGTTTAATCGGTTTCCGGACTTTAGTTTTTCTTACTACTTTTAATGTTTAGCTTGATTTCAGTATCGGTATAGTTATTAAATAAATTTTGTTATATTAACAAGGATGTCTTTTATTTCTTTTTTTTATGCTAAGGCTTCATTCGCACTGGAATCCAGAAATATTCTGCCAATCTCAACGTTTTTTTTTTTGAACGAATTATAATTAGTACCGTGTAAAGAAAACACGTAGTGATTTTCATTTCGAATGTTGCAATTCAGAATTTTACACTGAAACCAAAACATCAGACAGGTAAATAGACTTCTTTAAAAAATTCGCAAAGAGATGTAATCTTTTTGAAATTGTCTATAAACGTAACTATCTCAAACTTCAATGTCACGTTATTTTGTATTCGTCTTATAATATATGTTTTAGAAGATTATAATAATAATTTTTAACTATGAGCGAAAGTCTGGTAATTAATATTAAAAAAAAAAACTCTTTATAACTATAAGGTACGCAATCGTTCACAATTTATATTATTGCAGAGTAGTGTTACGAAGACAGTCACCGAGACCGTTGATACGGAATCCACTGAAGACAATTTGGTATTTGTATTTCCAAGATTTCATATATAAATTTCCATGGTTATATCTGAATTAGTTAAATATTAGGCCAGGATTTGATGTTTTCGGTTGATGTCGCAGATAAAACAAATAGAATCACACAATAAAATGTTTTTTTAAATACATTTAAGGACAAATCGTATTAAATGTTTTAGGTCGTAGACCGCTGGACGAACAATATCAGTTACCGCCAGTTGGTGATGTCATCATGTATTGGCATCGTACAATTGTGGTGGCAACCTTACATTCACGACTTCCGGAAATTAGTCCCCTTCCTTTTCCTCTATAACGTGTTCAGTGTATTCTTTGCCTACCCCGCTTTCTATCTGGAGCTTGCTCTCGGTGTGGTGACAAAGAAAGGCGTTCTTAACTGCTGGGATTTGGCTCCTGTGGCCCGAGGTATTAAAAATGACGCGCAATAGTGATATCTTTCATTACTGTTTTATTTATTATTTACTCGTAATTTACTGTTTAATTGTAAGTAGCAAGCAGTTCAATAGCAACAATGTAAGGGATGTAAAAATCTCATGAGCTGTTTTGTCTAAGAGTTAGGGCAACGTTAACATTTTAAACACAGCTATACTTTATATTCATAAAATATTATAGTATCTTAATATCAAATCGTTAACATTGAGTGAAACTGTTGTTAAAGGTCTGGGTCTAGCGATGTTAATATTATGTACATTTACGGCGTTGTCTCTGAGTGCTGTGAGTTCATGGTGTTTGGCGCTGGTAGTTCATTCGTTTCATTCGTTTTTACCTTGGCTTCACTGCGCTTCAACGGCTAATCCGCCGTGTGCAGCTCGACATAGACCGCTACCAGCTGGTAGTGAAACCCCACCTCAGTCTTTCTTCTTGTAAGTTAAAAGTTTGGTTAACAAAACATAGTATATATCAATGTAATGAATGCAGTATATAGTTTTATATTATTTTCTTAGTAACTTTGTTCTGAAGTTGAAACGTGACGGACTGCACGGGGGTCTAGGCAGTATTGTATCAGAATTATCCGTTTATTACGTCATATCCTGGATACTGGTGTACTTCATTGCGTGCAAGAAAATCTATAGCTATTCGAAAGTATGTATTCTGGTCTCCTTTCAGTATAGGTTATGGATATCTGTAATTTAAGACTTAGTTTTGACCAAACATTATCCACAGCTGGTGCTCTTCAAGGATTCTTTAGCGTTTTTCGTTTTGGTGTGGAGTGCGTTCGGTGTAATCAGATTGAAGGGATCATCGCGTATGTTTTATGATTGCGATTGGAATGTTCTCTTTGAAAGTTTTCAGGTAAATAATCCTCATCGGTAAATACGTATGTAAAGTTCTGCAATATGTATAATTCTAATGAGATCTAAGATTTTCGCGAGTATTCATTTAAATGAAACTAGTATTATTCGGATTTACTACGCGGATTTTATTATTTAAAAACTAAATAATAAACTTCGGGATTATGTAGTTTTTAAATAATAAAATCCGCGTAGTAAATCCGAATAATACTAGTTTCATTTAAATGTATAATTCTGTCTAGTACCTACCTAATTGTATTTGTTTAGTTGTATTAACAATTTAATTCTGTTAACTGTACAGTTTACAAGATATTTAATGTTATTATTATTTATATAGATTTGGCGAGAGGCTTTGGAATTTGCATTTATTCAAATGTCGGTATCCCAAGGCACGCTCATAATGTTGGGATCCTATTGTCCTAAACAGAAACGTATGCTTGGGAATACATCAGTATTTGCTTTCGGCGTTTCTAAAATCAGTTGTTCAGCAACGGCTCTTATTCTTGGAGGTGCCCACGGCGCTTTGAATTGGGATTATGACAATAACAGCACTCACATTGTGAAAGGTATTCAAAAAATTTATATTATTTTAGGTTAGAGATCTCTTCTATATCTTTCTTTGTGTCTGAGAAGAAACAATTTTTTTACGGTTTTGTTTACAGGTTCTTCCGCGTCCATTATAATTTGGGCAGACTTTGTTGCAAGAGCACCCGGAAGCCAGTTTTGGTCGATTTTGACTTTTTTTACATTGTTTGTTTTGTCCGTTTGCTCAACGGTAATATTTTTTTGTACAGATTCATTAAAAAAAATAAGTACTTATAGTAATAAAAAGACGGGTATTTTATGTATGTATATATATAAATATTAATATGCTATGAAAAATCTACATAATTACTTTTTATTTCAGGCATTACTCGTCCAAACTATTATGTCATCTTTTACTGGTAGATCCATGAGAAAAATTAGCTGGACCTTTCTTATTCTGTTATGTTTTCTGTTTTCATTTATTGGTATCATTACATTATGTACTCAAGTGAGTAACACTTAAAGCTCATTTCGTTGATATTGTTATGAGGCATAAATAAAATGTGTGTTTTCTAGGGTGGACTGTACATTTTGAATTTCCTTTTGACTTGGCCTGTAACAAAACCGCGAATTCCTATCGCAGCAGTCGTGGCCTTCGTAGTGACGTACCAATATGGACAGAGTACATTTTGTGAGGATGTATTTTATGCTGTGGGGGAATACCCTTGTGTATTTTTAAGAGTCTGTTGGGCCTTGACACCGATTTTCCTTTTGGTAAGTATCAAGAATCAACATCAAGTGATGGGTTAAGTATTTAAAAAATAATTTAATATTTTTATTTTATATATTGACTTGTACGGTTCAACTTTCCACGACATACATGTTACATGTTAGTTTCAACTTTGGCCAAATATTTTAGAAGAGAAAATGGTAAAAAAATATACTTTATTTCACATCGACTTGGGAATTTGAATTCCCTTATATAAATAATTTAACTCAATCCAACTATTCGACCTTCATTATATTCATAAGTAATTTTTCACCTTTCATAAAAGTTTTATTTTGTTCCAAGAAAGGTTATTATTCTTTATTAAATATGCCAACTTGGCGACTACTTAAAGCTTTACTTTTATGTAGGTATGCTGTTTTAAAAGTTTATTTAAAATAATTACCTTTCAATCATAGGCCTTTAGTTGAATTATTTTGTATAAATACTGTGTTCCAAGACGTGGTGCGACCGAGCAATCTAGGACTAAGAATGTTGTAATTTTTGGTATTAATATATTCTTGGGCGTAAAAACCAAGCAAGTAGTGTCGCTGGTTTCAATAACTTGTATATTGATAAAAATGTATAAATAAATATTAATTTCAGATAACTTTTGTATCTGGCATGGCTTCGTCGCCTGTGCCCGAGTCAGTCGCCGGCTGGTCGTTAGTGATGACGTCACTACTGCCATTGGCCGTATTAACGTTCCTTTTCCTCGTTTATAAATTTAGAGTTCGGGTTCGCATTTCAAATAATTTATCAATGTATTTTTTCCGTAATTCCATGTTTGTACAAATATTTCGCTTTACAGAATATCGTCGCTACGGAGAAGTGAATATTGATAATAAAAATTTATCAAATAAAACAAAACTATTCAGAATGACACCATATTTTATTCACAAAATTTTTTCATAACACCAATTTGTTACCAAAATAAAGGATTATTTTTATAATTAGTCATACACACATCCATTAACAACTTAGGACTCTGATGTAATGGATAAAGCCGGACTTAGATCGATGTGGGGCGTTATCCATTACAATCAGCGAGTATATTTACAAGTTTCAAATTAAAGGTTAAACAAAAAAAAAATATTTCCCCACTATAAGAATTGTAAAACGGACATATTGAACGCCACGAGTTAAGTTAAAAACAAAAGTGCACATGTTACAGAAAAAAAAGACCATAGACAAGAACTATAAAAAAAAAAAATGTGAGCGAAAAAAATTCACCAAACCACAGTGTCAAAATACAATTCGTATAGCGAGTTAATTTATTCATAGTCATTGGGAAAACTTTTAATACAGCCTTGGATCTTAGAAACTAAAATTAAACATAACTTAAATAGTGAACTCCTCATATAAAAAATTAATATTTAATTATACTGTAACTGTTTTAACCTAAGTATATAGACCGCTGACGTGTTACAATCCAGATTCGTTATATCAGACTATTGCACATTCATTTCTATGTTACAGCTATTTCGTATTCAAATTCGTTATATTTCTTTGATTGCACCAAAATTGTTAATAGTTTTGGACTAGAAATATGATGCGTGTGAGACAAAAAAAAATAAAAATAATAATAAAAGCAAGTCAATGATGGATTTACAAGGGACGCTACTTTAGTAGCGTTGTCATGAAAACCTCTTTATATTCGAAACATCTATATTACATTCGTATGTAAAACTATCGATACAATTAGTGAGTGAATTAATAAAAGCCCATGTGTTTATTATATAAAAACCAATTAAATAATTAATATTGGCACATGAGCTATCATACTAGGGGCCGCTAAGATTATGTCCACTCAAAAACATAGAACTCACTACCTCAATATCAGGAACATTCACTAATTAATACGAATTAATTTAAATTATAACAGTTTGTATGCACGCTGAAGTTGAAACATCCATCCAGAGACGATAAAAATAAACACAACAAACAAAGAATCATCGATAAAAATATATGCGTCTAATATCATATCGAGTCGGAGCTGCACTCATACACGCAAATATATTACATTAATGCATTGATATAAAAAATTTCATGTATATTAAAATCCGGCTACTTTTCAACTTCAGTACATAGTTCGCAATAAATATGCAACGGATACTTAACTAAAAGGCAGCGCTTGAAAAATGAATCTTAAAAGCTATGTGCTCAGAACACCAAAAAATACAAAACAAAAAAAAAAAAACCCTGCGGTCAGTCTTACGCACAAATTTTCCTTTCATACCAAGTATACACTAGAATATAGCCATTTAAATTAACATTACACAGAAAGCAGATAACTATTTGTTCTACAGCGTGTTCGTATAGTCATAAAATACTGTTACATTAGACACGTCTATCATCTATGGTGCGGGGTGTGACATGCATCATGTGATCCGAGGAACATTTGAGTAAAATAAAATTTGTGCATTACATGGTATACTCATTGTTTATCATTCTACCAGAGAATATAACGAAATTAAAATATTTTTTTTTTTGTATAAAACACTGAACCGACACTAACTATTAAGATTTCCATCACTTTTGTATAATTGCATACATTCTGATAATTTTTGTATAATTAAATACATTTCAGGTTTTTAAAATATACATATATATATATTAATATATATACGATGATATTAAGATCGCTTCAGATTCAGTGTTGGGATGTTATGTAAATAATGCCAATATCACTAAATAATCGTAAATTCTACCAAAAAAAAAAAAAAAAAATTAAAATAACAACAACCGAGTTATACATATAAAAGCTTAGAACGTTAGGCGTAAATAACTCTGTACTAAAAATAAAATTATAAAACTAAACTTACAGCAACCTTCATTATAATAATAGTTAAATTGACTAAGTTTAAGACTAAATATTTTTTATTACAATTGGACTCAAAACCAAATTGTATTTTACAAATAATTTTTTTTTTCAACACTTAATTAGAAAGCTCTATTCGTTAGCAAACTTCCAAATGCTATTAATCATTATATTTGATGCTATAATATTATTTGTATTCAAGGGCCCCACTCGGAGCCCTCGGCCGGTAAGCCTACATTCATGTCCACATACATTATGTGTTTTATGATACAAACAACATAAATGTGAGATCAGACATTACACTATATAACTAAGCCGACAGCATCCGTACGAGTTGTTTCAATATTCCCTTACTAGAAAAACAAACAAACACACCAGTGAAAGATTTTACACCCAAAAAACAAACAAAAAAAAAATAACCCCTGAGCATATCATTTCATTCTCAACAAATAAGATCTAGATATTTGATTTAATTTTACTTTCGAATAATATTAAAAACAGTACACCGAAGCCAACAGATTGTTACTATATATCTATTTATATATAACACTTAACAGAATATAAGTAAACAGTCATACGCGCAGACATTATCACATAACAAGGGCACATTCCTCTATACTCAGTCCATTGAAGCAGCACCTTTCCTAATCGATAACCATTCCCTAAACCTATTGATATTTAGGACGTTATAATTTTTTTTTCAGTTACAAAACAAATTGTTCCTCCGCATAATATCATATTTACATCAAAATTTACAGTACGAAATCACAAAGTAAAAGAATTACACAATTTCAGACAGTTTGTGAATTTAAAAAAAAAACAAAACATGCCATCGGTTATCACAACAATAGACAATCTTTGTACTTTAATTCTCCGAATGTCTCGTTCAGCGTTCAAGGATTCCTTAATAAAGATTTATGATGCATCTATTTTTTTTTTCTTTTAATAATACGCATTTTTTTTTATACTTTTTAAAAATTTATACCACAATTCCATATTGTCAAGATCTTAAAACTATCAAGGAGAAACATTCACATCAAATAATATCACATTAATTTACATGTTATTTAAATATTTACATTGCTTATACA
This sequence comes from Danaus plexippus, assembly GCF_018135715.1. Lineage (NCBI taxonomy): Eukaryota > Metazoa > Arthropoda > Insecta > Lepidoptera > Nymphalidae > Danaus > Danaus plexippus. The sequence goes on from NC_083545.1 coordinate 5,899,204, forward strand.
TATAAATATATTTACGTCTCGGCAATTACGACCAAAAAAAAAAAAAAAATATACATATATATATTTTTTTTTCAAAAACCTAAATATTTACAAGCTTTACAATATATTCGCGTAACTTTTGAACAGATGCAAAGTAAAATTTCATTATACATATATATATATATATTGAAATCGATGTCGTTATGACAAAATGTATTTACTTACTTTTAATACAAAAACATATTTATATACATCTACTCCTATATACAAACGACAATATATTAATTTTTTTTTTGATCATTTCTTAAAAGGATAACTAGTAAAAGCGGCACTCGTGAAATTTGTGCCAAATTAAAAATTCCAAATGGGTTGGGTGAGTAAAGGAAAAATAATATAAATTTACTTACATATAAAACTTGTGCAAAACTAAGTTTGACACCTCACTTACATCCACAATACACATCACTGAACACAACAGTACGTGAAGACAGATAACTTTAGGCCGAACTTATAAGTTTCTTTCAATACGTTACTATTCCGCCTTGCCAGATTGACGATTAGGTGCAAGCGTATCGTGCCTACGATACATCAGCAGGTACGGCATCCTTGGCGGCTTGGGTTTCAACACCTGGGCATCCGTCACTTGAGTCACAGTGGAGTCGTCGTACCTTCGAGGAATTTTATATTAAAATTAATACAAAACGTAATTATTACAAACGCGATATTAAAATATAGCGATTTATGCTCAGTTACGTTTGTCTACAACTAAGTGTGTTACACTTTCAGAGACGAAAAATAAATGACATCATAGCATATATAAGCATTAAAACTATGCTAATGCTTGCCTATTATTCTCTTTAGAATTAAATTTGTCAGTATTTCTGTGATTATTTTTTTGGTAATTATTTTGTACAATAAGATAACAACAATTTTACAGGACAGTTGGTCAAGACTCAAGATCATTGAAATTATACTGGCTTGAATAACAAAAGAAAGGATTTAAAGTATTGAAGTAGATAAATATGTTTCTATCTATAGATACATATATAAAAAATATTCACCTAATCCATCCAACCTGTCCGTGGAAGGTGTCAGTCAGATAGTGTCCCTTCACAGCCTCTACACCTTCATGGTACACAACAGCAAACAGTTTGTATAGACGTTGCTTAGTCGTGTGCTTCGATGAAATTATTTCTGAAACAAAACATACATTTAAATTTTGTTCTTAAATTAAAATGTATAACAAATATTTTTTTTATATGATCAGTAAGTTTTTTCTACATGTTAGCGACTTTGTCGCTTTCGGAGACGAAAAATATATAACATCATGAAATGTGTTCATAAAACTTCGTATTTCTGAATAATAATTAATATGTAAATAAAATTATAAGTAAATACATACTGGGGTCAATTTTGAGATCAATGGGGAAGTCAATGTTCTTCACAATTTTGGCTGTGTGGCCCTCGGAATCCAGTTGGAAACATTTCAAATGCAGCAATAGCACTACAGGGAGTTGTTCCAGAGACAATTGCTGCCAAGCATCCGATACACCTTCCAAAGTATCCTTGCCGGCGAGAAGTTCTAACGCATCTTTAACTGTGGTAGAACGCTATAAAAGACAAAAAATATATGGACTTTACATTTTTCAATAATAATAAATATTTAATGTCATTGTTGAATATAAGACAATAAATTATAGGAAAGGATATTATTAATAGTGCTATCAAATAGATTTTCATAACCAGTCAAGTAATGTAGTGCAAAATTTAAATTTTTTCACTTTTAAAGATTCTACAATTCATACTTTATTAATATTATTGGCACCATTCATAATTTTCCTTTTTTATGTTCAAAATAAAACAAATTTAATAGCCGATGGGTGGCAACCATTTTCTATTTCATGTGACTTCACACTACAATCAAATGTGTTTCCATGTAAACTACACTGCAGCTGAACTACTTAAATGTTCATTAAATTATATGAGTCTAATGACAAAGTTACTTTTTATTTGGAAAGTTTTACTAAAATCGGTTCAGTACATTTTGCAAGAAAGAGCAACAAACACCCAAACAACCTCAAAAAAAAAAAATGTTATTAAGATACATGTAAGGATATAATATATAGTATATTCAAACAAATAAAAAATTACTCACCTCAATATCAAGTTGGAGTGTGAAGAATGGTTGTACGGCATCTGTGACGTCATGATTAGGGGCTCTGTGAAGACGTAGGCGAGTGCGACCTCTGAAGATATCTGCTACTGGTGTCCGACGTGCCGCCCAGCGACGTTCAACAGCACCACGGTTACGAGGACCCATCACCTTTAAGGTTTAATTTAATATTGATATAGCTATATATATCAATATGTCTGTCTGTTCGCGACAAAACGGAAAACTACTGCACCGTTTTTTATCAAACAGTTATCACCGCTCGATAGCGTGATTCTCGGGGAAGGTTTTAGTACATAATTTGTTAAGTTTTTGTATTGATTTGTGTGTAGATTAACGATATTTGTTTAAGATGTCGGGAAAACATGAGCCGTCTGAGAGGTTTTAACAAAAACGCTGTGTTAAGTCTTTGAGATATAACAAAATAATATATGGCGGCATTGTGTATCTTATATAGGTCTACAGAAAAGTCCGGGTGGCATATGTCTATACCTTAAGCATAACATATTATACCCATTTTAAAACTTTTAGAAATTGGCATTTCTAAAGCGTTTATTGGAAAGCTATTTACATAAATACGGTACTAGGTTTTATATATATAAAAAAAAAATTACTTCGTTTTTAAGCCTACATCAGTGTCAGTAAATTAATTTTTAAATCATTCAAATCGGCCATTTGAAAGTTATCATAATATAAGTTTAATCATTCTCAAAATTAAATAGGCTTTTTTATTTATTTGTAAAGAGACCATGCGAATTGGTAGTGGTACTTAGTATATATATATATTTTATTCATAAATGATTGAATACTGTATAATGAAAGTTTTTTATGTTATACAAATTATGTTTAGGTTTTATTCCCTTTGGTGTTCTGATGAGGAATAATTGATAGTTTTATATATTGTCCTTTATGTATAGATGGTAGATTCAATTGCTTTATTTTAAGAATCTCAATACCAAGTAAATAAATAATGTTTTTAAATATTAAGTAATAATATCAAATTACCTTCCACTCGTCATCATCATTGTCCTCGTCTGGGGGTTGTTCTTGTGCTACAATGCCATTTGGCTTTCCATTCAAATCTTTTGGCTCTTCAGGTTCAACTAATTTTATTAACTGAAAAATATATGAATTATATAATTAATAGTAGTTGATATAATTGTTGACCAAATTATCATTATAACAAAATTTATTGTTTATCTGTGACAACAATGAATGTGTAAGTTTTTTTTAAATTCAAAATATCTAGTTTTCACAAATTGGATTGCTATGTAATAATCAATTTAGTAATATTTTAAAGTACATTATGTCAAAGTTGAGCGAAATAGATAAATATTATAACGCTTTTGAAATGTCTACTAATAGCATGTTGAAGTTGCATTTTGCAATTTCAACTTCAGCTTTATTAATGGACTAACCTCGAGCATTTCATCATTGAGCGAGTTTAGTAAGCATCCAAGGAATTCCTCGGCATCTTCCTGGCGACCTTCTTGTGAGCCGGGGAAGGGTCGCAACGCTCTCAAAACTCGGAGACCCGCCGAGCCATCTAGCGGCGACATGGCGGGCACGGCCGGAGCTCCCGACGCGCCAGATTCACCACGGCCTCTTCGGTTTGCGCTCGGTAATGGACCGAAAGCGTAACATAGCTCGACCCTGAAAATCAAAGCATTTTAAATTAATACAAATATACAATTAATAAAAAAATATATAGACTTGTCATAGGACTGGGACACCGTTAAATTCATACTTAACGACGATTTTCAAAATAAATTTCAACATTTGCTTAATTCTCTATAAGGTATAACAAGATACTATTGAATTTATCTACTTACATAGAATCGATAACTGGAGTACTAGACTTCCCACGCCTAGTTTGGTAAGGCAGCGCCTTTAACATATTGTAGAATGGCGGACAAGCTATCAAAGCCTGAAGTATAGCGTTAACATAGCAGTAGTTTGAATGATTTGTAAGGCCGCGAGGTGTTAAAGAAACTGGCCTATTGTCCAGCGTGTATTTAGACAAAAACTCTGGAAAAACAATAAAAAATAATTAATATTATTGTGTGATTTAGATTGAGTCGGTATAACATTGAGACTGTGTCTTACCTCCCATCCTGTATGAATTGGGATCATCACTGAATGGTGAAGGTGGTAGTGGTAAAGCTGGTGTAGCTTCCTTTTGTATTGGCATTTCTCGAACCTCTGTAGTAGGGGATGTCGCTGTTTTAGCCGGAGGCATAGTAGTAGTAACATTGCTCACAGCATTCACTGAAGTCTTTTCTGAATACGACAGAGTGGGTGCGGGCGTCGGTATAGGCCTTGGTGCAATTTGTTTTTCTACTGAATTCGTTTGTAATGGTGAAGCATCATATGGAGGGACTTTTGCTACGGGTTTCTGAATGTTTGTAGCAGCCGGCGGCGTCAAAGTTGTTGGGCTTGACGGTTCTTCTGTAGGAGCAACAGTTGTTTGTGCGATTGTCGTAGTTATACTGCTGGGTTTGTTTGAGAAAAGACTAGCCCAAGATTTTCCTGGTGCTGGTTGCGGTTGCGGTTGTACCACTGGTGGGGGGACAGGTTCTCCCCTATTTCTGGGCGTGGGGGGTGGAGGAAAATCTGATGCTGTCGGCGCTGGAGGTGGAGGCTGTGGTACTGGAGGTAGTTCCGGAACGGGAACGACCTTCCTTGAGTGTGCAAAAGGAGATTTGTTTGTCACAATCACCGGCGGTCCTTGAGCGTGCAGTGTAATAGATATAGGCATCGGCGCCTTGCTAGGTGGTAGGGGAGGCTCGCGCTTGGTATGCTCTATCGGTGCAGGTTTATCCATTTCTGGCATTTCAGTGGATGGTGAACGATTTGAATTTCCTTCACGCTTTTGTCTGTTACCAAACGGCGCTTTTGGTGTGGTAACCGATTGCTGTACCGGAACAGCTGATGGTAGAGGTGGTTTAGGAAGCTGTTTGTTAGCTGAGAATGGTGCTGTCGGTCCCTTTGGAGCTTTAGTAGGAACTGGGGGGACTTTTGCGCTTGCTGACGGAACATTAGTAGTTGGCGTTGGCGTAAAAGTTTTCGGTGTATTTTGAGCTACACTCGGTTCTTGAGGCTTATTATCAGATGTCCAAGCTGGTTTTGATGGATCGGTTTTAAGAGTTGGAGAAATTTTAGAGTTAGATGTGGCATCTTTTGGAATTTCAGGAGACCTTTCCTGGTTTGGACTTCCGGGTCCTTTGTTTATCTTGAGATCTTTGATTGGCAGCGATTCAACTGGACTGACTGTCGTTGATGATACCGTTGTTGGCGGAGTAGATGAAGGTGCAACAACAGGTGGTTTTGGTTCCTGAGTCTTGTCAGGTGTGTAGTTTTTAATTTGATTTTGCCCTTGTACAAAATTTTTAGCATGTACATTGAATTGATGAGGGACGGGTTGATGTAACTGTTGTTGCGGTATGTGCATTTGGGCTGGATGATGCGGTGGAGGCAGATACAAAGGCGGCATGTATTCTACACCTCCATCGACTGGCGGTCCGTATGGCGGAGCGGCGTAATGAGCGCTTGCATAATAAGCATCTACCGCTTCTTGTTCCATGACAACTTCTTGCTGATATTCATCGGGCCCCTTATCACCAGCGTCGCCTTCAACTGGTATAGGGTACTCAGGGTAATAAGGTGGATATGCATATGGCCCATACATCAAGGGCTGATACATAGGCAGATGGTACAGCGGCGCGCCTTGAGCTTGAGCCGCAGGATAGTATTGAGAATACGGCACATAGTAGGGAGGCGGTTGCGGCGGTGGAGGAGATGGGGCTCTTTTATTTCGTCGCTCTCTCCTCTGATTCCTCGCCGGGCGTTCAACTTGTGGAGGTGGGATGTATTGTGGCTGCGGAGGTTGGTAGTACTGGCCCATGTAGCCGTGAACGTTCACATTGGCTGTGACTTGGCTGACGTATACGTTTGGCGGGGCGACGGGCCATTGGTGTGGCGGGTATGTCGGCGGCTGGACGTATGGCGGCGGCGCGTGTGGTGGCCCACCCGCGCCTCGCTGTGGCGAGTGTGGCGCCATCTCGCACTCGCCGCCGGACAGGCTGTCCAGGCTGCTCGACACCGTCGGTGCTCCCGCCGTACTCGATGAACAAGATGAAACGTCTATAACCAACATACTGATATTTAAATATGGGATATTAAGAATTGTATACACAATTAAAGTGTCAATTTAATTAAAATCTATATATTAAAAACATGGAGACGTTTAATTATCATGGGAGAATTTTTATTAGACCGAGTTAGATTAAAAAATAATTGAAATCATGTGACTTTCATTATGATTGTTTTTCCAATATATATTTACATTTTATTTTCAATTTATATGAATAGATATAAGAACTTGTGGCACCAGAATGGTAAATTAAAACTACAACATATAAATGTTATATTTTAATAAATATAGTATCTTTAATCTTACCTACAGTAGGATCGTTCCAACCGTTGGGTGCGGTGGACGCAACTCTGGGCTTTTTTTCGAAGAGAGCGCACTGCAGGCTGCTTAGTTCCGCTTCTTTCACATCTGACAAGTCTAGGAACTCATATTCCTGTAATATGTCACATATAATTAATGTAGTCCTGTAGAATTATTGCGAATCATCAAAGACACTAAATACATATCCATACACCAATTCTCATAAAAGATTCATTTAGTTTAACTTTAAATTTCAGTTGCTTCTATGAATGTTAATAATGTTCCGGAGACTTGATTTATTTTTCATTTATTTCTATGAAAAAAATCATATGATAGAGCTGAAATCACATAATAATATACACAATATCTTTAAAACTTAAACTGCCAGTGCTTTCTTTCATAGTATTACTTCATAAGCAACCGACATGTATGTATAAATATATATATTATGTTGACAAACATATATGATAAGCTCCATTCCACATACAACAAAGAAAAAATATTTTATATTTATCAAAATCAAGGACATTGCTTATTGAAATGAAGGACAGTTCTCTTATAAAAGCATACTTAAAGATAACGAGTAAATATTAAAAGCAAATTTAATGCAAATAATTATTAACGAAGGACAACCTGAAGACTTTTTATACTTTTAAATGGATCACTCATATCAAAAGTAAATATACATATGTATATATATAACAGCTTGAATTGATTCGATATTACATACTTATAAAATATTAAAAATAGACAATAAATGACACCAATATTATGAACATTAATAAAAATTGAGATTGCAATCATGCATGCGTGTGATGCCACAACAACCAACTTAAACACTACTATCCCCTCAATATACAAACAGCAGCCAATAAAAAACAAGATAAATATGATAAGAGGATATATAAAAAAAAAGACTTATTACATTTTAAACTTTATTTTAAGGTCAACATGTAGCTCTTTCTTGATACAAATATAGCTGATGGTAGCACAAACTTAATATATTCACTGAATAAAATACACTCCCATACTTCGTCACGGAAAGTGATTCTTAAAGAGATAATAACAATTTTTTTATCAAGTTTTACTAATGCGGGACTTTGCTCCTTATGCTTACTTATTTTCGAAATTTATTCCTCATTGATGAATGTAATTTATACCTTTTTCATATCATTGTTTTATAGCTTTGAGCTTTGATCATAATTAATTCTAAAATTACATAACATTAATGATTGGATTTGGTAGCACATGTATTTAAGACATAGTAATATTGTTTTCTAAATTCACGATTTCTTTTTTTTCCTTTCCCGATTGTTTTTTTGGTTCCTATCGTAGATAAACATAAAATTATATTCATAAAAAGTATTTGAGTTTAATTAATATACATATATTAGCCTTGAATATGATGCAAAATTATCGAGTCTGACAATTCAATATGAACATTGAACCGTTTCACTACATGTCAGTTAGAGGTTATACATGGACAGATGTACTGTATAAACTATATATATCGAGAGCAATGAAACCATAAATATTTAACGAAAAAGCGGTATACTATCATGCATAATTTTATTATGCATTTGGGTTGATGCCGACTAAATAACAACAACAAATCCTTCTATGCACATGTGGTTTGTCAAGTCATGTAATACGATGCAATGCTTAAGTGAAAATGACATACCTATGACCAATGTTTACTGAATCGTTTCCACCACAAATCCCTTGCAAAAAAACATTATTACCAAAGACTAATTATAATTACATTTTGTAACAGCTCATAGCGGTAAAAAGTGCAGAACATTAAACGGACTATAAGATGGCGTAACAACGCTCAGTCGCCGGGTGCCATGTATTGACAAATCAAACAAACCGTACTTCTGTTCTAAGGAAATCACCGTTTACAACCTTTTACAAAATTAAAACTACTAAGACTTACCTCCCACGTGCACACAAATTCTGGAAAGAGATATTTTTTCTAATGTAATGGCTAGTTTCAATATCACCAAAACAAGAAACAAAAGCCAAACAAAATTTAATATAATACTGCAACTAAACAATCCTTACCGTTTTCATTAAATCCATGGCCTTTTACAGAACACCATTACGAATAATATTATATTAAATATTACATATGTAAAGGGACTGCGGCGTAGCGGAATAAAAATCTTGGAACGGGATCAACGTCGAGGCCATGCACTCACCAACACATAACAGGATGTGACAAAACCCGCGCCATTTTCAATTTCTTTTACGTAGCCAATAGAAATATAGAATTGTAACCATAGACGAAAGGAGTTAATTAAATTCATGTATCTGAATGTTGTCAAACCTGTACGGATGTGACGTTTCTTGACAATAAAGATAAGTGCACTATCATTATTATCTACAATTATAATTAACTTTTTTTTAAATTTGTTTTATAAAATTTAAAGTTTCAGTGTTATTTTTAAAAAACTTGGTAAAAATAATATATTCTATATACAAAATAATGTTATTTAAGTTTTGTACTGGCAACAATAATAGCGCAACCCTAATTTTTTAGTATCTTTTTCATTAGGGCATTTATTCGCCATGTTAAACTGGTAACGGATTACCTGTAGTTTCAAAACGGAAGTTTAAAAGAAAACTTTTAAAAACGAAAGATATTAAAAAAAAAAGAAATTTTCAAATTGTTTATGTATTTCTTTGACAAAATAACTTATTTACATATTTTTTCTTTATATTATCCAAAATATTTTTCTACTCATTTCCTTAAAAACATAATGTTTCGTATGGTTGACACTAGATTGTCTTGTACTTAAATTTACAAAGCCACTTGAAGACAGATGGCGCTGACAGTAAGTTAACAACTTAATGAATCAATTGTTAAGTCAGCACATTTATAAATGACATTTTACGGTGTATCAAACGGGTTTAATTAGAGGTTAATCAATTAGTTAAAATAAATAAGCACTTAAAGGTTAGTTTAATCAATTCGTCAATTTATTGTGATAATAGAACATTTAATTATTTTAACTCGGTTTATTTACCTTATATTAAATATAAGTAACCTTATATTACCCTTATATATAAAAAAAAAATACAGTTTTGATTGTAAATTATTCCCTCACAATGAAGCATAAATGATTTGAACTTCTGTAGTTAAAAAAAAGAAATATGATGTTATATTTAGTTTGTGATATTACATACATATGTACATATAATGTCATAGTAAAAGTTCGTAGTTCGATGGTGAAAATTTAAACATTGACAAAGTCGTTTAAATACTAGATCATTAAATGTGAGGTTTTAATATTTCAAAATAAAAATAAAAACATTATTATTCAATTATTATTATAAAATTTTCAAGTGGGGAAGAAAATTATCATTACAGATCACTATCAATAAATAGGATAATATTGATAGTAAAAGTAATTATTTTCTCTGCTTATAGAGTTAAAAGCGTTGTTTCAAAGAAAGTGACAGCTGTTAGCTGTTATTATAATGTATTTTTTTATATGACCCAAAGGGGCAAACGGGCAGACGGTCTACCTGATGGAAGCTAGTCACCGTCGCCCATGGACATCTGCAACATAAGGGATGTTGCAGATGAGTTGCCGCCCTTGTTTGCAGAGGAGACTTCGTAGAACTAAGTTCTGACATACTAGTTTTTTTCATAGAAAAGTTATTGATATCACTAGGTATCATTATTTGTACATATTTTTAAATAGCTTATATAACCATATTGTTTTTAAATTTGATATTTTTCTAGGACTTTATTTTTCAACTGTTTATACTTTGAACGATTTATCAATGATGAAGTGTCCAAAATTCTTGTTATTAATCTGTAATTATTTTTTTGCGATCTTTATTTAATGCGTTTACAAGCCCATGTAAAATCACTAAATGCACCAATATTTTAAAATCTAAATATGTTATAAAAATATCTTGTATTATTTTTTATATTAAAAGGTCACCGTACCTTTTTACATAAATACTTTAATTTTTTCACATATGACGTGTCCTTCGCATTATTACTCTTGACCGAATTTGGTTTACGTGAGTCAACCCACCTGCCTACGATCTCAGATTCTATTAGAGAGCCTCTTATCTTTACAAATATTGCCATGTTTGTTCAACTCCGCCAATTCGATGGCTACGTGATGCTCAGCGGAAATATTTTCATATTACTTATAAGATTATCGCCATGGTATAAAAGTATTGACGTCACATGGATTATAAATATGTCTTAGCTTATTCGGAATATTATTTAAACTACCTTTAATACTATTAAGTTCTTTTTAAAATATAATGTTTTGATGTCGCTGATTACTAATACAAATAAATGAGAAGAAAAAATTTGAATAAGTTCATTTTTTTCTTTAATATTTTATCCGTTTAGTTGTCGCTGTTTTCATTTTTTTAGTTATTTTTGGTATCTAGTTATTATATTTTACATTAAAAATAGTTAAACTATCTATCATCATCATCAGCCCATGGTGCCCACTATTGAGCAAAGGCCTTTTCTCACATGGAGAGGGTTTAGAGCATTAAACACCACGCTTGCTCAAGGCGGATTGGTGATTTCAAGCTTATAATTTGAAATAATATGTCCAGGTTTCCCACGATGTTTTCCTTCACTGCCTGTCAGTGCTGTAAAAACAATGGCCCGAAAAAAAAACATATGGCATATACTAACTTCATTGATCTTACCTTTAACAAAATTAAGTATTATGGAGCTAACATATTTTTTTTTTTTGGTAAAGGGGGCAAACAAGTAGACGACCGACCTGATGGAATGGGAGCTATCGTCCTCCACGACAATCTAGAACGTGGTGTTGAGAATGCGTTGTAACCCTTGAGGTGAAGGGAATGATAGAAGAATGGCGATAATTTAATAGCCATCGAGTCAAAGACTTTTGCCCTTGGTCTGAACTGAGAGTCCAGTTTTGTGTATCGTTGGCACGAGGCATGGCAGGGCGCACGATCCGATGGGTCGGATCCAGGGTCCACAGTTGCAGGGTCTCCCTGGATACATGCCAATGAAACATTCTTAACACTTCAAAAAACGCTAATGCAGAACAAAAGGTCACTGTACACGTCAACATCCGGAGAGAGGAAAGGATGGGAAAAAAGAAAGGACAACCGGCTCCCTCACTCATCGGACGAAATGCAACCATTTAAGACTACTTCATGCCGACATTCTGTGAGAGTACTTCACCGGTCGAGCTAGCCCATGTTCGAGCTACAGTAACTTGACTACAGCTAGACTCTATAACATTCAAATTAATCTAAATATTTGAAAGTTTTTTAATAAAAAATCCTGACAGAAAGGAACTGTGAAGTGAAAGCGATAAACTTTTTGCCACTTCTTGCATGTTGAGTAATTTTACACAGAAAGTATACCGATGGGAAATGCCCAAAGTAATCTATTGAACATACTGTGCTTGTATGATCAGAAGAAATCTGACAGACATTGTTTAAAAAAAACAAATCAAATTTTATTTCATGATATAAATTTCATATTATTATACAACACAAACGGAACACATTTTATACGGTTATCATGTTTATATAAAAATTTAATACCTTAATAAATACATATGTACAAAGGCATCTTATTAAAACGGTTGTACGTAGAAAAACATTGTAATTTTTTTTTCTCGTAATCATATTAACATTGTGTTATGTTGTATTGATAGCGTCATATTATTTGTATAATATTTAAAATTATATATAGTTAACATCTGGTAACATAGGGACATATTTTTTTTGTTTGAATGACTAATTAAGACGTCTAGTTTACACTGAGTGCTCGGACTAGTCATTATGCAAATTTTAATGTGATTTGAAAGCTAGTAGCAATATGTATGACAACGGAGCACGGATAATTGCTTGAGGCTTTTAAATCAGGATTTAAATATTCATTGCACTTTTGTTATAGACATATATATATTATAAAGAGGTAACGTAAGTATGTGTGTACAAAATATTCTGCTTTATGTCTGAAATGGAAAATCTGTATGGACATATGTTATATATTATTTAATTTAAATCGTATTTTATAGTAATGCGAAGAGATACAGTGATAGCGTTTTTTACGAAAATTGCTTCATATAACATTTTAATTTTTAATTTCAAATTTAAATTTTTGATTATTTTTTTATGAAAAATATTTCCATAGCACTTGAAACTTCTCCATGAAAATTATAATGTAGTGAACATTGTGTCGTGGATTGTGCTTTGTGTTGTTACCTGGTTGGGACCACTTTCGGGTGTGTTCCGAGTCAGTTTTTCTATTGTAATAAATGAAATAAAATGAAGACCTTTTACAAGTATTATCTATTAAAACTCCATAATAATTCTCATGGCGATCTTGCCCCGAGACATTACTTATAATATGGTGACCACGCAACATTTAAGTTATTTCTCAAAATATGCTGGCCTTCCGGTTTTTCTAAAGATATGATTATCAAAAAAAATATTACCTCTGGTCTGAATTTAAAATCCATAATTTGTTACTTTAATAGAACTTTCATGTGTTGCTTTTTGGTAAAACTTTTTAGGTCTTATGTGCGTATTACATGCATGTATTACTGGAGTTGGTGTGACCAAAGGATTGCACGAATCATCAACTAAACACGTGTAATAAGTTGTGTGGGACTGTCTGTTAACGACTTTCAAGTCAAGTTCCGAGAAAAAACGTAGGAAGATATTCAAGTAAATACATCGAAATGAATTCAAGTATCCAGTAGAGTTGTATGAAAAAGAAGGAAACATTTTTAGCGTCCTATCGGCCTATCGTGAGCATTTTCAGTGGATTGCTATTACTTTCCGCTCCATGTATTCTCTACTTACTGGCTTCACTAAACAACCTATTAGATAAAAATGCTGATTAAATCTTTTTAACCTATAGTTTATTTGTTTACACAGTACAAATAAATAAAATATTAAGAATTAAAAATACATATAACGAAGCTTCGCACGTATTCCACTTCAGTAGTCTATTATGCTATATGGGGGCAACTATAACGTTTCTAAACGGTCATTATAATTCTTGTGAAGTAGATCTGTAATCCAGATTATTTTTTTGTTTGTGCTGGATTACCAAAAAGTTTCGAGATAAGCGTTACAAAAAAAATATCCTTGACATTGGGTTTGTAGCAAAACGACAATAAATTAAAGGTTATAAATCTGTTTCACGATAAACTTGCTCCTTATCGATCGTCATTCTAATACTGAGATGTAACTGTCGAATTGCAACACCGAAATATTTTAAATATACAATATAAATTTTCTACAAAGAAATAGTCAGAAGTAAATTTTCAAATTCTAATTTGATTATTTTGATGTTTTAAGATGTCGCCTGAATTGCGAGTATTATTTTAGTAGAACAGTCTACTTCTGTGGGCTTTTTAAGTGTTACTTAAGGCACTAATTTGAATTCAACACAAAATACGTCTGACGAATTTCGATTACTAAATGTAAAGGTTTCGTATAAATAATTGACCTTTAATAATTTTTCTGAGTAAAAAGCAGTAAAATTATTGGTTAGGATGCTAATAATTAAGTCCGTACAGAGGCTGGAAAGTAAATTGATAGCTTAAGAAGTAATTTTTTTCAATCAGTCGAAAAGTATTTGATGGATAAAGTAAAAAAATCTATAATCGATCGCAATAGACATTTATAGCGCGCACTATTTTGAGAATGGTAAAAATAGACATTAATTTCAAACTAGATAACCAGACTTTAGAAATGTCTGCAGTAATCTTTGTTCATCGTTTTGTAATTATCCTTTAATTCATTCTTAAACCGAACCCAGGCCACTGAAAAGGGTTACAAATTAACTCATTAATTACTCAAGATATCAACGGTTGTCTCATTTGGCATTTACATTTAGTTATTTCTATTAAATAAATTCTAAATAAAGTTGTTTTTAAAATAATGAGATCTAAGACTTTCGCGAGTTTTATTCATTTAAATTCAACTAATATATTTTCGGATATACTACGCGGATTTTATCATTTTAAAACTACATAATCATAAGATGTGCCCATCTCGTCTGCCAGTGATCTCGGTTGCTGAAAAGTAACCGAAACGTCGGGATTATGTAGTTTTAAAATAATAAAATCCGCGTAGAATGTCCGATAATATATTAGTTTCATTTAAATTGTTTTTAAAAGTTTTTGTGTTTAAGTTATGACTTATGACGTAATACGTGTCGTCTTCCTATGAAACTAACATTATTATCTAATATTGGCAGGAAATATTGAATTTGGAGCCCCTATATTCAATCTGTGGCCCAATCCCTGACCACTTAAGCAAAAAATGTTCTGAAAAAAAAAACATTTACAAATAGTATATTTTCTTGAATATTTGAATTTCGAATTTCGAATTTTTTATTTAATTTCTTTATAAGACCTGTAAATTTGCCTTCACATTTATAAGAGCAATAAAATAATATTTAGTTACTGAATAGTAGACTATTAAAACAATATGTAGCAACGGTATAAAGTAACTTCTAGTTTTAACCAACCTCCAAGGGTATACCGAGTCGATTTGAATATTCAGAAACTTAAAATTAATTCGTGCATGCATGTTTCAATTTGAGATATAATTTAAAATAATTAGCTACCCCTAACTTAGATGGCGTTTGACACAGAGCTGTGTGGTGCAATACTCTTCGGATATGAAACGGAGAGTGAGAAAATGAAAGAAATGTACTGTTTCAAAAACAGGTCAGAAATAATAATGATTATTTTACTTTATGTTACTAAGACAGACGTGAAGTAAATAACATTTATTGACGATAATTTTGTGTCCGTATTTGATATTCTGTTAAGGCGACAGATCAAAAATTTTCTATACGGATAAGTACCAAACTATGTTTGATTCAAGTACCAATGACTAAGACAACACGATGTTAGGACAAATTAAACACGTGACCTTTTATTGGACGAAACACAGAATTTATCTTACGGCCTAATCTATGATTCCATTTATCGTAATATAATTTTGCACTTGTTTCCTATATTAAAAGGATTTCGGTCAAACATTTTTTATGAGAGATAAGTTATCATTTGTTTAAAAGAATTTGTAATTATCATTATCTTTTTTTTCATATGTAAATAAAATAAAATAAACAAATAAAAGCTTATTTCTTCGTTAAATATTACTTTAAGAACTTGCATTTGTAAATGCCAATGTAGGAAATTCAAAAGTTTGACAAAATATATCATTTTTTATTTTAGTATGTAAAATTATTTATCTATAGTTTCTGGTATAATGAATATTGTAGGAAATATAACCATTACATATTATATGAAACGTATTTTAAATATTTATCAGTGTTCCATCATGTGTTTAAAATTATAAAGTTTTTATTTTGTACTTTTCAAGACTCTATGTGAATAGAAGTGTTAATAAGTTAGACGTCGATATATGTACATATGTGTGTCTGTAGTATCGTAGCTCGCGAATTGATGGACCTATTTTGATGTGGTTTTTTTGGTTTGAAATCCAGTTTGATTAATATCGGTCCAGCAGTATAAGGGTATCAGCTCTCTCCCAAAATAATGTGAAGTTTTTTTGACGTTCTTTACTCGATTAAGTGCTTCACGAGTTCCAGTATTAACGTGTAATGACAATGATTTTTAAACTTTTATAAAATATTGTTATTTCGGAGATTGTATATACTAAGAACTATTACTAATTAAAAATACAGTCATAATTATTTATTACTTTTTATACTTATCGTTCTGTCTAGTTCAATGTAAGACATTAACAGGTAAGATTTAATGTAGAACATACCATAGATGTCACTGTTTTTTAAATAATTATAATAATAATAAATTCCTTTTATTACGAAATGTCTGGACTATTATATCGTATTATTAAATTCACGAAACAAGTGTAGTAGAGTCCGCATATATTTAAATAAGACAAACAAATTTGTTACGGGACTGCCCCTGGAGATACATTTTCTAAAATTATTTAAACAATTTAATAGATATTCCTATTTTGCTGCATATGTAAAAATACGCTTATTTATTTGCTTAGTATTACATTATCTAAAATTCAAAGCCAGTATTCTTTTATTTTATATTTTCTTCAACAATGGTTTGTCAAATCATGCATGTACGTAATACTATTAATACTTAGGTAAGACTATCGTAGCCCACAGACACCTCCATTGATACAAAAAAGAAAATATCTGTGTTTTTTTTTCATAAAACTTAAGCTCTTAAAATACTGGCTGCAATTAAATTACTTAAATTTACTTATCTCGCAATATCAGAATGGGAAAGATCAGAAGAAGTTGTGGATAGCCTAGATGAAATGACATTATCTTTTAAATTACTATGTTTTTTTAAATATAGGAAACATGGCCGATTTACAGAAGGAGATGAATATAAAAAGTTTCAATAAACTAAGATTTCATAACCGTTAACGGTCAAGCTAAGTTGACTATTTCTTTTTTATATCTCGTAAGGAATTATGTGCCAAAGATACCATAGCTCATTACCCTTCAGAACTGCATTATATTCATAATGCAGAAGTAATAAATGCTAATGATTTACTGAATATCATAAAAACTGTGATCAGTATTTTATGTTAACACACTACTCAGCTCTTTTCAGTAACTGATATTTATAGTTCTTTACACATTTTTAAGGAGAATCCGTGTCCTGTTTTTTTTTTAAATAGTCCTTCACTTTTGTTTTGGAAGCAATGATCTAGATCCATCGAGTCTACAGAAATAAAGAGTTTGAATTTGAAATACGTTAAGTTACGTCTTCTAATTTTAAAAAAAAATCAAACTTAGAAAATTCTTACGATAAATTTCAAATCAATTTTTCGCCTCTTTTAAAAACATTTCTATCTTACGTCTTCCTGTTAATTAAGCTGAATTATCAAAACCTTGGAATTAATGTATTTTTATCCTTATATATGTATCCATTTAGTAGATGACAGTGTAGTCTATTTTGAATTCTAAAAACATTAAATTTCTGTTCAGAATACTTTACATTTTTATTTTAGCATGATTGAGAGGTCGTTTAACGTTTTTATAACGAATTTAAAGTTGTATTTTGAAATAGGCAATGACTAAATCGTATGACTTTTGTTATATATATATATATATGATAGGTTAATAATACATTTCTCAAATAAAATAATTAAAAAAAAATGTTTTATATAATGCAGGAAAAAAAAAATTAAAATATGGTATTTCTCAGGAAATTTTTGTTTTAGTTTAAATAGAAAAAAAAAAATTATTAAATATATATATTTATATATCAAATCGGTAAGGACATTTATAGTATGTGTCGCGTGGATTCAAATGCAAAACATCTCTTAAGCCTTGTTAAGTCGGAAGCACACGGTATTTATGAGCCATATCTCTATACTATTGACCTATTTAAAACTTAAGTTTTATCGAAATCCGTTGTTTGTTTTTGCGTTAATGTTAACAATAATCGATTATTGTACATCCATAAAAACACCGTTATAAATTTTCTCATTTATAATATGAGTGATGTTACTTATTTATATTTTTTATTATAATCTTAAACGTAATAAAAATGTAATAAGAATAATAATAATAATACAAATAAAAAGAACAATTCCATAGTTTGAAAGTAAATTAAATATTCTTGAAATAAACTAATGAGGTACAAAATTTATATTAAAGATAAATTTATATAGAAAGAGAGAATTTAACAAAATATATTAACGTTTATTGTTTTG
Organism: Danaus plexippus; assembly: GCF_018135715.1. Lineage (NCBI taxonomy): Eukaryota > Metazoa > Arthropoda > Insecta > Lepidoptera > Nymphalidae > Danaus > Danaus plexippus. The sequence goes on from NC_083545.1 coordinate 5,917,533, forward strand.
TTACAAGTTTATTGTACAATAATCACAAAGCTATTATTGTTATACCGATGATAATGTCTTATATTTGCAAAGGATAAACTAGCATATTGGTTTTAGTTACTGGCCTATGTAAAATTAATTTCGTGATCAACTAATTAACGTACAAATAATAAAGCCTACATAAAAATACTCAATTCAAGACACACAAATAATATACCCAACTTTACCATATTTAGTAACTAATGAATTGAATTATACTTCTTTGAAACTTATTTTATGGGTAATTCATATACTCATATCTTTGTTACATACAATAATGTCAATTTACTTGTAAATGGTTTTATATGGGACCATATGAATGTTTAAATTTTCAATTAAATCATGTATATCCGCCTGCTAATCATGTTTGACACTGTGACTTCGATGTGCCAATATACGAACCTTTCTGATCCCTTGTCATGTGTAAGAAATATTATATAACAGTGTACTATTAGGAGTTCATATTCTGATTTGAATTAATACTTAATAAAATGATGTAAAAATATCCATTACAATAAAGCATTCTATTAAAGTATATAATACGGTGTCATTAAATTGCGAAGTACATTTGGAAAATGAAAATATTCATTATGACTTAAAGAAAACGAATTTTCATCACGTTAAAATGTCTACATTCATTATGATTTACGAATCAAGAGAAATATGAAGAGAAAATTATAGAAATTCATTTCTTAACGCGGCATAACGCGAAGTAGTGTGAAAAAATAAGCATAACGCATAGACAATGTTCCATTAACGATACGGAGATTAAAGATTTATACCCATGAAGTGTAATAAATAAAATATTATTAAATGAAAGAAATTCTTTAATTCCAGTTTAAAAAAAGAACAACTTAAATAGATACTTGCACTTAATTAATAAAAGGACTCAACAGGCGTTACTTTTTTATTGAGTTATTCTTAAATGAGTTCTTAGTTAATAGTTTTTTTGAGTATACATTTTATAAGTCTGTTAGTCGTATTCTTTGTCATTTTTCCTATAGATGCAATCTACATGGACGAAAGATTGAACAGTACAACTTAAAAAATAAAGTTATTTACTTATTTGTATACATATTTAAGTTTTATGCATTATGTAATTGCAATATAATCATCTAAGATTAATAATATCTAAGACTTTCGCGAGTATTCATTTAAATTAAACTAATATTTTTGACATGGATGAAAACAGCATGGTCAAAGGCAGACATCTACGGTTGCTGCAAAGTAATCGACGCGTCGGGACTACGTAGTTTAAAGTAATAAAAAAAGCGTACTAAATCCGAAAATATTTGTCTTATTTAAATCAACTAAGGTTATTGATAACCTGGTTTGTATGTATTGTGAAGATGCTAACTTGTTTTAAGCCTACAAATTAGAATGAAACGTCACTTGTATAAGATTAATTTTATATAGAGGAAAAACATTCTCAATGTTACGAAGAATCATTTAGATAAAGATTCTTAATGTACCAAATAGATTTTTGGTATTCAAAGTCCTCTCATTTACAAAATTCATTAACCATCTCGGTGTCAATCACCTTGGTGTCTCTGGTTTTATTACTCTGTGTGTTTTAAGAGGACCACAAACAGAGAATATATGAGTTTAGAAGCAAAAAAATGATTTCAGTTATAAAAATATAAATGAATATTATGTTAATGAGTTTCTTGTATACTAGCTTGTTTTTTAATAAATAATTTCATCTTACTAGTATTTCTGATGATATTTTATTACTTATTAATGTATCACCTAGCATCCGATGAATATAAAGAATTTAACTCGAGTAACCACAATTCACTAAGGCTTCAATTAACTTACTGTAAAAGTTTTATATATACAAGTTGTTTGAAAATTTTTCCTTCGAAATCATAACTATGATATTTTTGAAGAAATCGCAGGAAAGGAACAAGATAATAGCATATTTTTTTTAATTTAATATATATAATAATTTGTGTTACTTTTCCGTTCGATGTATAGTTTATGTAACCAATCCATATATTACTTGTTCGCCTTCCGCTGCTCGTTAGAAACATACCTTTCCTATCAAATTTTCTAGTACAAATTATTCTAAATATAGATACTAATTAAATCTCGCAATGATTGTAAGAGGTTTTACTGTATTATTGATATTCAAAATTTTAAAGTAACAGATTTTTGAAGTCGTTTAAAATATGCTTTAACAAATGATTATATTGTTGTTGTGTTGTATGCGTATATTTTGTCTAGTTCGCTGTTTTATCATAAATGTAGATTTCTTTCGCTATAATAATAAATATTTTGCCATAAGTTGAAATAAAAAAATCTCAGAAACATTTAATATTATCGGAATATTGAAACGCTTTATTTTTCTTGCTTAAACATTGCATTTTGTTATTCATTATTAGTTCTATATAAAATACGATTTTCAACAATATAAATATGTATATCATATTCACTTGAAATTATTTTATATTAATTATCAATAACAAGATATAATATCATAGTCAGATCATTAAAATGAAGGTGCTTAAATTTCACCAAAAATAAGCTTTGAAAAAATTAATTTCATCTTTGAAAACCTTTGTGTGATGCGCATTTAGTAGTAAGGGGTTGTTTTATGAAATATTATATAGGGATGAGACGTAAGCGTAGAAGTTTGTTTAAAATATAGTTTTGTAATTGAAAGTTAAAAATCCATTTCAAATTTTATAAATTATAAATTAATAATCTAGAAGAAACTAGAAATCGGACTACCAATTAATATATACCTCAAATGAACTCGTCAATGTGAGCCAATTTGTAATTAATGAACCAAAAATAAATCATCTAGAAATATCATCGTGAACTTCTCGTAGTACGCTGTAGGGTAGGGCCTACGCACGGATGTTTTGGGCGCGGCGTTCGTAGACCAACCGCTACGAACGCGCTACGGCGCTACGAACCCGCTACTATATAATGGGCTGCTGTGTCCCGCCTAAACCATTCCGGGTTAGATCACTTTACGTGGACAACGTGTCCGTCAGTGCAGTGGTTTGTGTTACGGAAACTTTGAGGTAAGTTGGTGGAATCGCAACAAAATTTTAATATGAAAAAAGAAACTTTTAATTATGAAATTGATTAATTTTGGTTAAATTATACATTATTTACGATGTTAAGAACTTTAATGATTAATGAATATTTTTCTTATTTAATATAAATTAATTCAAATAGTGTTTATTTTAAACTTGGAAAACTTAATCGACTGCACATGTAGTTCGAAGGGTGTCTTGTGACCTATAAACTAAATTACAATGGCTGCTTAGTAAAAATATATTTAATTAAATATAATAAATATAAAAAATCATCACACTGTTTTAAAATTACGGTGTGCATTATATTTAAACCTGAAAACCTCAAATTTTGTTCATAATTTATGAATGCGTTAGTCTTGCTTGATTAAAAAAAAAAAATCTTTTATTTTTTAATAACACTCTTTCACATTAAAATAGTTAATTTCACTACAATAAAAGTTAAATTAATTTTAAAAATAAAAACGCAAATGTTATTTATAATGTTAATAAAAAAAATTACACCATTGCTACAAAGCGATAGAAACCTCAGGTTAAATGAAAATGAAAAATTAAAACATATATTAATATTAAATTCAATTTAATCTAAAACTATATGGGATTTTATCTAAAGTGAGAATGAGCGTGTTTAATAATCTTTAACGCTTCGAGGGTATATAATATGATAAAAAATAATTAATTAATTCCACGTAACGTTACGATTCCGTTAAAAAACTTTTATTTTTTATTTTAAGGATAATTTGTAACAGGTTTGTCAAAAAAAATTTGCTATATAGATAAAATTATATGTTATTGAACAAATAGCAAATAGTTGGACATATAAATTTAGTTATATGTATGGTTTTTGGCATTTTAAAAATGATTTCAATTAAAATAAATTATATTAAAATATATATATATATATAAATATGTCTTTATATATTATTCAACTACACCGACAATCAACTTTTTTATAATATTACAAATAAAATAACGTTTATTTAAATTTTTTTTAATACAATATAAGTACCTTTCAAAGGTTAAAAAAAGATAAATGTATGAACATTTTATTTCATTAATCTTGAAATGTTCGAGCAAATATTCGTTCCATTATATAATGAGGATCTGAATTGCATATAAAGTACAAATAAAGATTCATTGTGAGCTGTCTTTCCAATCCTTTAAGTTTTCCTGTAATATTTTTTTTTATGTTGTTCAATGGATTACTGTAATTATTACATATTATTTAGATACACAATAATTATGATTATCAAAAACCATAGTGTATCATAATGTTAAACATATAGCTTTTAATTAATTCTTTGAAAAGCTAATTGTATATTTTTTTGTCATACGTGTATATATGCTTTATTGCATGAACCAAGTACTCTATACTAGGGAAACTAATAAGTACACTGTAATATGTCTGTCTGTCTGTGTTTATATGTGGTCACATCCTAAAAACGTTAGTAAAAAGTAATGTTTTAAAAAATATTGCTGAAATCATCTAACCTTATCTAATCTCGTTTCTTGTTTCAAGTAATTTAGACCATAGCCATAATAAAAGCGTGACTAATTTTCACAAACGTCATATATATAATATAAAACTAACATAATATAAATGTTTCTAAAATATAATCAACGTAAAAATATATCTTTATTGTCTTGACACGTTGATACATGTTTATGAACATTGTATTGATTGAGGCGTTTTATATTTCCAGTAAAAACTCTTTTCGTTTCAACATTTTCTTGTCCATAATTAAAATAAAAATAAAAAAGTATTTATTTCAAAGATGCAAATACCATTCGAAGTTCGGAAACATAACACTCGATAGAAAACTTCTAAGAAACTAGAGAGAGATTCGTTATATCATATAATATATATCACAATAAATTATTTTTTAATAAAATTTGGTTATTTTAAAAAACAAAACTACATTATTAATTATCTTTTGGTGTTTACATAATTACAATCTAAACAGTAACAATATGTTAAAAATATTGAAAGAAAAGCTTACCCCTTAATTATATTTGAAGCTCACTATTTGTGGGAGGTTCTATAAGTGACTTTTATTTATTTTTGTCATATATTAACCCGCCTGGAGCTTTACCATCTGTTATAAATAGCCTCAATTAACACTTTTGTTTATCTTCGACGATATAATTGCGGTATTAATACGATAGGATTTCAAAATACATTAAAGAAATGTTTAGATCAAATCAAATTAAAAGGTTTTGGAAAAAAAAAATTAAAAAAATAATTATAACTATGTACATACTTTTTTTACATTTCCGCTATATTTGTAACATTCTTATCTCATATTGTAATATTTCTCGTCAATATTTGCGGTATGTTTATATAGTCGTCGTATATATTCTGGTTCTAAGAAAAAAAAACTTCTTTTTACTAATATATACAAGATAATTGCAGTGTACTAAATGATCACAATCTCTGGTATAATTCTGTCTGAACTCATGAATACCTCGGTAAAGACACTTTGGGTTACATTTGCATTATCTACCGTATGTCAATTATGTCGTTAACTATTTCGCCTTACTTCAGAGCTTCTCATTAAACTAAAGTAATCGGAACCAACTGCTCTAACATAAAGTCAACGGGTTACATTCACAGTTGCAGTCTGTAATTGCATTCTACTTGCAAACAAAAACAGCCAATAATGACTGGGTGGTGCGGAAAACGGGCACCTTATGGTTTAATCTGGAAGTTCATAAGGAGTTATATGGAAAATGTTTTTATAAACCAACCCAATTTAATTTAAGGATATTATTAAAATTATTTTCAGTTATTTTCTGAGTTTAATAAAGTATATAATTTGTCTATCAGTCATATAGCGTACAATACTTCTGGTAAATCTTGGACTCTCTTAAGGATACGTATAACGCTTTGTATACAATATCTTTCGTAAATTAAGTTTGAGATCTTTTTTCATTTGAAAGTGAATTAAGTAGTGGTTATTAGATACGTTTGGTTGATATCGGTCCAGCGGTTTGAAAGTTCTTACCCAGAATGATGTAAAAAAAAAATGGTTTATGATTATTCGATTAAGTGCCAATAATGCTAGTATTTTTTTTAAAATTTTTATAAAAGTTATCAAACATCATTCAAAAGAAGGTTTAATTAGAAAAAAAATTTTTTTTTTAACTATAAATTGTCATCGTAATAACGGCAATTTTGTGGACATACAAATGTTGTACATTAACAAGGTAATGTTAATTATAGGCTTAGTTTTTGATGTAAACGAGATATCAGCCGAGTGAGCAGTCTTAATTCATAATGGAGGTTGAAGGGTTTCAATTAAAAACATAATGACACGGAGTTTGTTACAAAAGGTTATTAATTATAGCCCCTTAGAATATGAACAACTCAACAAATTTGAGCAAAGACACGCTGAACAGAAATTATCCAACAGTCTGATAGTAAACAATTATATTATGTTAGTAGCAAGAACTCTTTTCAATTACTACTTGTAGACTGTTACGATTACTTAAACACTGTCAGTTAAGAGCTTTCGTTCATGTGTTGTACGTTTGATATATTCACGTCGCAAAAGATTCTTGATTACTGAACATATTTTTTTATTTCACAGCTCAAAAACGTATGAAGGCTACATTTATACTTAATAAAAAAATAACAGTATTAAATCCCTTTCGCATTATGAATTTGAAACAGATTATGAAACTTTTTATGATGTGATATATCGTAGTCGTCTAGAACTTTTTTTATTGTGTATAACCAAAGTTAAAAAAGGCGTAAAATAAACACCGAGAAGTTAATTTACAAAAATATATATGAACAATCTCATTTATATTTTTCTTTTTACGTCATATTAAAGACTTTATTTTAAATTAGTTCATTTTGAAATTATAAAACCGAGAGAGTTGTTTTACCTATTTTCTTTCTCTGGGTGAATGGGATTAGAAACTTCGCTATACAAATAAGTGAAATTCTATAAAACAATGAATTGCGTTCTCGAACCACATGAAAACTGGTTTATAATAATAATGTAAATGCACTCACTTATATTTAACATCTATATATAACTTCCCACTGCTTGCCTACAAATATGCAAATTAAATCCAAATACGTGCAACCCACGATGTTTTTATTGAAGAGCTGGAAACGATACGTGAATCGTTCAGAGGAGCATCAATCGGGATAACCGCACCAAACAGTCTCATGCACGAATACAGGAACGAATACAGGAATCAAAATCTAACAAAACAGAATTTGATTTGAACGGATTGCTAGTGCATTGCTTTGTTTATTCTGTTCACCTCTACTGAATGATGCTGAGCGGGTTTGTTTATAGTAGCTACTTATTTCTACATTGCCAGACAATGTTAAAGCATTCACGTACGATTCTATGTTGCATATAGATTATAGATATAATTAAGATATTCGACTATTATGAGTGAGTTTGATATGTGTAGATATGGTTGAGAAAAGAGATATAAATATCTCATTGTAATCTCATTATATGAACTCATATCACTATAATATGAATATAAGAGTCTTAAAATTTAAGGTGACATCAAATATTATAATCACAACTTTATATAACGCCACTTTAATACAACTTCAAGGTTTATTTGTCTTGAATATGAACAGAATACAATGCACTCTATTTGTTCTTCCACTGTTAAGTAATGTTGTTACAATGGAAACAAACGTTTATTTGAATCATATGTTGTATTGATATAGTACTACAAAATACAATAACATAACAGTAGGGAATAAATTTTTAGGTTTCGTTTTTATATGTAAAGTTAGATGGGTTTAAATCTGGTTTGTTGGTTTTTATGTTTTGATCAAACTCCTGAACCAGTCGCCATATTTTTTTTATATATTTTTAGCACTAACTATTATTTTTCCAGTATTTTTTTCAGTCGAATAACAGAACATCATGGTTTATTTCTGCTTCATATTGTCAACAGTTACCTTTATAAAGTCCCATAAAAATCTTTCCTTTGCTTATAAATATTGGTATGTGAAAGACGAAATAAAAATACATCATTACTAATTCAGTCTCCCGAATGTAATTTCGAATGTTACAAGAAGTAAACTATTAGAATTAAGATTATGAATTCTTGCTGCCATTTAAATAATTCAATGAGAATCCGTCGTATGAAAGATATATTTGTCCGAGTTCATAAACAAAACAGCTATTTATATGACATTAAATAAGCTAGTCTTTTATTCATACGTCTTTCTGTTTGTTCGTGTTAGAATACATTTTAATTTAACTTCCATAGCATGAAAAATGTTTGTAGGCTTTATCAGTAATGAATTACGAAAGTAGAGAAAATTTATCAACGTAAGAATATATATATATATTTCTATTAAAGAATATGTATATTCTTGGAAAATGATTGAAATTATTGTACTGCCGTCGGCTATAGTCTTCCAGCTACACTTGTTTATATTCCATGTAATATTGTTGGATATTATTTAAGATAACAGTAATATAATATAACATCTTTTACTTCGCTGTTGCGAATAAATGGATCACTGAATAGAAATGAAAATTATAAGATAGCGTCATAGTACTCTTGATGACGATTTCAGGAGGACTAACCATTATTTTATTATAGATAATATTAAGTATTAAAAATTTGAAGGGATTTCAAGAGAAAATATTTGTTCATAGACATGTTATTAATAATACATTTTGTGTTAAAACGGGCCGCTGTGTTATTTGGTATATATTGCTTATCTTGTATAAATTATTTATAAGTAAACAATATCTTTGACGGCTTTAATCCTTGTTCCGAACTTAAGAACCTTTGTAACTAAACTGGTTCGGATAAGTCTAAAGCAAATATTGTTTATGGTACTAATAGTTCGGCTACATTTGTTGTAAGTATATCTTAGATCTTATCTTTGTTAAGACGTGTGAATATAATTATTAAAAAATCTTTTATATTACAGCATCGAAAAAATCGAGAAAATAACTCATGTGATGATTAATTTTCTTTTTTAATATTAAACTTAGTAAGAAAAGTTATTTCCGAAAAGATACTTTTAATTAAAATCAACGAACGAAAATTTTTGTTAAATATAATTAATTTATTTAAGAGATCTGATTAGAATTTTCAAAATTCCCGCAACTCTTTGAGGTCGCCTTTATTAATTAGGAGTTAAGGGTCACGATCGCTTTAAATTTGTTTATGTATTTGTCAGTCGAAATCACTTCTTATCTGGACCAAATTTACTTTCATCCTAACAATCTATACGCAGATTAAAGATTTCTTAGCGTTAAAAGTTGAAGGAGCTAAACAAACGGAGCATTTTTAATATTAGTTACGATAAAGGTCAGTTCCGCTTCAAGAGCTTATATTACTGTTATATTAGAATACTGGAGATCCATCAAATAAATATTAAATTAACATTGGGCTTATTTTTCCAAATTTGACCCTTGTTTCACTTCTTGCTCATTTCTATAAATATATCAGAAGCTATAATACAATTTTGTTATCAGCAAACCGAGGCGATTGTTTTTTAAACTCTAAACATCAGAACAGCCGGCAGAGCCAGTGGAAAAAAGTTCTAAATAATATATCAAATCAAGATATATAATTTAAATAATTCATGTCTATATATTTTTTGTCTTCTATTAATACAAGAAAAGCGACTCAAAAAAAATTGCTACTAATAAAAAGAATATTTAATTATATCAAAAACTATGTTAGAATGAAACTATTTTTATTATAAAGCATAAGTTTTGATTATTTTTTATGATTTCCTTTTGATATAATATTGAAATAATGATAGCTTTTATAAAATAGTTTTAAAACTAATTATGAACTTCACTTTTATGTGAATGGTGCTTCAGAGTGTTGAACGAGTGAATGAGAATGCCGGAAAAAATATAACATTGAGTCGTATGATGTGTTATATTTTATGCTCTTTTGTTTTTCATACGTTTTCTCTTTTTAAATCTCACAAACACATCGGTACAGCGATCACAGAGCCGTACGCAAAGAGGATTATGGAATAAGGAATATGATCACGGATTAAGCTAATATCACCAAGGTATCTTGAGATCTTTTTAAAGTCATGTGATTTCATATTTATATTAAACATAATGTAAATCTAATCTATTATTTTTTTAAAACTAAACAGATACATCCATTTAACTTCATCTTAATTGCACAAAAAGCTTGAGTTATTTTTAAAGTAGTCATTACGTTACATGAAATTGTACAGCTTGTTCAATATTGCTTGCTAAACAAACAATATATACAATTTACTCACCTCTAATAACCTTACATTATGAGATCTAAGATTTTCGCGAGTATTCATTTAAATGAAGCTAGTATTATTCGGATTTACTACGCAGATTTTATTATTTAAAAACTACATAATCCCGACGTTTCGGTTACTTTGCAGCAACCGTGATCACGGGCAAACGAGGTTTTAAATAATAAAATCCGCGTAGTAAATCCGAATAATACTAGTTTCATTTAAACCTTACATTACTTTGTACATTATTATAATTCTTTATCTCCTAATGCATTTGTCATTTTCAGCTAATTTCGTAAATATTGTCCACTTATAATTTTATCATTTGTTTATATGAATTCAGAACTACTCAGGCTGTGCTTAAGCCACAATGTCACTATAATTTTCAAATCTAATTTAAATCATTTATTAAATATTAAACATATTCTCAGCGGACTGCAGTATGAAAGATACTTGCTCGGCTAGTATGACGTATCTTGTCGAGTTGTCGCAGCCAATTAAAGTTCTAAACGACTTTCAACATAAAGCAATTATATTCTGATTGTAAAAATTGTTTTACAGTTATTGTATTGTGATCCGATAATAATTTAGTTCAACGATATTTGTATTCGAAACATCTTTATCAAAAAAATTCTTAGGTGACTTGGTCTTTGACGATCTGCCCGTAAATAATGTTTTTTTTTATTTTAAACTAGCTGATATGTTAGATTTCTTTCGCAATGACATTTGTACTAACAATGTTTGCATATGAAATAAATTTATAAACTTGTATTGAAACCTACACAGCACTGTCTTCATAGCCCTTCTTCAATGATAGACATCTATAGTCTCTCACATAGTTATATATATGAATTAAAATTTTCAGTTTAAAATATTAATATGTATATACTTTTTAAAAATAAAAATTTAAAAACAGAATCTTCGGCTGAATAGCGTGACACTTTCGTTTAATTAATATATATATTAAAAACCTCACGTTACTACAGGGAATCGATAATATAATTACATATATCAATGAGTAAATTTCTAGGTTGGTTTCGTGTTGTAACATAAAACATTTATATTTCTCATCTTTGTATAAAAAAATCTTACATTTGCATATAAAGTAAGAGGTACATATATGAATAATATTATATAATATGATAATTATTTATGATCTCTTAACATTAGGATCACAAGCGGACATTTTAATTCCCCGTTTCACATCAGATATCCGATTGGCATTCTACGAGAGGACTTTTTACAACTTCAACGCGTTTTATAGTGGATGGTTTATAGAATCGTCTGTGACTTGACAATTGTCTTTTATTTTTGTTGTTATCGTATAAATTATTAATGTATCCGACCTTTTTGTATGAAATGTACTGTTTATTCTCATACTTTAATAAGGTTTTGATGTTTTAAATTATTTTTTTATTAATGTTAAGCGAACGAATATATATTTGTATGAAATTAATGGAGCATAAAATAATATTGGTTGTTAGTGTACATATAGGTATATATTAAGTAATTTTATAATAATAATATTCTCTTGGTAGGTCTCAGATTTATTAAATTAACTACTTTAATTTTTTTCTACTATTTTGCATCCGAAATCAAGTCATAAAACTCGAGTTAATATTGTGTATTCAAATACAATAAAATATATATGTTTTTTCATTGATTAATTAGTGACGAATCTCTCTTAAAATAAACTTTCATAAAAATATAAAGAGAAAGCTTAAAATACAATTATATGATAACAATGTAATGTTAATTTTCTTTCTCAAAGTCGGAGAAAATTTGACAAAGGCTACTTTATAATAATTATAAAAGATCAGCGGATATTATGTTCCACCTTAAATTTTTTTATTACTTTTCCTCGTTTTATTATTAAATAAAGTATACATACATATAACAACTGATATAATGACGAATTTTATATTTGAGAATTTTAATAAAGGTGATACAAAAACAAATATTAAATTATAATATGATTATGAATTTTGATTAGATTTTAGCAGCAATCAGCATGATTTCATTTCATCAAGGCTAGGTGCTTTTTCTAAGAGTCCGTCGAATAAAAGAAGACAGAGGATTAAGGGTTATTTTAAAAAAAAAAGTGTAAATTCTGAAATAGTTTTTATATGATTACAACAAAATAAAAATATAAAAAAACGGCGAGAGAGCTCATTGGCTTTGTATTAAACCTTTAAGGTAATCTCTAAGGAAAAACATTGATTTAATATTACGAAAACGTACTTAAAAGATTATTGAAATTTAAAAGCATTTCTTTTTTATTATTTTACATATAAATTTAATTTAATGTTTAATTTTTTTATAACAGATACTCGAATTTTGCATATTTGGTTAGATACTATTTGATTGATTTGAAGAAAGCAAAAAACAGAGCGTATGTAATTCATTCATTACTTACATTATGTATAATTACAAATAAAATTCTTTTTTAATATTTCTTTATAAATTTTAGATATTTTATTAATTTAAATTATAGATAAAATAAAAGATAGATCAAAAGATACAGTAAACAACTAAGATCACGTCGTTAGATCAGCATTGCTTTTCGATTAACGAGCCGTTTAAATATATTTTTAGTTAATTTTTAATCTGTAGTTAAAATATGTGTGTTATTGGACAATTTATATCATTGTCCATATGTAAGTGTAAATTGGAGTCGTTCCAAGTAACTTTCCAGAGAACGACATCAAAGAGCCACCGTTTGGGAGTGAAATGTGACGTTGGGTTTAATATACGGAGGTATTTTTATTTACATGAAAGAAATTCTATAATTTTGCAGTCATACTTACGTCAGTGTCATATGAAAGATATTTTATTATATATGTCACTGACTCGTCATAATAATACATTGTTTAATGTTTCCTATTCGTAAATAAATTTGGATTAGTGAAAAAACTGGATTATAATATCATCGCCAACGAACTTCCTAAAAATATCAAAAAGTTATCAACTAAAAATTCAAATTAAATAGTTGTATGTGTTTCTATATAGCTAGTAACATTTTAAATTAAATAATGTAAAAATAAAATCTTTTTGTACTATAATTAGGTGATTGTTACAAAGCTGTATGAGGTGAAAAAAAATCTCGTTCGTAAACATTTTAATAGCGATACTTAAGTTTAACACTAAAAGACGTAGCATGAAGTTGTTTATGTAATAACTCGTAAATCCGTGCATGTCACACCTTATTACCTTTAGTACGTAACAATAGTGTACACTGTACAGGGTGTTAAAGAAATAATTCTTAGTATCTATTTTTATTTAAATTAATTGGATTAAATTTTATCCAAACAAATCTACACCATGTTTTATGTTTACCGTGTTTTCAACAAAAAGTATGTTAAAAATTGTTGAAAAGTATCCAGTCGAATCTAGGAAGGAGCAATTCGTTTTTATTAAGCACTAATACTTGTATATTTATTTAATTACAGAGAGTTGTGTTGGCGGGTGTACATTAGTCTATACCAAAAAACCTCTGGATAGTGCCTGAATAGTCCCATTATGTTTAAGTTTCTTATGGCTGAGTGCAAAGCTGTGTGAAATTTAACAGACACGTTCATTTCGTTTTCTTCCTGTTTCCGTGATGGACATCACAAATTTATTTTCAAAACTTAGTTTCTGTATAAGTTTGTGGTATACTAAAAATTTTATATACTATTTAGAAGTTAACAATAATATTTAAACCAATAACAAAAGATTTCAAGCCGAGCTGCTTTGTAAAGCAATATCAGCGATCTCTTTATGAATAACCATATTGTGATTATAATTCATCAATACACTTTTCAACTATCCTTTAGCCATGAATATCACGGTGCATCTGGCGTTGGTGCTGGTGGTCCTGTTGTCGGTGGAGTCAGCTCCTGATGGAAGGTTCAATAGGAAACAGGAGCGTCCAACCCGAGGGTTGGTAAACTTCAACACTCTAGCAGCCCGTAGCTTTGGAAAACGCGACAGGATTGAGCGTAGGTTTTATAATATAAGTAATTTTAGTTAAAATATACTTTTAAATTTTACTTATATGTACTAAAATAACTACGATATTCGTCTCTCATATTTAATATCAAAGTTTGTTAATACTAAGAGTATAAGTAAGTATCATCGTAGTTCATTTTTTTTTGTTAGCATAATATCATATGCACTTTGTAACATATAAGGTGTTAAATTTTAAAGGAGAAGTTTAACACTTTAGTGCTAATGGAGCGGAACAGGAGCGAAAGTTTTCAACTAGGATATAATTGATGTTATTAAAGATGTTTTTATCGTTTAATTTTGTTAAGGCGACGTCAATCAACAGCCTCCACCGGAGCGCACTAATCGTGGTACACCCACTTTTAAGAGCCCCTCTGTTGGAATTGCTAGAGATTATGGCAAAAGAACGCCAGATATGGAATCGGAAGGTATCACAGAGAATTTAATCCACTGGCTGGAATGATCACAACAATGTCACAATCAATAAACAACTTGGAAAATAATCCATTTATCATTTAAGAACCTTCTAACAGGGTTTCTTACGCGCTTCTCTGTGTTCAGGAAACAATTACCAACAGAGTGTTCTGATACTATATGTGTATAATACCCTTAGGACTGGTATTTAATACATTTACATTTCAGTGTCATGCTGGATAACCTATACGAGTTCCTTATGAACTTTTTTGCTAGCAAAATATGTCCACAAGCGGCCATGCTGAAGTGTAAATGTTATTAAGACGCTTTATATTTATGGCATACACGTGTGACAATCACATTACACAAACACTTCACACAGTATCACACTGTCTTGATCCCTCAACAGATGAGCCGAACAGGAAAAAATTTCATTTGAAGGGCCCATTGATGGTCGCTACATACTACGGAAAAAGGACTGATAATGATTACTTAAGAGAGGAAGGTAAATTGCTTCGAAAAATCAGGCTTACAGATACAAAAAACGGCGCTTTCAAACTGTGTACCGCTTCATGCTTCTTATATTCGGAGTAAGAATTATGTAGTATTATAAGTTTATGGTGATGTGCATATAGTTTAGTTCACAGTATTATAAATAATATGAATTTTAACAGAAGAAGTTGTCAGAGTGATTAGAGGGAGTTTCAAGCCAAATGCTAAAATACTTATTGCCCGAGGATATGGCAAGAGGCAGGAAGATCCCAAAGGAGGTAATTAAAGAAGAAAACATTCAAAAATATATAAATTTAAAGAGGGATTTAGATTAAGATGATAAATAAATCATACTTACTGGAGTGTTCAATATATTATATATTATGAAGGAATTAGTGCCTTTCATGGTTTTTGCTTGTTATATACAGTTGATAAGATATAAAAAGAACGAAGAATTGCTTAATCAAGTATCTTTAAATATCAAAGCATTGATTGTTTAATCGTTTTCTGACAGAGGAAGAAATTAGAGTGACTAGAGGAACATTCAATCCACATTCTAATGTGCTTATTGCTAGAGGATATGGAAAAAGGGAGTCAAGAGATGAAGGTATCAAAGACAAAAAAAAGCTCACAATATTGCCACAATAACACAGAAATTTGGCAATTGTGGGTTAAATACTTTATGAAGCATACGTTAATAAATTAATGTTTATTTATTGACTGGAAAATTCCTTTGGGACGGGTTCCGTACACTAAAACATGAAACTCGAACAAAAAAAAAACTCATATATGGCTCGCTTTGTGTAAGCTTAACTCACACATTTACAAAATATGTGTGTATGCGTACGTATTGGTAAGATGCGTTAATATGGAAACGCTTAGCTGGCTTTTGTAATTATACTAAGAGTATTTTATAAGCATTACCTGGTATAATTTAATGTGTGTTTTATCGTCTACAAATAAGACCTATTATTGCTTGTCGTACATTTTATGTGTTTTACAACACATTTCGTGACTCTATTGTATCAGAAATGTGGTAACTTATTACCTATTATGGGAATGTCATTGTGACGTTAACGTACTGAGATAGTGATATCGTCAATTATTTTGCTTTTACCTTTTAATTGATAAGAAAACTTAATCAATTAAATAAAGGTGGCTATTTATAACTGACCAATGTTTCTGTGATTACAAAACTTATATGGATAGTTTTATTGATATGTTATGTTTTTAGAACACGAGCCGAATAATTTCTGGGAAAATCTTGAGGCATCACAGGACGGCGACAATGGTAATGATGAAAAGACGGTGGACAGGTGAGCTAATTATTAAAAAATAATAACATATTCTAGAACTAAAGCCTTAAAACTCTATTATAAAGGGCATTGGATTAGTTTTTATGTCTCTTCGTTTTCATAACAAAGTGACTCCCCTCTTGATATTCCTATATTTTTTACCTTACCTTTGAAGCGTCTCACGTTAATACCATTCTTAAAATTTGCCATATTTTAAGTAACTTATAAACTTTATTATTAATATTTTCTTATAAAGCTTTTAGCTTAAACAAAATTTTATCCTTTAAATGAACTTATAATAACTCAAAGAAAACCCGAGTTGAAAAACATACAAAATGCTTTAATATTTATAAGGATCCATTAGATTTTTTTTTAATATGGAACTTTTAAAAAATTATCTCCTTTTAACGAATTAATTTTGACAATACCTTCATTGAATATAATTTAATGGGAACAACGGAATATTATACTTAGCTAACTTTAGTTGTTATTTAAATTCTATCCTATATATATGTCATAGTTAGATAGAGACAGGTTTATTATAATAAATAAAAAATAATTAATGCAATCTACACGATTTTATACCAGTCCTAAATAAATACACGACTATGATTTGAATTATTATATTTACAAAATGTTTTGAACACAAAACCAAAAACGGCCTACGAAAATGAAATGACAATTTGCCAGAAGAAATAGAAGCGTTGCAAATCTTCTATTTTTGTATCAATCACGTTTTGTTTACACACATTAGCACAGCTTAGATATGAGTTATCGATATTTCAAATGGTATCATATTATTTTGTGATTCTTCTGGATTTGATATTATTTTTAGCTATTCTTATAATACCAATTTATTTTATCGTACTGAATATGTCATGGCTATAAATTGTGATTTTGTCATTGAATTCGTGGATTTTATTTATTGCAATAAAATGTATGTACCGAAATGCTTTTCTGTGTCGGTTAATGTAAGCATTTTGTAAGTACCACTGCTTTTTCATTTTAGTATATATATATGATCATAGAACTATTTTATTTTATAACTAAAATATGTTTCGGTAAGGTCATTTTAACGAATGGCAGTCGGTCAAACCTTGAAATACATACGAATTATTTCAATATATAATCAAAGTAACACATTGAAAGTTTTCTGACTTGTTAAGGAACGGAACTATAATGATATATTTATTAGAGAGAACATGAATGACTTCATAAGGTAAGATTTAAAAAGGCAAACTAAACTCGGTTAAACTAAAACGAACCTAGAATTTAAAACGAAACGTGACGAAGCTGAAAATATCTAGAATAACTTTTTTTTTTTCAATAACTGAATATTAACTCTGTTCCACTGTTGAAGAATCGTCAGGCTTCCTTGGCGTACTTTATTTATGCTAAAGTTTGCAATTTCGTTTTCGCAATCTCTGTTTACGTTAGTGAGTTTTGTTTTAAATCCGAAATGTTTGTCATTATTTGAACAAATAATCTCGTATTATTTTTTATTGTACGAAAGCTTCATTGGTTCCTATTTCAATGATATTATTGCAGTAATCAAAGATAGGAATCACATTGTTTCCTTGTGTTTTGTCTTACTTCTATAGTAGAAAAGGCCAAACGATATGACGTCTACACTCATTAGAAAAAGAAAACAATTGCAAAGGTTTCTATGCTTTTTATATATATGATAAAAATTTCATTTACGTAAAAAAAAAAGATACAGACAATAAAAATAAGTTGTTTAAAGTATCAATGGTAGAATTAAAGTGGATTAGTACGTATATTCAATATTTTTTTTAATTAACTCGACTTATAAAACGTCAGATATATAGTGAGCTTCTATAAACTGGCGAGAATCTGTCTCTAGTGGGCAGTCACAAAGTTTTGCTACCCTGTCATACTCGTAACATAGCATTGTCTTAGTCTATTCAAAGAAAAATGACAATAACTTATTATTAGCTTACTTCTAGGTCATTCTATTTATGGTCTAATGTTGAATAGACTTATAAGATGTTTTAAATTATATTAATCCTAAGAAATTGTTTTTGTTTAGGAAAGGCTTATGGAAGTTTAAGATATGTGTAATTTAATCACACATGATGAACATTTCAACTCGAACAGTATTTAATGTTGCTGCAAGTGTTTTTCATATTTATATTATTAGTTAATTTAGTTTATATCTTTACAGTATTCCGATGGATTGGTTCGTCAATGAAATGATAAATAGCCCCGATTTCGTCCGATCTGTCGTACTCAAATTCATAGACCTTAATCAGGTAAAGTCTTTATTTATTATTAATTTCTTTCATCATGTTCTTAATGAACACATTATATTAAGATATCTTTAGATATATCTGTATATATATATATAGTTCTATTTTATGCAAATTGTTTTCATAACATTAACAACTTGAAAAATTATGAATAATATTATGTATTGTATTTTGTTCATATAATATGGTAAAAGGTTATTTGTCATATAAATATCACTATATTTAGTACAAACATGAGTATAATTTTACGGGTGACTGATGCCCATGGAGAGGTCACTTGTTATAATAGTCTGTTATTGTTCGATTCCACGTTTATTTCATCAAAATAAACTTTATTTTTGTTGTGAAATGTAATTTTGTTACTAACAGAATATTTTAACGCACACACACATCTGCAGAGACCCACACTCAGACACGAATGACATACAAAGATTATAACAAAGATCGTACCATCAACTTTTTATTGCCAATCATACATTTATTCTCTGCTAATTCGTACATCTTTTGTTTTTAAAATAGAATTAAATAACCAAAGTAATAATGTTTTATGTTGTTTTTTTTTTAATATCCTTTTTATAATATTTAAATTTATTAAAAAAAACCCTTGCTTTCAGGACGGCATGCTCTCAGCGGAGGAACTTTTAAGAAAATATTGAATGATTTCTGTTAAATCTCGTGATTCTCTTTAACCCATTGATTAGTTTTATATAAATCTTTTACTGAGTTATAATCATTTTGTAACTTACGGCACTGTGATATATTAAATATTGTTTCATGAAAATATAAACGTCTATTATTTATGACTTGACAGATATTAATACTTTGTAAATACTTTTAAATTGTCTATAATTTTCGGTGCATTTAGATTGCCATGATTCTGTAACATGTACTGTGTTAATATAATTCGTATTTAAAAATTCGTTTATTTTATTTATTCGACTTGTAATCACATTATTATCATTTTAAACAATTACCACTGTACTATTTGGTTCCGTACTACAATGTTAGCCAGCTTCGTTCATTTCCTAAAGATTTTTTGCAGAATCCTTAACGTACAATAACAGCTAAGTCTATAGGATTATTCTTGTGGTATCTTTAATAAAGGTGCTTTTTATTCACACAATATTAATGCCTTCTTCATTTCTAATATTCATATAAAAGTATAACTGTATACTCCAAATAAATATGAGATGAAAGACTTGACATTTATTGTTGTAGATTTCTTTTCCATGTCTCACTCTGTTTATTATCTGTAGATTATGTGAGGGGAAAGGCGTAACTTCAACATTGTAAGATATATGTTATATAGGCTGGGTTTATTGTGAGTCAATTCGCAAAAATGTATTTATAAGTAGTTCGAGAGCTCTACATACATACTTATATTGTTAAGTGTAATTAAATCGTCTAATAACTGAGTGTTGAAACGGTGCCCGCTCATTAGAATGTTACTGTGCAAAACAAATTGAATAAATATATTGGGTATCAAGTATATATTTTATTTTATTTAGTCCTTATAAAGAATCTTTCAAATAATTATTTTTATTATTGATTTTTAACCTTTCAACATGTTATGTGGTTTAAGTTCAGTTTTGAAATCACCCTCAAAACATTTTTATTAACTTTGCAAAAATTACGTAACCGATATCAAATTTACGAATATCTAAATGTTTGTATATAATTTTTCTTTAGATACTTCATAAAGGAATGCTTAGAATTCGAATATTGTTTCATCTTTGTGTTCGAGTTCTTGTAATACTCAAAAGTAATTTCCCTAGACGTTCTAAAAATTTGCTCTCAGCTCTACAGAGAGAACTTCAAAACGATGCTCACATTAATAAGAAAAAATGTTCGACATTAAACATAGTGTCACGTGAAATATTATTTCATTTTATTGTTAATAATGTAACAGAATGTACAGTTAAAAAAAATGGTGTTCTCAATGAATAAATAAAATTATTCTGTTTATTTGTAAATATAATTTTCTGGTATTACTTTTAATCCCACCAAGTCAACGTGGCATGAGATGGTATCTAAATCTCGACACTGATTAAATTAGACGGTCCCGATAAAAACCGAATTAGTGGAAAACACAATCACCTTCAATCTCTTCGGTGTCGGAATATAAGATTTTATTATTTTATACGTTTTTGATTTCATTTAACGGTCGTAAACAGAAACAAACTAACGATAGATTGGATACAAGTCAGCATGCAGTAATTTTCTTAGTAAAACATTATTAATATTAATATTTTATTTATAAACTAAACAAATATTGTTTAAAGATAGAACTAACAAATAAAAAAAATTGAGAGGAAAAGATGACAGCGGCAAATTTGTAAAAGTTTGATCTTTAATAGCACGTTTGAAGGATTTTAAGATATTAAAATATAAAATGTAATATAACAAAGTACGAAAGGTTATACAAGAAGCATTCTTTGCTACAAAATATGTAGTTAAAGTCAGATAAAATATTTAAGTCATTTTTTTGTCATCTTAGCATTTGCTTCCCTTGATATCCGTTGATTTAATTAATTTAATTAAGAGATGAGTACGTATTTGCAGAACGTTCAAATTTATTAAAGATATTGTCAGCAGTAATCCTTTCAATTTTTCTTTTCAATAATTCATTTTATAATATTGAATTTTTGGGAAGAATAGCAACAGGACATTCACCAAATTTTACCTTTCGGAACGATTTTAATGTAAGCTGTTTTCCTTAAACGGTTCGAGGTTAATACCTATTATTAATTAATATTAATTTAAAATCTTTGACAATTTATCTTGGTATAAACATATTAGTTATTTATAATAAATTTATTCCTTTTCTTTTAATAAATGATACGTATAGGGTATAAAATGGTTTTACGAAACGTAAAAAAGGAATTACATGATGGGCTTTTAAAGGATTGATTTTACCCATAAATTTGCAAGAGTCGCTTTTACGTCTTAAACATGTTTCCTCATAGCAAATCGACATTGTATAGCGATGAAAATACTTAAGGCATAATGAGGTCTAAGATTTTCGCGAGTTTTATTCATTTAAATGAAACTAATATTTTTCGGATAAACTACCGTGATCACGGTTGCTGAAAAGTAACCGAAACGTCGGGATTATGATTTTTTTTAAATAATAAAAATCCGAGTAGTTTATCCGAAAAATATAAGTTTCATTTAAATACTTAAGGCATTTTTTTGTCATATTTACCTTCAGGCTTTGATTGGGTAGATTCGTGGTTCCTCAATGCAAATCGCAACTGTATATTTTGCGATGAACTTTACACTCAAAACTGAAATTGGAGAAATTTGTTAAAGTTCTTATTGAGTCATTAGTATATTCTTTTAAAACCTATAATTAAGTTCTTTTATTTAACATTATTTTTAAATTGTATCATTTGTTATTTTTATAATCAATATAACTATTAAAATCCTTATCAGACATTAAAAAAATCTATTTATTTGTCGAAATTACTTCTCAATATTGTGATGTGAGTCATAATTATTGTGCGTTTTGTGACCTTAAGGAAACAAGTGAAGCTTCCACGATCAACTTTATCTAAGTTAAAAATTTATTGGTCACAGAACTCTGTTTTGGAATATTGTCTTCTGATTTAATTCAATGTAATATACGTATAATATAATTTTTAAAAGCTGGGATAGTAACAAGAACAAAGTTTCGGATTATTTGTGAGGAGTTTACTCTTTTTTTTTTTATAAAAACATCTTTATGTCTATTAGTTTAAGCTTTTTGGAAGTGTTTTAGATGATGTAATAACATTGAAATACCTCTTAGAGACTTTGTATACCTCTCTTCTCGAAGTCGGTTAATAGGAAACTATTGAATTAATAACGGTTAACCTTTCACGATACTCCGAATTTATAAGAACTTTTACGATCTCATAAGGGAGTAATGTCTGCTATAATGTGAAATTATAAGTTGAATTATCTCCTTTATGGTGACAACGGATTATGCATTATTACCTTTGGATGAACACAAATTCACCTGTTTGGTACGTGCTTCACAAGTTTTCACAATTTGTACTTTTAACTGGGACCGTTACAAGTTATCGTTGCCTATGTAATTATTTTTATTTCTTTGACGTCAGTATTTACCTAACATCGTTAATTCTTTTTTTAAATTTGACTTTTTAATCTAACATTTCAGGCCATTAAATCCTACTTTTTGATATTTTGTAATAGAGAATTGTCGACAATTATAGTGTGTACTAGATTTATTGTTTCAAAGAGATAAGTGACAATGCAGATAAATTGGTTTTGCTCATTTATTTTAATATTATTTAACAGCTTTGAAGCATAAATATTACGTGTATTTGTATCTGCACAATTTATTGGAAACCCTTACTACAAAATAATTTTGCAGGTCACTGATTTTTTTTGTTGGTATTTTAGAATTATAATAGGCAAAAATCTTACATTCAATTTAATAGCAGACAGTAATCTAAAAGTTGCTATTCTAAAATTCCACCCAGCAAGATAAATGATAAGTTATTATTTAAATTGACCGAGATATAACCAGTACATATTAATTAATATACTTAGTATGAGCTAGTTAGCAGCCATCCACGAGTGTAAACAAAGCTCGTAAAGCTCACGACAAAACATTCCAAGACCTAAAGTTATGCTGATGGATTTCAGTACTTAGGATCATTTACACCCTGGATTATAGCTCACACGTTAGTAAATTCAATGTTGTAAATAAAATATCGAGCAGAAGGGTCCGGATCATGCGTAATGATTATAACGCCCTTATTACCCTTATAAGTTACTCGGTTAATACATAGTTCATAATTTGCTACTAGAAATTTCTTAAAAAATTAAGACTGTTTGTCTTAAATATCTTTATTTAAATATTGAATCTAGTAAAGCTTGGGAAGTTATCTTTTTCTTTTTTTCTTGTTAAAGGATATTTGTCAAAAAATTATTGTAATATTCTAAAACAAAGTATTTTCAGATCAATTGGATATAACAGTAAAAGGAGACGCGACCGTGTTTGTGATACAAATTGTCAATTTATTTATCTTTAGAGATCAATTTATAAAAGGTAGAAATATTTATTTCTCTTAGAGTATCCGAACATAACTCTTAAGATATTTTATTGTTTTGAAGTTAAATATACAAATATGCATCAAAATATTAGGAAATTCGTAACAAGATCAATTTGAACAAATATGATTGTGATTATTATAATAATAAATTGACATTGATATTATCTGGCATAATGTTTCAAAGAGCGGTTATGTTTTACATCTATTAGGTATACAAAATAAATTAAAATTTTTTACAAAATTAAATATAATTTTAAATAAAATATCTTAAAATAAATACAGAATATTCGTCATGTATGAAACAAGTTTATACAAAACTGGCTTCAGGAGTGGTAACCGAATTTACATAGGTCACGAATGTTCAATCAAATTGTTCAGTTATCACCGAAATGGAAAATTTTACGAGACTTGTTTTACATTCGGTGATATTTTGAATTAAACATTAATATATATTTATAACCAAATAGTTTGTTGCGACTGCGTATTCGGAGTAGCTAACTGACTACGTAATTTGTTCAAATTGAAAAACAATGGTAAATCTTATAGAACAAAAATAATATAATGAAAACCTCTAATCTGTGGAGCAATTTCATAGATCGAGCAAACGAAACCTCGTAATCAGACCATACAAGAACAACATTGTCTAGTTATATAATTTTTTTAATGATGACGTTTTATATTTAATTGAACTGAAGACATGGTCGTGGAACAGCTGTACTCTACCAGAATAATTACAAAGCGGACTTTACTGGTCTCTAAGGATAGTAAGGAAACTAGACAGAGACGCTTTCTTTTATCTATTTATGCTACAATCATTATGCTTATTGTCTGGTTCATTTATTAGCTTTATTTTTCTACAGTTAATTTTATTTTTGCATATAAATATTAAATGGAAAATATTGTGGTGTTAATGCTCGGTAAAATATTTTTCATTTCATACATACTTAAGTATAAGAATTGGTATGAATGCTTGACCTTGGTTTACGAAGCACAGAATTCAGGAGTACCGTAAAAGTTTCTCCAAGAATCGGATTATTAATCAGATGAACCAAACTATTATTATCAGTTGTTTAAAACACACTCAGTGCTTTTAAGTCATTCATAAGAAATATTTTTCTGTTTGGTTAGGTAGAGAGAGGAGCTTGGACGGCGGAGGTGAGCGTTTAACGCGCGTTAGATAGGCGTCCCTCAAACCTACACCTGGGTCGCAAGTCCCTGGCAATGTTGAAGCTCGTCTCTCTGCAACGTGATAGACCCGACATCCGGACGGTGAATCCATGGAATGCTGAGAAATTTTTCGTCCCGTATTATTCTAATATACTGGTTAATTACTAATTTAAATTCTTAAACACTGATGTCAATACTGCTGCTAAATGATTTGGATAAAAATAAGTATTTATTGGCTTTATTTGATTTTAATAATATAATATTGCTAATAAATATTTGTTAAATCTTTAGCATTTATTTATTAATATTTTTAAACATACAATTAATTCTCTATTCTATTATACGATTGTGCAGTAAAAGGTTTGGTTGGACATTATCATGTATATTACCAATTCTATATAATCTCATCAGTCGAATTTAAAGTACATAAACGAAAATTGTATGATAGTTGAAAATAATTATTATTGTATGACGTTACTAATGCAATCATTAATATTTGAATACCATTAAAACGACATTTAAATGTCAAATATCTGACATTTAATTGTCACAGATAAGATAAAATAAAAATTGTACATAAAATGAGAAGTGTTTTAATATTTCTATGTAGTAATAACTATGTATGCAGATTTGTTTATATGACACAGAAAACTTTTGTGTGTGTTATTTGATTAATATTAATTTTAAAACCAAGTGCTGTTTCATGTTAGGTGACACGAGTAAGACATTTTTGCGTTTGTGAGGACAAAATGAATAATTTTACCTTACTGTATTACTGTATGTAATGTAACCTCTTTTCTTGATTTTTTGTCAACTATATTCTACTAAAATAGAAAATAAATTATCATAAATATATAAAAACATTTGTAATTATCAGGAAAATAACCTTTTTTTTGTTTCTTGTCGTCAAACTAAACTTTTTCCTTTTTTTTTTATTCCTAAGTCAAGATTTAACTTCTTTAATACTTTTACATTTTAGGTGTATATAATTTCGTTATAATCTACTGAAGAAAGAAATGTTTAAAAAAAAAATTAAAGTTTGCCGAACTGTTATACATGGGTTAAGTGAAATTTATAATTTACTACGTGTCAAGAGCCGAGACAATGTTGAATATGGGTTTCCCCCGGGCATGTCTAAGGCATCACTATTATCGTCAAATATATCAAAATGTAAATTAAACCTCGCGTAAACAGACCTTTAACATTGAAACAAATGTAAAACTTTAATCTCACAATCTTATATTAGATTCCATTATCAAGTTACAACCTTGCATCGGATTTCGATAAGATCTTCATCAAGTTAACTCATAAGCATTAAACAGAGCTGTACAAAATATTGACTTCAGTTTGTACTTCAATGATTCATTGTAGTGACCGTTTTATTATGTAGAATTTACTTTTTAAATATGACGTATATAAAAAGAGTGGGTGTCATTTCACAGGAACGTTACGTGATCAATACGACATGGTTCAGACACGGAACGTTGGGTTCGAGTGTCGATATACCGATTTTATTGCTTTTGCTTTATTCGCCACAGATAAAAAAGGCAGATGTCAAACTATATATACTTGTATACATGTTATCGTTATGTGCCGCGTATGAAGTTTTTTTTTCTTTCGTCACCAAATATACAATAATGGAACACCTTTAACACATAATCCGAATCAATATTTTTACTTGACTTTACAACCTAATGGTTATAATAAAAATCACTTGTATTTTATTTTACATTCAAATATATTTCAATTTTTTTGATATCTATTGACATGTCCTTCTAATCTTTTCTCGTGATTGAACTTGTTATAAATAGATAAAGTTATCTCAAACAGTACTTTTTCTGTGTTACGCTATGGAATAACATCTTGCTTAATTGTTTAGGACGATAGCCTCTGTTTGGTTATTATTCTGTGTCACTATTCTACACGATTTTATTTCCAGTAAATAATTAAATGGTTGCATCTGTATGATCACATTACCATTTATTGCTTACGGTTTAATCTGCGTCATGAAAATTGATTAAAAATTACATTGGGTCATGCTTTACTCGCTTTTAAAAATAGATTTTATTTGTGCTAAATGTAGATGTTTGAAAAAATATAAGAAAGAAAATTTTAGTAATGATAAACTAAAAGAAACAACGGATATTAGTAAAAAAAACTCATAATAAAATCTATATCTATACATAGAAGTTACATTGAAGTGTCTGTTTGTAAAGGCGAGATAAAATATCGTGTGAAGGTAATATGATAACATTTTTGTTCTTATTTTTGTTTTGTGGAATACATTTGCAATTTACAATGAGATCTATTTGCAAGATAAAAGTGAGCCAGAGCTCAGTGCTGTCAACTTTTTCCCCTAATTAAATGCTCAGGGCTGACATCTCTTTCCCAAACGCGACTTTGTTCTTTTACAGTACAGGTCACACAGATCTATGAGTCTATATTTTTTTTCCTCTCCTTCAGTATTCAATGTCATCTCTCAAAATACAATAATGTTACAAAATAGCAAAATACTTTCCATATAATGCTTCGGTTTGTTTCAGATTTAGTAAAATACTTTGTGATCGTAACATAAAAAGAATTTGGTCGACAGCTATTGTAAAAAAAAATGTTAGGACACTGAAAATAATTGTTCTCTAAGATATTTTTATTGCCGTTAGATATATTTAAACGCAAGATTGTAATATTGATAAGATCCATAGATAAACGAATAACATTTTAAAAAAATCACTGGAAAACGTCGCCGTTACTTATTCGCGTCGTTAAAGCGGCACCGTTAAGATGATTTACAAGTGGAAATTGAAACAAATCACTTGTAATAACGACGATCTGTGGTTGCACAGTAAAAAATTTATCTGCATATAATTTTTTTATAATCTGTTTAAAAAAAAATTAAATTAAACCTTTGGGCACGTGGCAATGTTGCAATAGTTGCAATTATTGTGTCTTCATTTAACTTAAAGAAGTCGTAAACACGTTTTCACGACTATTCTCCTTGATTTGTGGGTAGTCGTTTTTTTATATAAATATATAGCTACAAGCTTTATCAAGCAGTTTTACTCTCACATCGCTTAAAAGATGGTCATAGATTCAGTGTGTTGTATTTTTTTTACTATATAAGATTTCTACTATGAATTAAGTACATATAAATGGAAACGTTATTTTATGTATAATTAATTATTGTATACCTTCTGTAAATTTATATATTATCTGTATGCTGAAAAAAATAATATAATACGTCAGCCACATTATTGTGAATTAAAAAAAAAAACAATTCTGTCCTTTTATTTTTTGGAAATAAATAGAACCATCTATCAGAAACATTACACTATTACATTAGTTGGACATATTTTTATATACATGTTTATGTTATATACATGTAAAAATAAAATATAAGAAATTATTCAGAAGTTTCTTAAAGATTCTGAGCGTTTTCTGGCTCAAAACGCAGTGAATATCATTAGTGGAATTTTACTTGAAAAGTAATTGTTTGATTGTAATTAAAAATTCTGCTTAGCATCTACGCTATATAGTTGTATGTATAAGACTGTTTCGAACTACATTGCCCTAATTTGACGTCTATAAATAGTTGTTGGACTTTCCATAGAAGCAGGTAACAGAAGTTAGTAACAAAGAGTGTGTGTTATTGTGTTCAAACAATAAGCGCACTTACAATGTGCCATTCGCTGCTTGCATTATTATCCACTAAGTCTCCGAGTGACGTCTTTTCAATAGCGTCATATAAAGATTATTATAACAAACGAATTTTTTAACGATTCTGATAAATAACGATTCGTATTGCGTTGTTTCTATCTGAAAAAATTCGTTATCAAACTAGAGACGGAGGAATTGACAGCCGTTACACTTAACGTTCCTGATAGCGGCAACGATTTGTCATGTAGAATCCGTTATTGATAGACTGTCCGTTACTAATCCGTTACGAAAGGACTATTTTTCAATTGTTAAAATGCCGATAGAAATAATATATGAATGAGTGAAGGAGAAATAAAATTTTGTTAACGAAAACGATTTGAATGAAAATTTGCTGTATCCCATAATTGATTTTATATATATATTTATATATCGGATTTATTATAAATTCATTATTTTAAAGACAGGACGCCAGCCTCGCTGACGTCACTAATGTCACTTGTTTCAGTAAGTTCCAGATATTTTAAAATGAAACTTCAATTCTTCTAAATGTTCTTGTATTTCTCGAAGGTTCTTTAAGCTCCGCACTCGCTGAACTCTGCAGTCCCCTGTCGTGCGTCCAGACGTCATATTTAAACCAGAATTCAAACATTGTTCTATTCTCTTTGATTTCGTTTTACTTTTAACAATAGTAACGACGACCAATAAGTTGTTATAATAATTGATGCCAGTTATTTCCATGTTGCATCCGTCGTTGAAGCTGCTTGCGCCGATATATATATATTTTATATATATATATATATATATATATATATATGTGTATGTATGTATGTATGTATAATTGTAGTAAAATTATAATTGCATTGCAATCGTGTTTGTAATTGGTTTCAGATACTTTTCGATAAAAGGTGGAATAAAACAATTTGAATTTTAATATTGTTACAGTTCTAATAATAATTATGACAATAATATATGAAAATATTTATTAATACTACTAAGTTGTTACTATCTGAAGTCGAATTTTATATTCAGTGTCCCCTTACATAGACATCGTCTGGTTAAATAAAATGGTAGACATGAAAGGACCCACAAAGCGGTTCATCTTACAAAGTCTCTTCAAAGTCCGGAGTTTGTGCGATTAATGAAAACTAAACTGCAAAGTTTACACACCATATAGATTATAACCAAACATGAAATAAAACAACTTATAATTATAGATTAGAATAATGTTGATCTTCTAAGTGAGATGTTCGTTTATAATATTTTATGGAATATCAATACCTATTAATTAGATAACGAAATTTTAAACAACTCGCCGCCCCGAGACATTAGACAAAACCTCAAAATATTTTCCACTTCAATATAATCCAACCTCAAGCCTAGTTGGCTTCTTGGAAATAAGGGAAACTTGTGGGAAATCATTATGTTCCGAGTTGTTAAATTGTTGAATGGTTGTAACGAGAAATTTGATACCGTATATAAAACAATACGAAATAAACTTAACAATTTTGTATTTGGTTTTAATTTATATAGTTATAGAAATCCTTGTGAAATATTCTGTTTATGATAATAATCCAGTTATATTTATTATCTAACGTAAGGATTCTAGAATATTTTTGTTGGTTGTATTCTTTAT
Source organism: Danaus plexippus (assembly GCF_018135715.1). Lineage (NCBI taxonomy): Eukaryota > Metazoa > Arthropoda > Insecta > Lepidoptera > Nymphalidae > Danaus > Danaus plexippus. The sequence goes on from NC_083545.1 coordinate 5,947,819, forward strand.
CATGGTTATCGTAACTCCGCTTTATATAGTCTGAGATTATTCATTTCTACTCAAATCTTCTTATAGGACTATTCTCTTACTTATTTAAATGAATAAAACTCGCGAAAATCTTAGATCTCATTATTCCCTTACTTTCAACTACTATTTTCTTAGAATTACATCTGAATTTTTCTTCGACTATATGATAATTATAATTAATAATGTGTGATTAAATTTCTATACATAAATAACATCTAAATCCGAGAAAAAAAGTATAAATATATAACATTTAATTGGACCTAGCCATCCTAGTGATGCAGCTCGTGAGTGCTTCAATAACTTTAATATTTTTTACTCTGTCTTCTTTAGTTTTATCAAACTCCATTCGCATATTTTATAGGTGGTAGAGCTTAGCTGTGGTCAAATAACTACAGCTCAAACATGGGCTGGCTCGACCGGGGAAGTACCACCCTCTCACAGATCGGCGTGAAGTAGTCATTAATGACTGCGTTTCGTCCGATAAGTGAGAGAGCCGTTTGCCCTTTCCCTGTTCCCACCCTTTCCTGTCATTCCTTATTCCCACACCTCTTTTTTCCTCAACAACTAAGGTTGGCAAAGCATCCTCAACATGTATGGTGCGGATGTCCATGAGCGACGGTGACTACTGCCCATCAAGTAGGCCGTCTCTTCTTTTGCCAACTTATACATAAAAAAAAATATTATAACCTATTAAATTTCTTTTATATGAAATTTTGTTATGTATAAAGAATATTTTGTTTCTTACATAATAAAATATCTGTTTGCCAGCATTGTTGATAACGATCACATTTCTTGGTATAGAATAAGTACACAAGAATCTTTAATATGAAGTGTATCACGGACATACAGATAATATCTGTATTTTTGTTATATAAGATTTATTCTGGACCAATAAAATGAGAACATAAAAACATATATATATATAAAATATGAGATACAGTTATTTAATATGTATTCATCTTTTTGTTTTTTTTTTAATTATGAAATCAACTTTTCTGCGTCATTGGGAACGCAATAACTTAAAATAGGAATATGAAATAAGATTTCATAACAATATTTTTTTTAAAGTATACAACTGTGTTATTAAAATACACTATATGAAAATACTATAAAAGAACGACTTTTCTTGGATTTGAATCCTGATCAAATCAATGAACAACCTGATAATCCGGAAGGGGATATGTGAACGTAAATTAAAATCCATGTACCCAATATACAATAAGTAAAAATAACTAAGGACAAAATATCAAATAAATTCTTGAAAATTCTAGAGCACCTTGTATAAATTACATAGTCAATTTCTTGAAAGAAATTTTCCATCAAACTTGCAATTCATAACTTACATTATTTAATGACTACATACGAATTTTTGAATTTCATTTTTTCTAGAAAAAAATACCTTTGACATAAACGAAACTAATATTATTCGGATATACTACGCGTGCTGTAGTTTTGTAAAAAACAACATACTCCCGACGTTTCAGTTACTACGACGTTCGGTGTGAATGTCATTCACATCTCGTCTGAACGTGGTCACGGTTGCTGAAAAGTAACCGAAACGTCACGAGTATGTAGTTCTTTACATAAATAAAGCACGCGTAGTATATCCGAAAAATATTAGTTTCATTTAAATGAATAAAACTCGCGAAAGTTATAGATCTCATTATACTTTAAATGTTGTCTTATTTATTATACTTGAATACACGTATATATTTACATTTTAAATGCGTATGTTTTATCGTAAATATATGGTAAATGATTTTATCGTTGCACGTATCTTAAAGATTCGCATACTTAAATCTTAAAGATAATACCTAATCAGTCAATATCTTTAGAAGATGCCTTTTCGTTACTTACCCACGTAACAGACCAAGTCTAAGGCACCACGTTACAAACACATTACGTTTCGTTCTATCCTCGTGACAGCCAAATAAAAATTCTTAAATAATAAGAAGTATTTTAAATTTTTTTGTCGGATTTTTTATTTATTTTTATGTAATTGATTAAAATTTTCTCAAATATTTCTTCTCGTACTATTGCTAAGCTTCAAACCTCTTGAACTTGCACAATTATAAAGTATAAAATAATAATGATATAAGACTTGAGAATAGAATTGTAATAAATTTGTAGTTTGTATAAATAGAATTGTAATAAATTTGTAGTTTAAATTCTCGACTCTGTCAACATTCCAATTAAATAAAATTTTCGCTCTGTTGTTTTTTTCAAATCGTTTAAATTCTCTGGATGGTCCTCAATTAATATTTATAAAAAATCGATCGATCTTCCCCGCACCAAATCTTTCCTATTACTCAATGTGAAAGATAAAATATGGTCAGGTGGCAAAACCAAGGGATTACGCTATTTTTTTAGACCATATTAAATAACTCAAATGTAGGAATTTCCATACACTGTATTGTGTTGAATGACGTAGTTTTTGAGATTTAAAACAATATTAAAAAAAATATATTCGTATCTATTGTAAGCACATTTTCATCGAGGTAGGTTATTTCGTTGCTAACATAGATATATAGTTCAAGGGTGTGATACAAAGCTTTGTTTCAATGACACTTTTCGCTTATTACCCTTTCAAAATAATTAAATTTCACTGTAATTATTACGATTCCGATTACAATGTAATTTGGAAGAATCAAGCGTTTTATATAAAAATCCCATTATAAGACAGGTTATGATTATATTACAAATAATCTCAAAAAATATGTATATTAATGTAGCGTTATTAAAAATGTTGTAGAAAAATCACTTACTAGCTTTTTATTCAATATCTTCTTTGGGTAAAGTGTTTTGACTGCACAAATCAATTCAAATCCGTGTTAATTAGTTATACAAGAGACACACATTAAGTTAAAAGGACACAACTAACTTATTTAAATTGCTTAACCACTAAGCTTCCATAGTTCTGTAATAATTACCAGCGATACTTGTAGCTTGTTATCCGATTAGCTTTCATGGAGCATTATATTAATTAAACGATGCGAATTCAATTAACTCGTATTATTAAACTTTAATGAGTGAAGGTGTTAAATAAACTTGATTTTAACGGAAGTTACTGCACATAAATCTCAGAAATTCTCCATCACATGTCCAATTTGCTTTTAATTATATATGGTTTGGTCCTTTTTTTATTATTCTTAATACAACTCATGATTTCATTGGGACTATTAATATTTAAAAATCATTTTTAATTTACTCACCTTCTCATGGCATATGTTTAAAATTTAGACAACATAAGGTTCAGTAATTTTATTGAAATTAAAATAATGAAATTTACATTAATATTTATTTACAATATTAATTATTAAGCTTGTTTCTAGTTCAAAGGAATCCTCGCAGCTCAAGATGATGAACAGAATATGATAAGGAAGATATGTAACCATCGCAATAAATGGTCTACTGGTGATACAAAATAATTTTAATCTTGATAATTTTCGAAAAAAAATATGTTGCAAAATAATTATTTGAACCAAAATAATAAGTTTGCATTACATTTTAAGAAAAACTACTGTTCAATATATAATTTCGAATAATTGTGAAGTATGGAATGAGATTTATTTTTTTTCCCTGATGCACTCGCACAAAGTAGACGATTAACTTCAAGTGAACAGAATAACAAACAAAAAGCGATATATCCTCATTAGACGGGAGTGCGCTACAACGTTTATTAGGTACTTTTATACGTACTTATAAAGAATAGTCAATTAAAATGGCTTTATTAAATCTTAGAGGTGCGCTTGTTTCATTGTACGTATTAACGCATTTATAGCTCAGGAAATAAATAGTAATTCTTTATTTATATGTGTGGACCATATTTCCATATCTTGGTCTTACCTTATTTCCATTGTCGTAAGTAAGACAGGCCTAAGTGTATTGATCAAACCTGCCAATATCGTCTGTTAGCAGAATGTTTTGCGCTTGTTCTTACAAACAGTGATCTGTCATGTTAAAACGAAGCGTTTTTCATTACCATAATTAATTTTTGTTATATTCGGATAAATTCTTTGATAGATTTTTGTTGATAATAAAATTTTCTTGGTCTTGTGGTTCTTTGTGGGACTTGTTTTAAAAATGATAAAATTCTTGGTCCGTCTAATTCATAGCCTTTGTTGTGGCAAATTTTAACAATTTCTACTTTCATGCTACATAGTAAATTAAGAAGATATACATTTTTAGAAAGACAAATAAAAAAAATACTTTATGATAATGATATGATAAAGTAAGACAGATACATTAGAGAAATGAAAAAAAAAGTGAAAATCTTATTAAGTTAAAAGCTGAAAAAAAAAATCTAAATACGCATTCGACACTGATTTCTTCACGATTTGCATTGAAATGGGACCACACGAGACAGGCTTCATGTCTAGATCCATCGTTTGATAGCTTTAATAAATTGACTAGAATTCTCTATAAAAAGTCTACATTATTGCCTTATTCCATAAGATTTGAGATAACATTTACATAAACAGTTTGTAGCTAATACTTGGCCAATCGTTTTTTCATTATAAGTATATATATTTTTACACTTTTCCTTTAATAATCTGTAGTTATAATCACTCGTAATAGACGTATTTTTATGTAATGTATCACTATTTTCAACTTTATAAGCATTAACGTATCTACGGTTTCATATTCGGTGAGGTAGGCTTTTACTTAAAAACAATTGTAAACTAGTGCTTGTAATGGACAGGCGATGCCATGGAATCAAGAAGTAGAACTCAATTAAAACCACAGTCAAAACGTAAAGACATAAATTAATTAAGCCTTTGTATAATTAAAACTTTATCTTTGTTGTAACAAACGGGACTTGTGATAAGGGATGCAAATGTCCTTTACAATTTTTTTTTTTTGATTACGCAAATTTTAATATAAAATATTTCATTAAATAAAATAAAAATTGTTTTTGATTAAGTAGAGACTAGAGATTAATTGTTTTATTTTATATTTATACTTATAAAATGAATTTAACGATGGCTTATCCGCACATACTGTAAGCTTGTTAAAGCGAATAGCGTTTAAAGTTAATTCATATTTTAAGTCCTTCATTTCCAAGTTATACTTTTATGATAATATGAAGTCTGGTGGATATTACGAGGCGATAAGAAGGCTTTTTATTTGGACAGTTTTCAGACTTTGTTTCCTCCTTTCTTTACCGGTAATTATTTGTTGAATAAATAATGTATAGGATAATATGAAACTAACCTAAAGATTATATATATTTGGCGCATCTTATCTTTCTTTTACTTTAGAAGCTTAGTTAAAACATTAAAAACGGGGTTTTAATTTTGTAACTGAGACGCGTTTTGTTGATTTGCACTAACCTTACGCGAAATTAAACAGTTTTATATTATAAAATGTTACTTTTTCTAGAATGTTCTTTATTGAAATTAATTATTATAGACACGTACTGACTCATTCATTCATTTCATAGATTACATTAAACAAGTTAAATAATTACTCTAACACAAAATGTTAATAAAATAGTAATGAAAAAATCATCGGGCTCGTAAATCTATATTAACTTTTATTAAATTCATTTCCTGTCAACTTTAATGTTCAAACAACTTCAATAAGTTCAAGTAAGTTGGTAGAAGTTAGATGTCCTGCTCATTGTTGTTGATGACTTAGGTAACGTTAGGGTTAAGAACTTGTTGAGAACTTCACGAAATATGTACCTTATGATATTCCAAGAATTTTAGTTTCATATCAAATTTATCATCTTCAAAATATTACATGAAGTGACTCATAAAAAAGTACTCTCTTATAATGTACGTAAAATGTGTTTATTTTTTAAGTTGATTGCATAACTTTTGTTTTTCTATATTGTGAATAGTTTTTTTTTAATACTTTTAGGAGACCTTAGCAGTGAAACATTTTGTAGGTGTGTCAAAATCATTTAAACATTTAGATCTTAAGCTACTTTTTTATTTTGTATCTATTTATTTTACAAGGCTCGTAGTTCAAGTCTTCTAAAAAATTTAATTAACAAACATCAATTCGGGAACTATTAAAAGAAATTAAATTTTAGGTTCCTCCAAAAAGGACAATTACTTAAATTAAGTATCTATGTAAAATATTATTAAAAACATATCCAGTCAACGAAAATCAAACTTAAATACTTTTGGAGAGTCAATTCAAGGGAGATTTTATATCTAGAAAATAATTGTTTCGATAGTTTGAATTGTGTTCCAAAAGAGTTTAAATTAAAAAAAAAACTTAACTTCAAAGGTGTTAAAAATTGCTCCGCATAATTTGCGATGAAAAGGAATAAAAAAAAAATATATTCTCCACATTAGAAGGGAGCTTCACTAGGATAGGGTTAAAATACATCATATATTTTAAGAGAATATTACCCTGTTACAATCTAGACCGAGGCCGCTATATCTAAATGCATCCTACAGGTACTTTAAGGAAATCGTACGTACTCGTGTCACTGCAGGACTCGAAATATAGAAATAGTGATCAACGTTATGTTGATTATATAGTCTCTCTTCCGTATCATACGATCTAATAATAAAAAGGTTTTAAAGATACTTCATTATTATCTTATCATTATATTAGATTCCTTAAGTCTAACTCTTAGAAACCTTTAAGTACATTTTATATCCATACTTAAACAATTTCCTGTTGCAAGTTACCGTTGACTTGTCGGCTTTGCTCAAAAGAATTACGTGATTAAGGTCTATCGTCTCCTCGAACGATAGTTTGAAGGTTTGTCATCAACAAGGACTTACTGACAGAAAGTAAACGAACTTCTATTTGTTGTAATGTCTTCCACATAAAAACTGACATTATTTTAATTGAATAATATTGTACTTTATTTAATATAATAAAATTAAGTCCAATAGCAGCACTGTAGAAGAGATTGGATTTCGATAATTTTTTTGAATACAATTCTTTTAAGTAATTCAGTATTTTTTATATTTTATTTTATTGTTATTTATTGTTCTAATAAACAATAATTTCAAGGGCAGCTAATTTGGTTGAGCTCTATATAAATACAGAGAGAGCACCTATTGTTTTAATTTTATTTAAGTTGTGCATTCCTTCACTGTTAGCACAATAACCAGTTTCACAGAAAAAATAAATCAAAACTGAATAATCTCTACAGAACAAATTTCTTAATTAATTATTACCGTATTTTACAGTAGATTGTGTTGGTTCGAATGTTTAAAATTTTATTACAATATAAAATTTTAATATCCCTTTTCTTTATCCATTAAAATACTGAATTTATTATTATATAATCAGTTACAAGGGAAGTTACATTTAAAAAATACTTTTAAATTTACGTAAACTATATTTTTTTACAAAACATATTCTCAAATTTCGGTCTTTACGTGTCAAAATGCAGGTAATGATAAAAATGTCTTAAGTAGTAATATATTCATGAAAGCCTTATTTATTCTCTAAAGATATCGTCAGTTAATAATAAGTAAACTAGATTTATTTATTAAAACTAAAAAAATATATACACTATGTATGTACGTAATATATACACTATAAATAATAGAATGATTAAGACTTCTTTAAAATTAGTAATAAAAAGATAATATTCATAAAAGTGTATATATAGTGTAGTATATATATATATATATACATGTCTGTATGTAATAATAAGTCATTGTGGAATCCAACGGTTGGTATAACAATTATAAAATATTTATAACTAATTACATTTATATAAAAAAAATATACAGCCTTGAATTCTTTATACCTTGTTATTAATGCATACAATTAGCGAATGATGCATAGTTGTTATGTGTGTGTTAAGCATTGAAATATGCGAACTGGTTTAGCTTTGACAGAAGTATTTATTTTGAATTTTCAAGGTCAAAACGGAGAAAACACCGGCAATGCAGAAAAGCACGCCAATGGTTGCCACACATAAGGGCGCGTTATAATGATCAGTTGGACCAAGTATGGACGGCCTTACCAAGTTTATTGAGAATATTAGGTCATTAATATAGTAACTGTAATATTTATTACTTTCCTTGTTCTTCAGAGTAAAATTACTATAAATTATTTTACTATAAATTATATATATTATAAATTATTTTAAAGAGATCTTTAATTTATAATTGTATTTTTCTGATATTAAAACATTATATGCAATAAATGTTTTTTATTTGGTCTAAAAAATTATAATAAACAAGCTTACCGCTCCGGGTGTACAAAAAGTTTTTTTTCTATTTTTTACTTGTTTATATTTATATTTTTCCTGTTTTCTTCCTGATTTTTTAAAGCATTTTTTTTTCTTGTACAGAATAAATAAAGTCTATATTACACTAGTCGAAAGTAGTTTTAAAACGGTAAAACAATTTTTGAAATCGGCACAGTTGTTTTTGTATTTATTGCAAAAACTATGAAAAACTCCATTATTTATATTTTCTACAAAATTCAAAAGAATTTTTCAGATAAATTTATAAAAATATGACATGTATATAATATATTCGGATACAAAAACACGTTGGTATTAAAAATAATCACTTCTAAACAAATCCCTCCAGCTTAGCCTTTAGTTTATAGTTACAAGATTATTTTATATATGTATTTATTAAACTTATTTATCTACATTTTGTAATAATGTTGATAAAATGAATATTTAGTACGATAATTATTTCATATTTTTAGGTAAATACGTCCAAAAAGGCTTGATAACATTATATAGTGGTTATGTCCCGTCTTAGTATCGTCGTAAAATTTTGCCTAATGAATTTTGTATCCCATTCCAATGTACATATTGGAAAACTAATAAAAAAATATGTTGCGACCAATTTGACGCAAATAAAAAAGGCAACAATATCCTTAGCTTTATGAAGTGTAGTTCATTCACAGATAAGACGTTGAGCGACAATATCATCAATATGCCGCATCTGTTTCTGACATTATCTTCGTTGTCTGAGATATAACATTTGAGATAAAATAGATGTTCTAACCCAAGACACATTACTCTACTCCCGATCATAGAAGGTTACAGGCAAAGTAGCGGTCGAAATGAACAGTAAGTGAAACATACCTTTTTTATATATTTTTATTTTTGTGCGAAAAAAATATTCACTTTGGTTTTATTAGTTCATTTACTATACGATTCGTTAGAGTGGAATAATAAATTAATTTCTTAGAACATTTGAAAATTCTTTTTCTGGTATAGCGTAATGAAGGGAGATTTAACAAAAATGATTAAAACAATAAAAATATCTTAAATATCTTTTATATTATGAACAAAAAAAAAGATACTCGTTAGATTCCATTTGACAGTGTTTTTAAATGTTACGTAATTTTTATTATGTAATACCTTTTTTTGTTTAAATAAAAATTACATGTAAAAGAATTTTTATTAGAGTAATTATTAAAATATTTTTTTCAGCTGCCATGAGGCTTTCGTGCCTTTTTTTGGCGTTGGCTGGCGCTTCCGCCTTCTCAATTAATTTGAGACAAAATCCGGAGACTCTCTGCTTAGGCCAAGACAACTTCTTACGTATCGCCAATGTTGATAGCTGCCAGTTGTATTATCAGTGCTATGCTGGACGTTCATATCTAATGCAATGCCCCGAAGAGACGTGGTTTAATGAAGAGATACAGGTAAATAAGAAAAAAATGTTTGAAGGATAAGTTTAACATAAATTGTTACGATTATCGACATTTTAAAATCAATTGTATTTCAGGTTTGTGACCGATCGCCAATTCCAAGGAGCTGTCGCGCAGATGAATCAGAGCCGGAAACAGAACCTGAGCCTGAAGAAGAACAAGAACCGGAACCTGAACCTGAAGAAGAACAAGAACCGGAACCTGAACCTGAGCCTGAAGAAGAACAAGAACCGGAACCAGAACCTGAAGAAGAACAAGAACCGGAACCAGAACCTGAAGAAGAACAAGAACCGAAACCAGAACCTGAAGAAGAACAAGAGCCGGAACCTGAACCTGAAGAAGAACCAGAACCGAAACCAGAACCTGAAGAAGAACAAGAGCCGGAACCTGAACCTGAAGAAGAACCAGAAAATGGAGAGTCTGAGCCAGAAATAGAGGAGCCTGAAGAAGATCAAAAACCAGAGGAATCTGAACCAGACCAAGAAGTTGAAGAACCGGAGCAAGAACAAGAAGAAGAGAAACCAGAACAAGAGCCAGAGGCCGAAGAACCAGAGCCAGAGGAAGAAGCTGAGCAACCCGAAGTAGACGAGGAGGCAGTGCCTGAAGAGGATGCAGATCAACAAAATCCAGAAGAGTCTGATCCTGAGGATCAACTCCCCGAAGAGGAAATTCCTGAGCAAGAACAAGAAGAAGAAGAAGAACAAGTAGGCGAAGAAAACGAAGGAGGCTCAGAAGATGGAGAGGAAATAAAAAGATTAGGACGAAACGTTCATAGACAAGAAGAACAAGAAGGAGAGGAGAAAGACTCTGAAGAAGCTGAACATAATCATGATCATGACCACGGCCACAACCACGACCACCAACATGACCACGACCACGATCACGACCATGAACACAATCACGATCACGACCACGGCCATGGACATGACCATGCCCACGACCACGATCATGCCCACAACCACGATCACGACCACGAACACGACGACAATCATGATCACAGCCATGACCACGGCCACGACCACGGTCACGGTCACGACCACGACCATGATCATGATCATGAACACAATCACGATCACGATCACGACCACGACCACGGCCATGGCCATGACCATGCCCACGACCACGATCACGACCACGAACACGACGACAATCATGATCACAGCCACGAGCACGACCACGATCATGACCACGGCCACGACCATGACCACGGCCACGACCACGACCACGACCATGGCCATGACCACGGCCACGACCACGACCACGACCACGGCCATGACCACGACCACGACCACGGCCATGATCACGACCATGAACACGACCATGGCCATGATCACGACCATGACCACGACCATGGCCATGATCACGACCATGACCACGACCATGGCCATGATCACGACCATGACCACGACCATGGCCAAGATGAGGGTTCCGGTTCAGATATTGAAAAGGATTCTGTTGTGAAGTTTATCAAAAGAAAACTTGAACAGAGTGGTGATGGAAGTTTGGAGGATAACGTTTGGATAGATGAAGTCATTATAGATGATGAGTGGGATGTTGAAGGTGGTGTAGATGGGGAACAAGAAGTAGAAAACCCAATTGAAGCTCCAGAAGATTTCAGATGGGGAAAAATTTTCAAAAGCTGGCTCGATGGACAAGCTTAGGAAGGTGAAGAAATTTCAAAAACATATCCATTTTGGAGTGTAACTTTGAAATGTAGGCAGCAGTAGGTGGTGACGTAGTCTGTAACCTTAACATAAGTCGATTATTTAACTCACTTTGTGCAATTTTGTAAATATTAACGTGGATATTGAATATATTTATTACTTATCATGTGATTTGTGCCATTTTATTTGAAATTTCAGATCTGGGCCTTAGGTGCACTTTATATTGATATTCTCATTTTATTTTATGATGGACTTAGATTTCGCCCCTAACAAATATCAAGTTAATTAAGCAATTATAAAACAAATAAACTACTCACACGAAGTGACTGTATACATATGTATATCTATATATATTATAAAATAAAGTACCCCGCCGCGTCTATCTGTCTGTCTGTTCGCAATAAACCTCTGTTTATAGTGTCTCTACACTACTGCGCCAATTTTCAAGCGGTTTTCACCACTCGATAGGTTAATTCTCGAGGAAGGTTTTAGTATATAATTTGGTAAGTTTTTGTATTGATTTGTGTGTACATTAACGATATTTGTTTAAGATGTCGGGAAAACATGCGCCGTCTGAGAGGTTTCAACAAAAACGCTGTGTTAAGTCTTTGAGATATAACAAAATAATATATCGAGGCATTGTGTATCTTATATAGGTCTACAGAAAAGTCCGGGTGGCATATGTCTATACATTAAGGATAACATACTATACCCATTTACAACTTTTAAAAATTTGCATTCCTATAGCGTTTATTGGAAAGCTATTTACATAAATACGGTACTAGGTTTTATATATAAAAAAAATTACTTCCTTTTTAAGCCTACATCAGTGTCTGTAAATTAATTTTTAAATCATTCAAATCGGGCGTACCATTTGAAAGTTATCATAACATAAGTTTAATTTATATTTTTGTAGAGCCCGTGCGAAGCCGGGGCTGGTAGCTAGTGTACAGTATATATATATATATATATATATATATATATTAGTATTTAGATTAGTATCAACCGATATATCAATTGTGGAACAAATATCTCATATAACAATAGAAAATAAATTTTCGTGTCGGTAAAAATTATATATTTTTTACAGATAAAAACTATAATACCTTATTCACCTTAAGTACCGGAAATAGAGCAAGGAGTTTCTATGCTTTCACATAAAATTTTATTTTAATATATGGCGAATAAAATAAAAATTAAAAGTATTCACATATTTCGATATTAATTTCTATTGAAATGTGGATAACCTTACACACCGACAGATAGAAAATCCTTTTTTTCTACAAGAATACATTTCTTAATATTGTAGAATTTTTTGTAGACTCCCATTATTATTTTTATTAACGGTTCAATACATAAATGAAAATATTATTAAAATTTTAGCAATTTATTACATCATTAATATACAAAATAAATCTCAATACAATAATATTATAGTATAAGTAACACAACCAAAGCAAACATTAAACATTGGATTTGAGAGATACGTTTATGTCGCGGTAGGCCCGCCGGCGATCGGTCGTAAATGCATAAAATATGTTACTCATGTTCACTAAGTACGAGAAATAAAGTATCACTCCATAGTTACAAGATTATTTTCTACTCATTGGCAGTAAATATGTTCCGCGATATTAATAATATGACGCCCGCTCACGAGACATACATAAAAAAATTGTTAGACGAAAATACATAAGCTAACGTAATACAAAAATAAACATCTTAAGTTGTAGACAACATAGCAACAGTTTAATAAATTAATCGCGAAGCCAATATTAGTTAAATAAAAATATAGAAATTAAAAAAAAAAAACAGTAATCAATTTGCATCGGCAACACAGATAAAATAATGTATCGTATGTATTACACAAAAGTATGTTTAAATTACAGATAATACAACAAAATGAAGATCAACCACAGAATATGAACACGTCAGTCGACAAACATTTCACTTAATTTACTTTAGTAAAATAGAGGCGATAGAAAACTGTATACGTCATAGAAGACAACAATTTGTTCACACGTGGTCCACAGGCGGCCGTTAAAAGTAGCTAATGAGTAGATAGATATGTGATGTTGACGGCTGTGACGTCACAACGACCTCCGAACGACTTGACAGATATCACAAGAGTTGTCCGAACGCCACAGACTATATAAAGCCTACCTTAAAGCGTAAACAGTATCCGTTATCTAGCGATTTACAAATATACGATGACCAGATACTTTAACACTAGAATTTTGCAACAATGCACCGATTGTATTGCGCGGCGCACCTAGTAGCAAAATATATAAAAAATATCACTTATGTTTTTTTGCGTTGATTTTTGTCATATCCATGCAATATCGATAAAATGTATCTAAAATGCCTACATTACACATAACATAGGAAATAAAAAGTGCTTTAAAATGAGACAAAAGTACATCCAGAATTGTTAAAATTATAAATAAAAATACTAAAGTGCTATATACAATTAGTATGATATAACATGCCATGGATGCGACAAATAACAACTCTATACAATTCCAAATTTCAAATCCTATCGCTCCTACATGCCTACTCTACGGCGGTTACAAGGAAATATCACGTGAATTTTACATTCCGTTAGTACAAAAGATTGTTTCATTGCTATAAACTCGAAGCGTGCTTAACATTAGTTATATTTCAAATCCCTTGACATTGTTCGGTAGAAAAGTACGAAATAGCTGCGGTTATACAAAAATTCTACTCCAGAGATCAGAGGCCCGTCCGCGATCCGCGGCCGCCGGTGAGCGGTCCGCGCTGCCCTCACGTCGTGACTTGATCGCCGAGTCTTCAGAACAATCCCACGTCCTTCTTCATGTTGGTCTGTTTCCAAGCGGGTAACACTGAAAATTCTTCTTTGGTCATTCCAAAAGCCTCCTGTGAAAAGAATACAAGTCTTTATATTTATAGATTAATTATTTACATTTCAGTAATTGTATTTTGTTACAAACTTTTCTACGTTAACAAAATACATATACCATTAATGAAGGTAATTGTATGGATTGGAGTGGCCTGCCGTAATACTGTACAAGGATGAGTCTTCTAAAGCTGGTGCGAGTCCGAGAAGTACATACCAGGAAGTAGGGTCAGAATTCTTCTTTAGAGCTTGGGGGAGTCAACGTGGTTGGAGGACGTACAATGTACACTATACACAGAAGTACATACCAGGAAGTCGGGCGAGGACAGGTGTCTCTCGAGGTGGTGGGGGTCCACGTGGTCGGGCAGCGGCCGTCTCTGGAGTGCTGCGAGCGGCAACACTGCGTCACAACTAGACAGACGCGACAACTCCACCGTCCCCGACACGCACTCACCAGCCTTGTACCCGTGCTGAGGAACGTGCGTTTGTACATTTTGTGCGAAAGAACTTTATGAGTACCGACACCAATATTTCTACATTAACCAACCGACACCGTACAGTAAAATTATTTATAATACTATATACAAGAATATTTTTTTTTAAAACCTTGAAAAAATATGAACAGCTTCATTATCTATTTCCAAAAACTTAACAAAGACATTATAATTATACACTGAAACCTTCTCATTTGAATCGAAACTTGTAATGTTTATGAAAATCTATGATGTGCTTACGTTGTAAAGACCAAAACATTTTTTTGAATTACATTAATAATTAAAATCAGTGCAAAGATGTAAAACTAACAGCAATATTGGCATCCGCGGCCTCGTCGTGATCCGTCCACGTGTCGAACAGGTCCATGAAGGCCTTAGGTTCGAGGCCCGCGGCCACCACTCGCACGTCGGGCCTACCCTCGCGCGACACGCGCCAGTACTGCTCAGCGGTACGTAGAGCCGCCACCCGCATCGCCTGCCAGCGAGCGGCGAACGCTCCCACACCTGTAGGATCGATTTGTATACATAAGACCAATATTTTCGGATCACTACGCGTTTTATAAGTCGTGCTGGCCTGGAGGTTAAAGGCCCGCCTATCACGGGCGTGAGGGCGCGGGTTCGAAACCTGGCAAGTACCAATGTGATCTTTTCCGAGTAATATGTATTTTCTAAGGGTATTTAGACACCGCTGACGGACGGTGAACGGAAACATCGTGAGGAAACCTGGTCTTATAATTTCAAATTATAAGATTGAAATCGCCAACCCGTCTTGAGCAAGCGCGGTGATTAATGCTCTAACCTTCTCCATGTGAAAAAAGGCCTTTGCTCAGCGGTGGGCTCCGACAGGTTGTTGATGATGATGATGATGATTTTTTATTATTATTTTAAACTACACACTCCCGACGTTTCGGTTTCTTTGCAGCAGCCGTGATCACGGACAGACGAAGTGAAATGGAGTATGTAGATTAAAATTGTAAAAAAAACGCATAGTAATGCGGAAATACTAGTTTTATTAAAATGAATGCTCGCGAAAGTCTTAGATCTCCTTGGTTTTCATAACTTATATTAAGAGTTTTTCTGCGTGAAAGATCCATTATCGTCTCATCTATCTGATGCAGAGGCTGAGTAATCAGAATGAAACCTTCCTCTTCTAATTGAGGACCGTTTTTGTATACATTTAATGCCACTGCTGTGTGGGCAGACAACAAAGATATATCTTCTCTATGAGAGCCTCGGTCGATGTTGGTAAATGCATATAATAGATCTCTAACCTGTGTTCCGTTCGGGCTCGAACTCCCCGTCCTCCCCTCTCGGCCACCAGCCCTGCCACAGCCACACGCAAACACCGTCGTCCATCAGGAACAGGGCTGTCAGTACACATAGCATTCATTAATATAAATTAGTCTTTCTAAGTCCTCATAGATTTCAATGTGTCAAAGAAACAGGATAGATGTGAACCTCTGTAATCATATCTTTTTGGTACTTTATAGACGAGACATCTAAAACAGTAATACTGAAGTGACGAGACTATTTATTTTAAGAAAAGTCATAAGTTATTTTGATTAAAGCGTAATATATACATAATAAAAAAATTCGGCTCAGCATCTCAAACAATATAACTTTCTGATTAAAAGTAAAATTTTGCAGGTTTTTTTGAATATGTAAATATTCGCGTGTCGTTTTGATGGTGATATGTTATAACTCACCAGGTTGAGAAGCGGAATACAGCTCCTTTTGTTCAAAAGGGAAGGGTGTCACTAGTGTCTCGTGCCGAAGCGGTGACAGCACCTCGTGCGCTTCGAACTGACCTCCCAAATCCGTGAAATGGAATAGTCTAGGAGTCACATCCGAACCGACATCTCTCCCACTTAGAACTGAATTGTAGTATTGTTTGCTGGTGACTCCTAAACTATCAAGGAATTCCTTACTCTCCTCTCCCTCCTTGACTGAACTCACTTTTATGTCGGAGCTGCTAAATATGTGACATTTTTGGGCAACCAGCTTATTGGCTAACTCGATGGCTATGTGCTGTGTGTGCTTCATGCTCCGGGAGCCGTGCCATATGTATACGCAGGATTTTTCAGTGTCGACTAATATGAGGGAACCGCGACTGCGGAGTTGCCTGACAGAACACGGAACTTGCAACAAATACGCCTCGTTTAAAACATTTCCTCGCGTTCCGTATAACCGGAAGCGGCTCTTATCTGTCCCCTTCTTGCCTTGATGGATGACTAAGTTTCCTTGGAACAGGTTCAAGAATGCCGGCGGTTCATTGCCCTGGGCCACTCTTATTTGGGGACCTTTCTCTCTGTCTAGTTCAACCGTCAACAAAGCGGCTGCACCTTTTTCATTAGAGGATGCGTCTTTGCCTTGCCAACAGAAGTAAGCACATCTTTCCCTGCCAGTTAAATTGTGCTTTGACGGTTTCCCATTCAACTCCCGTCCCGTAACTGTTATCTGGTATTCCCATCTTATGATATAGCTATCCCCCGAGAAGAACTCCCCGACTTCCGACTCGTTCTTCACCTCCTGGTAGTCATATTCCTGTATGACCCATTTGCAAACCGATTTGGTTTTAATGTCGTAATGCCGCATCGTGTCCTTGTCGTAGTAATGTGTCCCGCGGCCGATGTGGGAGCCTTCCAGTATGAGATCCGGGTCTTGGTACTCATTGGACCACATCTCCTCGGCGTCGCACGGGTTTATTTCAACACTGTTCGATTTATTCTCTTGAGTTTTAACTTTTATAACCCGACTGTAGTCCGGCCAGTCGAGGAATTTCTCTTTGAACAATATGGTTTCCATGTGCTGTGTGACTTTCGACAAAATCGTCCATTCCGGCCGAATTTTATCGGATTTGGCGTTCGACGGCGTATCATTCCTGAGTCCTTGAGAAGCGGCCGCGTTTATTGGATTTATGTGGCACTCCTCGTAATTGTAACCTTCATCGAACAACTCCTGCGCTAGCTGGGCGGCCCGCCTCCTACTCTCCAGCGGGACATTCTTGCCGTACCATATGTACATTTCCGAGCCGAAGTCGAACACTATGACTTTTGACTGGTGCAGCATGGCTATTTTCGGTACTTGTCCCCAGTATTCCTTGATCGGTACCAGTTCATCGTCTATGACTTCGTAGCACATGTTCGTCTGTATGACACACGACTCGTATATTTCGTCTTCGTCCGGCGAACCAGTTTCAGCGGGCCTGTACTCCTCAATACCATCTGTGACGCCGAGGAGCGACCAGAACTGGTTCCAATGTTTGTTTGAGTAGTTCTTTGTTTGTTCGTCTATCTTTATAACTCCCGTCGCGTTTTTGCATCCCAGATCCTTTGTATTGTATATGTGTTGTGCGATGTCTGTGCTGCGATTTCTGTGAAACGTAATTAACGCGAGATTATTATTTACCTTATATGTATAAAGAAATAGTGTTGTGAATAAAAAATATTTTTGCAACCAAATAATAAATAATGATTATACATATTTGTCCCTTTTTTCTAATATAACACCAACCAAAACAAATAATGCTGTATAATGTATATATTTTTTTGTCATTATATGTACTAGAATCCATCTAGATTCTAGATCAATAACTGGTAGTAATAAACTTATTAAAGGAAAAACCTTTCAATGACGTTAGCGTAGAGTCCAATATAGAGGAACAACTGGTCGCTGGTGACGAGTACGAAGCAATCGCCTCGGTTCACGTTTGTATGAACGGGTTCAACAAGACGCGTCTGAAAGAAAAGAAAATAGTGCTCAACGGTGAAAAAATATATTATATTCGTTTTTCTACAACAAACATGATCTTGATACTAATAAAGTACTGGGATAATATTTTTAAAATTAGAGCATTTTGAACTTATCATTGAAATGAATTTAATGGCTTTAGCAGTCAGCAAATCACATCAAATCTTGTACTTATTATGACGTCATATATATATATATTCTATTATTTTAAATGCCATTAGACTGTTCTTAGTGACATGTATCATATTTTATTACTGTATTTTGAACCTTAGCATCAATAGATGATGTAAAGTAATAACTTTTAGGTATTTTGTATTAATTCAATCGTCATCTCCACACATAGTCTGCACCTTTTCACGTATAATCTTCGCGCATGTTATGAGCGTCCTTAATGAATTTCAAACCGCATACTACATATGTTTATTCGGGTAGTTACCTGGAGCCGTCTCCTCCCTTTAACGTGCATCAGCATGAGAGATTTCGTCCCTTGGCTCGGTATATTATTGGCTGAAGCACTCCGCAGCGCCACGTTTGAGAAATCTTCTTTAGTAGCGAGCGCTGCCAACGCTTCGGCGGCCAGCCCGCAGTTAGCTGTCACTGTAAATTTACAAAACTCGCTTATTGTTTACACCATATAAGGTTGTCAGTAAACATTATATAATACAGACTTTTTTATATGAAGAAAATATTAAACGTATGAGTTATTATTTTTGGATGTAGAGATGACGTCGGTAATCATATTCGTACCGGGGCTTAATGTCCTGTTGCTCGTAAAAATGTGACTTTATGATGTCTAAAAATAATCCTGTGACCTAACATCTGACATCTGTTTCGATGTCAATATATAAGTTTTTTCGATTCGTATAAGCGTACCTTTCTCCTTGGTCGCTTGTTTGTTGTTGGTTGCCGGTGGTTGCGCGATATATTCCTGTCTGAGGTCGGTCCTAGCGGCCAGAGCTCGTAGCGGGTTGCGGGACAAGTGGCGACGTTCACGTTTGGCTCGTCTCGCCCATTCGTTAGACAAACTGCAACACGCAACATGTGACGTATGTCATGTTAACGAATGAGTATTATAAATGATTTTTCAATGTCAAATGTTCAAAATGTCTGTAAGGATATGAAGAAATTATGAAAATAATATGACCTAGCTGCAGTTTGATGGAATGGAATAAAATTTTCAAATTCTTATTAGTTAGAAGTTTTGCTTTGCATCTAAAAATAACCTGCGACAGAACTAAAGGAACTTTCATGTCGTTTAAATGTATTGCGTCAAATTAATATAAAAAAAATGATTTTAGGCACCAAATGAATAAATAACATCATATAGGAATATCATAACAACTTTAGGAAGAGCTCAATAGAAAAGCATAGGATTTGTATATATATCTTACATTTGTCTGGAGGCGCTATCAATGGCATCTAGATCAATGTCGACATCAACAGCCGAGGTTTTGTCTTGTTGTTGCAGAGCGGGCGCGAAGAACGCCTGGAAGGTTTCATCATCAGCTCGCGGCACTATCACGGAACAACCCTTCTTCTCCAAGCCTATTGATTCCTCGTCTGTAATAACGAGCGGAACATATATCAACTTGATTATTAATTATATTTCAATTATTTCGTATATATATATAAACTTATCGGAGAACAAAAGTTAACTTATATCTTAAATATCAGGAAATAATTTAAAGACAAAGTTTAAGTAATAAAGAGCCACGAAACAAAGAAAGAAAGGTAAGTAATAAAGTTATTTTTCCGATCGTTTCTCGTAAGACCTTAAAACCTCTTCCGCACACAAACAAAGTGATTCATCGCTGCATTACTGTAATGCTTTTGTCTTGTATTTATAACGTCTTTAGCCTGTCCTGCGGCGTTTTCCTTTAAGCTGTTGTAATAATATAACATTTGTGAATACACAATAACGAAAACTCACTTTCATCGACTCGACTGATACTCTCGCTGACAGAGTGACTTCGTTTGAACGATTCTCTATCAATTTTTGGTATTTCCTTTGGTTTTTCAGCGGCGCTCATCACGGCACACGACGCCGATCGGAGCGGACCTGATGCGAAACCATTGGTAGGGGACGTTGGAGCTTTACGAGATCTGTTGACATTGGAATAATATATATATATATACATGAAATTATGACAAGTGATAGTATTTTTGGATAATTTTATTGTTCCTATTACAAATAGATAATTGTTAATGTTTTGATTTATTTTTCATCCAATAACGATTGCATTATTAACAATGCGATTCGCGGAAACACGTTCGTGTAATGGCAGTAAGTCTATGCAACTCGTTGTCGAAGGTCTACCTCCATGTAAGGTCCCAATGCACGGCAGCCATCGCCACTTGTAACACTTTATTTGGTTATATAGAGTAAAATGTCCAGTAGGTTATTGGTTATGTCCAGACTTACGTGTACATAATACTAGTTTACAACGTTTAACCTAAAAACCGAAGTTTCAAGGTTTACGATTCAAAAAACCTCTTCGTGTCTTAACTCGTACTAAGCATGTAAATATTGCTATGCACATACTGTTTACACAGTTATATAATATAATTACATGTTTATTAATTATTATCAAACAAATAGATTAATTAATTTTGTTTTTTTTTTCTACAGAACTGTGAGTTCTGCGTAATACAGTTTTCCTTATAGCTGTGCGAGTCCTCATTGCCAGCGGATGTCCATTCGCGTACCGATTCGCCTTGACGTTAAATTATATTGATAATACGAATTAATTCATCGGCATGTGTTGAAGGATACTGAATATATAAACTTACTTACTTACTTAACTGTGACATATTTATTGAAAATTTATATCAATGTACCTGTATTCGCTATAAAATACATAATACTAATTACTGTAAGCGAGGTCGCGAATTAACAGATTCCTGTATCCGAATTTGGTAACGAAAATGTACGATTTATTATCAGTCCACTGATTGTACTACATAATATATAATATTAATTAAGGTACTGATTTCTTTTTTCTTTTGAAATAACTAGAATTTAAAGCTACGTATTTTTTTTATATTTATAAATATTTTTATATATACATGAAAAATATTTGTGAAACTAGTACACCAAAGTTATATTGTCGACCTACAAGTTACAAAAAAATCTCAATTAAATCGGGATTATCTTGAACTGAAACCGTAACTTTATATTTATATAGTACAATTACAAGAACAAAGACAAATGAAATTTTTCCTTCATAGCAATACTATTATTGTTTAAAACTAAAAAAAATATATCAAAGTAATTTAAATCGCAGTTAACCTTAGTAAGTCGTTTTAATACGTTTAACTTATATTTTATTCTGCCTCTTAAACTACGCTAGCGCGTAATACCAATGGACAATTTAAAAATAAGAAACCTTGTATAAATTTATATTTAAAACATAGAATATTAAATTTAAGATTGTTTTCAAATGTGAATGATATAATGAGGTAATTTTTTGTCCTTACCTGAACCTATTGGGTGCTGGTATGGCTGGTGCGATAGCGGGTGAGGACACAGGCGGAGTGGTGACGGGCGGTGGCGTCAGTGGTGGCGTGGTCGTGTTCACTTTGTCACGCTCCAAGCGACCAGCGACTGTGAACAGCGACGCATCGTTCTGGGGAACACGCTTCCGCCATCCCTGGAGACAGACATTTATCAACGCTCATATAATTAAAATTTAGTTATTGAGAATTTTTTGTTTGATAATTTCATATAATTTGTACTGAAAGAAGGTTTGTCACTGCGCGACGTCGTACTTGAGTCAGTTCTTATTCTTTTCACGATATAAAAATAATAGCAAAGCAAAAATTTGTCTCAGCCTTAGCCTATCATTCTATATTAATATTTTTTAAGTACAACAAGCATTATTTAGGAAATCTTTATTTAGGTCATTGATAAAACAACACAAAGTTGCATACACTATGAATTGCAATCAACAATTCTGTCTGGCTATATTTTAATCCTAAGTCACGTCATCTGAATTATAACCTAATTATCAAAGACTTAGGATATAATATTTAATGTTGAAATTCAACAAATTCTACGAATTACATTATATCAGTATGTGGTCAATGACTCATTGTGGTAGAAGTTCCAAATTACTCATAACAGAGTTAAAATACCGACGCCACAATTTCATTAAAGCATCTCACAGACATAATTACAATAGTCTCTACGGATTTCTCACTTTCTAACATTTAATTATATATACAACTTAAATTGTTATTAACGAAACAATACGATTCTGACACGTCATACTGTTGGGGCGCTATAAGTCTGTTAATATATAGAAAAAGTCAAAGAGAGGTACATGAAGAGTTGGTAATAATATTGACCTACATAACGAAAGGATTTCGAAAGAAGGAAATCGTTCACGGATATAGGTCCGAGCAATTAGCTATAAAACAATGCAACACAGAAACACCTTGGTATTTATCCTTTGTTCAAAATATAATTTGAAATAAACCTCCATTTCTATCGTAATAAAATATAGAAAGAAACACTCATATTTATTTTATTAATTAACGAAGTTGTATCGCAAAAAGAATAATTTAAATAATCGTACGTACAAAGCAAATCATGAAATGTCTAACAAATTACTAAGAATAAATATGTATTTGTCATACTATGCGGTTTTAGCCCGACTGTACGGTAACTTCCGACGTAATAACTACGAGTATTATTTTCATGTCGGATATACTTTTATTATTTATTAAATTATCTAAACTATACGTTATATTATTTATATGTAATCATTTAATTTACCTGAGCGGCTGTCTCCAGTTTGTTCCTCCTATCAGCTAAGATGTTATTTCCCAATTCGTTTTCGTCTATTTGAACCTTCTTCTTTTCGTCTACAGCTGCGTTTAAAGACTCCTGTGCAATTATCAATTAATTAGAACGTGCCTTAAACATTAACAAGTAAATAAAACAAAACAATTTTATCAGCTGATTTCAACAACTTTGCCAGTGCATCGAAAATTAGCATAACCAAATATAACATTTAGGTCAAAACCTCACTTATTCCGATACATGAACAACATAACTGTAGAGTTAAATAAAATTAGTTTTGCTGTTTTTGAGTAAATATGAATGTATTGTGACTGTCTATGTTGATATGTTTATGAATCGAGCCTTAGTTTGCGTTAGGCAAGCTTTCGTGACGAATGAGAATTATAATACTTTTAGTAGTTACGACCTCTAACATATAAATATAAGATAAGATAATAAACGTGGTAACGTAGAAACCACTGCTTTTATCATGATGCTTCCCATACAGACTAGAGGGGATTTAAAAGGCAGTTTATTAGCTTATTGTATATAATATTTATTATATAAACATGCCTGATTTTCAATAGCGTCGTTATCAAATTTCTTAAAGACCGGCTTCAACCCGTTCCCATTCCTAGTTTTATTCTTCAATTCACCAATCACTGAGCCGAAGTTCAGGCCGGATGGCAGTGCCGACTGTGTTTTCAGACGTCTAAGTAAAAGCGGTTTCCTATGTTCACTATTATCTGATACTTTTTGTTCGCATTCTGCATTGTGTTCGTTCGTATTTTGATCTATATTAGATTCATTATTATCTGTAAATTTTTCACCCAAATGTTTTATTCGATCAGCTATATCGTCTATTGTATTTTGTAATCTCATTGTTCGTTCACTAAACGGACTGTTTTCCTTTATTTGAGGTTCTACTTCAACCTTCTCGGGTTTCGCGGGACATTCGTTGAGAGCCAAATTTTGTATAATAGATTGCAATTTGTCATCGTTCAGAACAGTTTTTTCTAAATATTCTGCGAATCGTTCTTTGGGAGGGCTGTTCCTTTTCATTAATTTGGCATTTGTTTTGTTTAAGTTTCGCTGCCTCAGTATTATGCTTGGTGTTAATGATTCATTGTCAACATTTTCAATTTCGTTTATAGTTGTAGGTACATCAAACGTCTGGATTTCGCTTCCAGGATCTTTTGACTTCGTTTCTACATTTTGTCCTTTATTCTCGTTCTTGTTTTCTCCGAGAATATCTCTCTCAAAGTCGCCTTTGTTGGAATTCACAAGCAAGTTTTTGATATTGTCGGAAATATCTGTCTCTGGGTCGAACACACGATCAGCTTCATCGTGACATTGAGAACTGATAACTTCTTCATGACAAATTATACTTCGTTGTTGCAAAACTTCTTCTTTAATAGTTTCTTTAGTAAAACCGCCGTCAGGTGACAAATTTGTACCCAAGCTTTTGGCAAAGAAATACTTCCACACGACGTATATAAACGCGCCAAACGCAATAATAACACCGTAAAACATTTTAATGTAGTCAGATCACATCACTGACTAGAATAACTTTATATGCACATTGCACTATTAAAGATAAATAATATTAATGTTCGCACTCAAGCAAGGTTCAATACATTATGGTTGTGTGAATAAAACATTGGTCGCGCACGTTTATTTGATAAAAGCAACTGAAACGACTGCAAGTTTGATAAGAGAAACAAAACGAGCGCATTTCGAGGTTGACGAATGCAAACTGAACGAACATTTACAATTATCTGGCACGAGAGAATGTGACTCAGAAGTACTCGTATATCCTAGAATCAATGTAAACATGATACTACAGCTTTACTATGATTCATCATATGAGATGCTATGTTTTGTCAATATTATGGGTGCGCTACCAGGTGATAGACTCAGTGACCTTGACTGGTTCAGATACAACCGCACCCAGCAAACGAGTACTGACCCTACAACCGTTGGAGTATATACATAGTGTGTTCGAATCAACACATAAAACTATCTGTTAAAATGTTTGAAAATGATTTTTAATTTGGGAAATCAACGCTGCGGAAATATCGAGTTGATAAAGAATTTCCTGTACTTTAATACTTAGACATATTGTTTATGGTTAAACTGATGCAATGTTTACATAATATACACTTGCGAAAAATTCATCAGAATTATTTTTAAACAACTGACATTAAAGATGAACCTCGAAACATTATTAAAAACGTTGAAGTGTTTCGGTGTAATACAATTAGGATAATAACGTAGAACCATATATGAAAAGTTGTCCGTACCTAACTCGTTGGAGCCAAAAGGAAATACATTCAATTAGATGCTAATCAAAACCACGGTCGGTTAGAAATAAAATACAAACTATATTAAAGATATTTTAACACATCCTTTTAATCACCACACAACAAGTTAATATAAAAACACACACACGTTCTTCAAAATCATCAAAGAAACTAATTCAATGACAAATCGATCAAGAGCTTTACAAATAAAACGCTTAAAGAATTTATTTAAATTAATACCAATAATAACACATGGTTTGGATATGTAGAATATAAAAATATTGATTGACAAGACATATAAAGCAGCGTATATAAATTGCAATGTTGACACATTTATGAAAATGGGAATGTATGCCGCGATGTACAATATAAGGATGGAATAGAAAACATAAAATGATAACGGCGTGCTATAAAGAATGTTATTAAAACTCTGACACGTACGAAGAATCCCCCTAAATATACATTACGACGTGATAACAATCGAGATGGCCGATAACGTTGATAAGGATCCGTGAAACGACTAAACCGCACAAAAGAACAGAACAACACAAACGAATCACACCTATACAAACTAAGACAATATAAACGGCAGTACTATTAAAAATTCGAAAGCGCTAATTTTATTAAACCGTTTAAATTTCACCGTACGAAATTCGTAGATTTAATAACTTCGCACTGTTCAATTTAGATTAAAAATATATTATATGGTGAAAGCAAAACTTTTTGGTTATAAAGTGCGCGCGCGCACATCCGAAGCGGCCATTATAACGACTGGGTGCCGGGCAGTCTGCGCGGAGGCAAGTCGCCTCCAGAACGACATCCACATATGGTTTTAAATGACTACCAACATTTGGTTACATCGTGGAACAAATACTAATTTGATTTCGGCTGATGGCAATTGACTACAAACTTAAAATATACGATATTCAGATCTTCCTTAAATTATTATGTTACTATTATAGATTTAAAATAAAATAAGACATTTGATCGGAGAGTACAGCAGCTATTGTTGTTGTGTAAATGTCTTTTTTCTATATAATAATATTTTTTTTTAATAATTTATATGCAAGTAAAATCTGTATATTATAAAAAGTTTTATTTTATTTTATTCGTAATGAAAACTTTCAGTATCAACTTCGTAACTTAAAACGATGTAACATATAAAAAATTGTGAAGACATCAACGTTTAAAGAAACACGAATTCGTAATAATTTTCATTGTCACGTTAAAAAAATAATAAAATTCAATTCACCTGTTTTGGATTATACTACATCAAAAATAAAACATTATTTACATTACCAATGAATGTACGGTGCATAAAAAAAATTAATTTAAGTAAACATTTTAATATGTTTTGAATAAAAAATAAATAATACAATCGATTCGTATTAAATCTACTCCAAATGAAGTGTCGAAATCTAAACTGTACATATTTCTGACATAGCTATGTAGTATGTATGTCTGTGGCACACCGTTGGCCAAAATTTATAATTAGTTTTCACGCGCATAAACACTGACATACATAACTACCGATTCTAAACATATAACGTGTAATTTAACTAAAATCTTTTATACATTTCCAGTACATATTAAATTTAATTTTTTTTTTAAGTCCAATTTATATTTTGTAGTAGGTACAAGTGCAACAGGATACGGAAGTCCGAGTCGTCACGCGTTCCCATAATGTATGTAAAATGACACGAAGCGATGTTTCGCATAGACATTGCCATAACAAAAAAATATATATATCAAAGCTTTTAATATTTCACATCAAAAATGAATCTGTGATTGAAAGACATGAAAACGCGATTTAATAATTTTTATTTATATTTAAAATATATACAATTTAAATAATGATAATAAAATGATAGACACAAGTATTTATATCCGAAAAACCTAATTTAATTTCATTGTCATAATGCAACTAGTTTATTTTAAGCTATGTTAACACAATAGCTACACAGAAACCTATGTATATTATTTAAAATAATAGTAACTTTACATACAAATCTATAATGGATTGGAACACTATAACCAATAACAAAGGAATGTTGAATAACCAGTGCCTTAACATACTATGAAATCTAAACGTAATGTATTGACCAGGCTATGCTGTTTGTATACATTATATGACAAAAAAAAAAAACATGCAAAATACTCGAGCGCCTTAGCAAGTTGAAAAACCAGTTGCGTTCGTGACGCTGACTTGTTCCGAGTCATACAAACAGGGTTTGTAGTTTAGTGAATATCATTTTCACTTTATACATTATTATAATTATATTTTAAATTGAAATAAAATAAAGTATTTATAAATTATAATTTATATAATTAGAAATTAGTAAATTAAATCAGTTTTCTTAATAACTAAAGTTATAATAAAATAATATATGACATACCTATCATTACATCCTTTATTTTCAAACCCTATTTTGAATGGAATTTTTAACATTTTACTCTGGTTTAATGATAAAGTAGAGCTTTTTTTATGATACATTATAAATAACCTTCCGAGATAAGGGATATATATATATATATATATATACACATATATCAATTACTACAAGTCTCAATTAGTGTAAAATAAAAGAACAATGATTCAATTAATTGTCACATACAAATGTAGAGACGTTATCAGAATAACTAAAATGTTACGATTATATTACCATGTGATAAAAATTGGGCGACTTTAGTCAAACTATAAAATATTTGATATGATTTTATTAGAACAACTGAAGACCTCGGATCAATCGAAGCGACTCTTAATATTGACCTCCGTATACCATACGTAAATGGACACATGTTAAGTTTACTGGTGAAGTAAAACACTGTTTATGAAATAAAAAATTTATGAAATAAAAAAATTTCAACCCGACCTTTATATTAATTTGCAGTTATTAAAACCACGAGATGCAATATTCAAATATATGCAAGTTGACAATTGTAATTCAGTTTTATTTAAGGACGAACTATGTGTGAAATTATGAAAATCATTAAAAATATCTAGGTAACAATTTCCTTAATACTTACACTCAAAATAATTTCGTATTTTGCATCGTTAATAATCTCAAACTACAAAGTTTTACTTAACAGAGCATAAAATTTTAACCAACCTAGGCAATATAACCGCTAAATTATATTATTAAGCCCTACCTATATTGTGTTTTGCATAAAAATTACTTTGATGAATAAATATTTTTCGTGGAAGAAAATTTATGAATATTTGCTAAACTTTGCCATTCTTATCAAAGATATTGTGTTTCTAATGTGTATATTATATGAAGTATAAACTAATACAAAGTAGACAAAAATATTTTCTTTTAAACAAAATGAATAATCGACAATGGAAATCACACATTAGTTATTAATATGCAAATAGCAACATCGATTTTTTTAAAATATTAGTAAAATTATAACATTTACTATTTAATGCCCTCTCGTGACGAAATAGTCAATTCCTTTCATATAATCACACTATATCCCAATAACAGATGGCGCTACAAGATAGGCTGTAAACTAGGTATTCGTACTTAAAACTTTTAATAGATGGCGCTATAATGAATAGAATTTCGAAAACAAGTATTTTTCTTAATGCGTTTTATTATAATCTAATAATAATCAGTAAGTTGAAAGAAAGTAATACATAGTTAATTTGTACAAAAGAAATTTAGATATTATTAAAACGCCACTTTAATAAACAACAAATTATTTTTTGTCTATTCACAGACTGACAATAAATTGATGGTGACATTATCACTACGGATAAAGTCCTCAAAGGTTACGATGGCATTTATAGATTGACATTTTATGTTTAGGCGACGTTTGTCCTTAATGGGGGTCAGATATTAATAAATTTTTGATTATTTAATATTCGGCACTGCTAATAATGTACACTATAGGTACCATATGAAATAATAAAACTAAGCTATAAAGCGATAGTTTCTCTCGCCTTGGTGACTGTATGTTTAAGAAAGGAAATTAAGTGCAGCCTTGTTTATTTAGGACAGTTCTTATGTTTATTGGGAACTCAACTTTTTTCATTAAATGCCCGTAAATTACTACAAAGAATATATTTCTGCTACTTCAAATACATATCTCTTTAATAAATAATCTCCAACATTATCAAATTTACCAAATATTGAACATGATAAACAGACTGAAAGCAAATTTAATTAATTAATTATCTATGATTATTTCTGACATACTTCAAGTTTCAATGTGGACGTCAATGTCATTTTGGGTTGACGGATAACAGCTGTCACAAAAAGGGTTTATTGAGGCTAATGTTCACCCGAAAATAGGCACGGCGCCTTATCTCATCTAATTGAATACTGTGCCCTCGTCCATTGTCATAAAATTGAAATTGGCACGATATGTTTGTGTGATGACAACGTTAGTGTTGACAGTCTTTACGTAAAACCTTGCTCTTCCCAACTAATTTGAACCCATTTATCAATAAACCTGATATACAAACTTTTTATTATTTTATAGTTGAATATTGTTACAAGTGGCGCCACTCGTGCGGTACTAATAATGATATACTACAATCCTTAGAATTATTCTTATGTCTGATTATAATAAATTATAACACTGAACAATTGTAATTTTGTAATGGCAACATTTATGTATCAGCCATTTTGTAATACATTACTGGAATTAACGCTGAAAATTAAATATCAAGCCTGAAGCTGCAGCTCGAACAAAATATATTTTTTTCCTAATAGGATTAAACATTTGAAATGTACGTTACAAAAAATAACTACTTAATATTGTGTTATAAACATTAAATCGATGTTCATAATATGAAGGTCGCTCTTCTCGTGTCACGAAGTGATATCTCTTAATGAAATCAGAATTTCTTCTGCCCAATATACATTTATTATACAGCGTTATTCATTTCTATATTAACTTTATATTCAAAATGCTATCAGATTAAGTGAAAACGAATAACAATCCTACATGGATACAAATTAATCAAAAAAGATAATCTAAATATATAATATGTACTACACTATTTTATCCTATACTTTGATGACATAAGTAATATTTAATAACCATAACAGAATTTCCGTGTTCAACGACAGGATACACGTCACGTCCGTATACGTAATTATTATATTAATAAACACGTAACATAATTCCCATATACACATTTTATTCAGTAACCGAACCGCGTTGGAGGTAATGATTATTATACAAGTATTATAAGTGGAAGTAAATAACTATGTTTATCGTATATTAGTAATATATCAATTATATCTCGATTCATATAGGACTGTGCTGTTGTCATTGTCTCATTGAAAACTATAATGGATAGTCCGTATTGTATGCAATTCTGTTTCCTTATTACAAGTTATCATCGTCACACACTCCTTACGCAGCGTTAACAGTTCGTGAGTAACAAATCTCCGCATATTATAGTATTATGTTATATGACGTAGGTTATTGCATGAGAAACGGACAAAATCTTCGTATGTAGTTTGAATGCAAACTTATAATAAGCGTAAAGACATTCATATGTGGATATTGTGCGTTCGTTTTATTTATCAGTCACTGTAATGGGCATGTCTTATTAAGGTTTTTAATTGTTAAAAAAGCCAGGCTTATTTGTAAGTCATACAAGTGTGAAGAAATTTTTTTAGTACATTTCTATATTCTTATCCAGTTACATTGATTGCATTAAATTATTAGTCATAAATATTCGTTCAATTTTCACAAGAATATTACATAAAAGTATTCTATTTAACCACAGTTATAACTCATGTATCGAAATAACAAAGATTACCTTTCTTTATATAATATATATTTTAGTTTAAGATCTGAGTCGTCGACCGAACTCAGGATGACTGACTAGCTTGTATGAGTAGTATGATTTTAGTACGAGTGTTTTTACTGTTTTATCCGAACGATCAAAGTACAAGTAAGTAGTTAAAATAAATATGTATTATATGAATACATACGTTAATCTTGTTCTTGACGCGTTCTATCGCCTTGGAGTCGTCTCGCTCGGGGCTCAATCGACAAACTCTGGAGCGCCAGTCGTTCGCCCCAGCCGCCTGTAGAGCTGCCAATCTATAAACATAACATCACTATTAATAATACTACCGAGTAATAATACTTGTATTACAATAATAATATCGATATCCGCTTAATAACCATAAGTTTTCATCGTTAAACTAGGAGATTTATTTAGCTTTTAATTTATAAAAACTTCGCATATGATGGTATAACTATAAAGGTTTATGGATGAGAAACTAGCAAATTTTCGTATGTAGTATGACATGCAAACTTGTGGTAAGAGTTCTGTTTTATATTTATTATACTTTTAAAGTCGAGTTTTATGCTTTTTTTTTAATATAAGTAACGAATATATTTATTAAGAAAGAGACTTCTTTCAAACGAAATCATCTAACCGTGATCAATGGAAAAGGATTTTTCTTGAAATGATATAGTAACATACATAGTAGGAATTAAAATTGCTGGTGGTGATAAATAGACTCTCGCTATCGTGAAGGAGAGAAATACTTTTTTTTATAATTTATAAAGAAAGAGAATCCACTCCAACAATACGTACTAAAAATGTATGGATGCTTTGTTACTTATTACATGTATACTAAAAAACTATATAATTTTTAATAAAATAACAATAAAAAAGGTAAAAATACATATCTACACGTAAACGTACAATTTATAAAGCACTTTTCACACAAAAGCGACAGGTACTCGGATACTTTTCAATGTATTTAATGAGATCAGCTGTATTTTTGAGATCATTTAATATAATCATCTACGTTTCAAAATTATATATTTTTGTTTCGGAGTAAATATTGACGTTTCCGGCTTCTTTATATCTATTTAATACTTGACTGATATAAAACAAACGTAACGATAAATAAATATACTCCTCGCTGTCATAATACTGATATATGTGAGAGTTTTAAAAATATTACGATTCACAGACATATATTATTAAAAATGAAAATAAATAAAATAGATGTTTCTGATCCCGATACAAAACATCCCCACAGCAATATATACACGCATTAAGTAAACATTATATATTTTTATGAAATACAAAGTGTCAGTTACTGATGGTTATTAGAAAAGCAGAAACTAAAGTAAAATCCTTTTTAAAAAAACTTAAACTATACGAAGATAACTTTGATATTTTCACGTCGCATGATTAAGAATAAAATGCGCAACTGAGTCGCTAAGTGATTCAACTTATCCCCCTGTTTTTGTTTTATATATTTTATGAACTTAAATCTAATTTGAAACCTTTTTTAGGTACACCATACATGTATGTATACGTAAAGCTTACCCCAACTTTGAGTTATGCATTTCCAAAAACCGTTAGCTTTATACTTAGTTTAAATACTCTGAAATATGTTTAAGATGTTGCAAATAACCCATAAAGCACAGTCTAGCTTTAAATATAAGAAGAAATCGTAAATTTTATTTGTTTTCAGTATTGAGGATAATACGCACTGGACACAACTAATATTGATTATCACCACTCAAGACGATTGACAGATAACATAGATTACATTATATACACTGCCTACTAATTGCTACAATATTTGACCAGTTATTTAAGCAACAACACGGTTAAGGATTTTCAATCTTATGCCACATGAAATACGAACTAAGTTTTATGCTAGCGAACAATAAATATTTATCCTATAATCTGTAAACAAAGACACGATTTGGTGCAAATGTATACATAATGGTCAGAAGCGGCTTATATCAGTGAATACTTAACATAAAAGAATTCAACCCGGACGTCAAAGTCGATTGTCCGTAATCTATTTTATCAATGCACTTGTTTCATGAAAGGGAATTACATAGAATTTGGTCATAAAACAAAAAATATAGGTAATCACACTAATAAAGCAAAAGACCAAATATGATAAGGAATTTTAAACGATCTTTCTAAGAATTCAATAAGAACGAGGATCGATAAGACGTTTTTGTAATGTTCAGAAGAGTTGCATAGAAAGCCATATGGGGGCTATCAGAAACACATTAAGATGTGTCACAATCGAATAGACTCCATAGTGTCAACGACCCTATTATCGCCTCTCAAGTGCAGTCCGCCCTAAAGGAAATACAGATTTAAATTAATTATTCTCGTCTGCTCATGACTGCCAATTTGATGATTACGTTTTTCGCGATTATTTTCGTTTAAAAAACTTCTTTTTGATACAAAAAATATTTTCTATAATATTTTAACAAGAATTATAATTGTTAGTTGATAAATAAAAGTTTGTTTGATTCAATATTCAAAGAACAAAGGAGTATAACACAACACGAATATTTCCTTAACCTGCGGTAACAACGTTATTTATACAAAACATTAATTAATTAATTAAACATGTTATATAGGTTACGATACTAATAGTTTGTTTGTTTAGCAGAGTCTACACGTTATATATTTTATAATGACTTAATAATATTTTTTTTCCTTCACATATCCCTTCAGATTTTCTATTCGTATAAAAAATAAACTAGAAAAATATTATAAAATTTAATATTTTTAAGGTCCGAGTACAAAAATTATATAATTACTTTACATGTTATCACTATTACTTATGATCAAATTCCAACAGCATATAAATAGTTAACCGATATTATGTGAGCCATTTAAGAAAATATGACAAGTTAGTTGATTTGTAATGTATGAGATCGTATATTTTTTATTTCTTATAGTCCCTTATTAAGGTGATGGGTGATGTTAATATTAAGGAGCAATAAAATTTTAGGACAGCGGTTGTTATCTTGATATTAATCCTTGATTTTTGAAAAACACTGATCAAATCGGTAGATATTAAAATTCTAAAGAGCCATTATTCGTGCATTTGAAGTGTTTTAAAAGCTTATAGCCCAATCAAAACATTTGAAATACAATTACTTTATATAAGTATATCTACGTACCTCTCAGCGATGGTGCCCCCTCGGTTAGGCATGTCTGCATGTGTGGCGCTACGTTGTACTCCGCCAGCGAACCTGACGATGGACAATTTTTATTAATCACTTAAAACATTAGGAAGAGATAAAAAAATAGGGCGGTTTGAAACATCATATATTGTACGAACTGGGAGGAAGTCACGGTTAGATACTACGTATAGTATTACACAGTAACAGGTCTATACAACAGTTGAATATTGAATACTGTTTGATACATATAAACAAAAATAATTTATTATAGAAGTCTCCTTATAAACTTTACCTTGATGTTTCGAACCTCTCTTTAAGGCTCTTGAAGCTGTAGAGCCTATCTTCGACCGGTCGTACGGATAACATTTTTTTGTTCACTTACAATACTATTATATAAAACAATAACAAAAAATCCATAAAACTAACAAATTATATGTAAATGTCTCTCTATAAAAGTTCCGTTTTGACGTATGACAACGGTCGCGTTCAAACTGTTACTGAATGCGATCGATGAGTTTGTATACATTGTTCCTATGACGTCACGGGCTCCGGCACCCCGGGGCAACCCTGAACGATGCTATAATGCCGTTGTTTACATCGCTAATGATGGACAAACACACTTGTTCACATCAAGTATAAGTATCATTTCAGAATGATTTAAAACATTCAAGAGATGTATTTTAAATATAAAATTTTATATATTCATATTTTATATACAAATAACATATGATATAGATGAAAGAGAATAAATACCTATATAAAAATCGATTCTCGACGACAATGGAAATGTTTCAAATGACTGAATAGATAATATTAAATAATGACAAGCCATGTACAGGCCACGTTTAATATTCTATAGCTAGTTATTAAAGTATTTACGATTCGATCTATTTACGAAAGCTCACTATATGAACGAAGTTAGCTGCTAGATATACAGAAATACTGTGAAATCTTTTAAAGATCTACATATAATTTAATCGGATATTAAGATTGTAGAACCTACAGCTATAAAAAATGAAAGAATGCAGGAGCTTCATAGTCAAGCCATTATATATCGTAATTGATATTTTAAACAAAACAATCGACTTATTTTTATAAATCAAACTTTCAAGTCAATGTTAATATACTATTAATTTTAATGATAACATAAAATATCTCTTACGATATATATTTTCATATCTCTTTACGAGATCGTTAATTTAATTCATATTATTACAATCAATTAACACATTAATATTATAAATCTTGTAATTAAAGAAATCCCGTTAGACAACAACACATTGTTTATATAAACATTGTATGTATATTTTGAGGTAATATTAGGAATTGTTATAAAAGATCACTTTTTAAGAACAAAATCAAAGTATATATAAGAATATCTATTTATTAACTTTATATATCAAAATGAGACTTTAGATTTTTTTTATATTAAACAGATTTTATACAGAGAATTAATAAATTTCGCTGTTATGACTGACTAATGACTATATGTCTTGTTTTTTTAATAGATGGTAACCTTTTTTTCGGCTACAAACTATGAATTGGTGTAAATATCAAGACTATAAGTATGCATGTTTTGTAATAAATTTCATCTCTATGTCATATAATTTTACTTTTGCTAATGAAGGATGTCATTTCGTTTTTATAATAAACTTGAGTAATAACTAGTAACGTCATTATGCTGCACAAGCTCGCCCTGACGAGACTGGGGGCAAAGCCTCCAACCGGTACCCCTACCACGCGTATTTATTCCACTGAATTATCACATTACACATAGAGAATATCCAGTTTTCCTTTGAAAATATCGGTTAATATTATCACGTGAAAAGATTTATGAATGAAATTGAAACCTGTGTTAGGGGTACTGTACTGTATTACTAGGGCTTTCATCATAATGATTATATGAATGTTTTACGTATACAACGTGAAATGAATGTATGTTTATTTCTAAAAACGTTTTTCGTGTACCAGATGATGAAAATACTCAGAGTTTTTACAAATAGTAATACATATATACATAATATGTTAAAATTAAATAGATGCTGCGAAAATTAGATGTAATAGTTTTTTTTAATTACTGCTACTTACGTTTGTATACGCGAATATAAGAGAAATTTAAATATACATAACTCAATCTATCTTTAATGAAACCTTCTATGATATTTTATGCCTAAAATTCAAATTTATATCAAACGTGTGTTCGTTTCGAGTTTCTATAGTAAGTATCGTCGGCGAGAGATATAGGAAGTTGATTGAAATCTTTTATCGCCTTCTCCGTTTATGACACTGTAAATGCAATTAATTGAGAAAATAGCCGATAAAGTCAACTGTTACGTTAAGTAAAGAGGTTAGATCTTCTGCATCCTTAATGAGAGTTCTAAGATTTCTCCTGTGTAAAATATAACAATTATATTTATCTGTAGCCTAAGTAATAGACGCATTCATGTCACATAGAGTCAAATTAATAATTTCCGTACTTTTACGAATTCCAAAAAAAAAAAAATATTTATTACAAGTTATATTTATATGAATTAAAATGATCAATTTGTAGATATGTTGTTAATATGCAATATTAATAGATGTAAATGTATTTATGATACAAGTGGAGTTATAAAAAAAATTCATAGATTTTGTTAGATATCATCTAAAACTCCCTTAACATTTAATATCAACTTAATTTATAATTGTAATTATCAAAACACAAGTTAAATGAGATGTGTAATGTATATTACTTTCTCAGGACTGAATTATAATATGTAATTGAATTTATATACAAAGCTAGATAGGATTTAATGGAATAGAACTTTCTCTTAAGGTACAGCCCAATACTAATATGGAAACAGCTTTCAAAAACCAAATGACTTGAATGACCAAAAAACTGAATATTCAACCAATTGGGAACTACAACGCTGTTACATTTTAAGTAGTAAGATGTGTCCTCAGACTGCATTGTAGGCAAAACAAAAGGATGCTTACGACGTTCATTAGGAGCTGGCACTAGGCAGTCTGACCCGGCGTGGCGACATCTAGTGGCGAGGATGCCAACCAATTAGTAAGAAAAACGTAAATATCTTAGATTTGTATCTATTTATGGTTCATCTACCATCAATGTAGAACCGAATAACAAAGAAACAAACACTTAATATATTTTCATTAAATGTTCCGAAATTATCGTCATCTGACTGTATAAAAGTGTTGTAAATAACATCAACAACTAAATATACTCGTGTAAAACAAACGTAACGCATATGAAGGGAGTGGTTCATTGATTTATTTTGAAATATCTGCACAGTATGTACGGGCTATCAATAACCTGCCTGTTTCCTGTGGATTTTCCGTCACGGACACACATACATCCAACAGGCACACATATGTATATAGCTTGCGTATGTGTGACACATAAATTACGTTATTCCTGTCCGAGCTTAAACTGGGTAAGAGATTGAAACTTAATAAATTTAGGCAAAGGCGCTCTCTAGCATGATTCCTTATTTTTCTTCCTTAAAAAATAAATTAGAATATAGTATAAGAGAAAATTATATTTTTATAATTTATAAATAAGGATATATGGAACAACAGAAAAACCGTGACCTTATCTTTTTAGGCCGATTTAATTCAGAGTGAAACTTTACCGAGCTAATTGTATTATCACTGCATCTTAACTGATAGCAATAATGGGAATAGGGCTATGTAACCCGATTATTCGTATTTTATGGTGTGCACGAACCGAGGGCTTTGAAATACGAGCCGGTGCTGCTGCGTTTTAGGACATGCGGACGATTTCTGGCGAAACCATAGACATTTCTGCAAACGGATTTTCGATGAATAATTTGCGTGGTCACGAAACTTGGAATGAATAGTTTGTTTGGTTTACGTCTATAGTGTTCGTTTTCATATTCAAATGGTGGCTTAGACGTTTTCACGAGTGAATCCTCGTCGCCAACAACACAAACAGTGATTTACGAGTAATGAAAATTCTGCTCACAATCGATTTTTATTCACACGATAGTTTTTTTTTACTAAGGATACAGAAAGTTACATTGCTTTAGTGTTGCTTAATATTATGTGTTTATTTTCATGTTATGGATTAGTTATAGTTATTGACCGAACCGACTTCTTCTAGGGGGTGTACTTTTAAAGAAAATTAAGCAAATCATCTTTTTGGCATGCCGTATGATGATGATTTTAAGTAGTGTCAGGGATGACGTATCACAAAACTTTGTTATGGAACATCTGTATTTCGAATAAAACGAATTCCATATAAAAGTACATATGCACAAACGTTGAATAAATTTACGAAATAAATTATATGCATATTATCAGGAGATATCCAAAAAAAGATTAACTCTAAGGACAATAATAAACATTCGCTAAACAGATTCTACTTATCAAGACGATACTGATAAGAAATAAAAATCATTGTAATTTAAACTCTATACAAGTATCCGT
Source organism: Danaus plexippus (assembly GCF_018135715.1). NCBI lineage: Eukaryota > Metazoa > Arthropoda > Insecta > Lepidoptera > Nymphalidae > Danaus > Danaus plexippus. Next base: position 5,986,692 of record NC_083545.1, read on the forward strand.
AAGGACAATTTTTCTTCGATAGCAAAGATTTTTTTCATTACGAATCATGAAGTCAAATATAGTTAGTTGAAATATTACAGGCATTAATATTGAAAGTTATTACGATTCAAACACTAAGTTAGTAATTTGTTATCGTTAATCTAACTGTTTTATTTCAGAATTCCCATACCGAGATTCAAGTGTGTACTGCATTTAAAACGTTCGTTGACACAAAAATTATTCGCCTTAAACGTGTAAAGAGAATGTACCTACTGTTTGAAATACAGATTTTAATTTAGACTAGATGTTGGTCAACTTAAAACATGACATTCGAACATCTGTTGCCGCAGATTTCGTGTTGCAAAAGTCACATTAAAAATTTAAAACGACCCATGATTTTACACTGCAAACAAATTCACATTTTTTTAAATGTAATATTTAAATAATGTCATTACAAAAAAAAAAATTAACAAATTTAAAAAGTTTCCAATGCACTACACACATAACACACGTCACTGGTCAAATTAACTTTGTCATAATTTATAGACGATGTTAACTGATATGATATCGTTTTAATAAAACTACGTTTGTGATGTTAGCTCTCACGATACATGTATGTGTATGCGAGTCAACATTTTATCGGCAATTTAAACGCATTAGCCGTATCGTACGACTAAATGAAAACGATGCTATTTGAAAATTTCTTTTATCAGAGACGAAATCAAGTTATGAAAACTTTCAAAGGACTTTAGATAGATGTTTTATTCTAAATAATAAATAGATTTCAAAATAAATAATGGTTTTGTAAAACAATAAAAAATAAAAGAAAATAATTCAAGACCTAGGTGACTCTAAATTTTTATTCATTCTCGTGAAAGAAATCGTTGAAAGATTTTGAACTATTCAAGTTTGAATATGAAAAAATGTCCAAAATATATAGGACTTAAATTATTAAACATTATTTATTTAAAGCATGGAATACGTTAAACAAAAAGATTTACACCTGATACAAAAACAACTCTTCATAGATCGCTACATATATACGTATACACTTTTCTCATATAGGAGACTAACTCTAACAAAGGAATGTATACAATCTCTCACTCGACACGACAAGGGGGAAGACATCACAATAACACTGATAGGCTTCATGTTCTCCGTCCTCACGTTTCCTGTAAAAGGATAAAACTGTCTGCGATACTAAAACAACATTCAGTCTTTAACGCTGCTACTCTGTTAACAATTGTATTATACAAAGTTCTTCCTCGACAACATTCGTCAATTTAACTAGAAATTCTAAACTAAAGATATAAGGTACATCATAGTAAAAATTATCCGAGTACTTTTTGCATGAAATATTTCAGTACCTAAATCTTATAAAGCATACATTTATGATATAAGAAAATCATCAAGACGAACATAACGATGAATAATTAATGAATAGTTGTAGAGTATTGGGAGGAAAAAAGTTAAGGCATAGTATGTATGAAAGAAAAAAAATCTACAATTTTCGTTTACTCACGGATGGTTAAAACATTTAATAAATCCATACCACGGAGATGCTTATTAGTACCTTATATAGAAAGATCCGTAGCTCCTGAAAGCCTTGTGGATGGCGAGACATATAGCAGTACATTTGAAAGTTAAATGTAAATACGCGCATTACCATATCGAATGGTTGGAGCGTTCGACATAGATTTAATGATACCCTTATTTTATTTTATGCTTCTGTCACTCGTCACTTTCAAATTTATTACAAACCATATACAAGTTATATAAAGAAGCTGAATATATCTACATATTAATCTAAAAAAAGTTCGAATAGTTACTGTAAAATATCAAATCAATACTGTGGTATTTTCATTACTTGATTCAATAGCTTTCTGCAGGTAGTCATGTCCGACAGGAAATGGAAGTGGAACTCGTGCCTATATGAGAATTGTATTGTGTTACATTTACATGCCACTGAGCAAACACAATATTACACGTCTGCTAGGTTGTTATTTAGTACCTATACAATTTGAAACTTTCTTTTCATTTGAAACCCAGATGATATAGCTATGAAGTACTGCTGTAGCTATGAAGAAATCAAACATGCATTTCGTTGTTTCCGCGAGGTTGAGAGAATATTCCCCATAATGCGTCATGTTTCAGGATTTCCCAAGACAATTACACCGTCAATAATTCGCTCCCCTTTTAACAAATCTATATGTTCGGTTGTTTCTCATATAACATGAAATAAGGCTTCCGCTAAGTCAGATGTGAAAAACGTCATGTCCAAAAACCAATCTATTATAAGCAGTATCATAAAAAAATAAAGCAACCTAAATATGCAAAGTAACTTATAGTTGGAAAAAAGAGCCTTAATTTTCACAGAAATAAACAAAACTATACATCCACTGAGCTTGCAAAATGTAGGAAAAAATGAAAAGAAAACACTAAGGACAATAATAAGAGCTAAACAGTGAAGTCAGCGAGAATTTACTACCCCCTCCTCCTACCCAAGCCTCCCCCACCCCAGTCTAGACTCTTTAAAAACCTCTTCATGCTGACGTTCTTTATGCTTGCGAGATGAGACATGAATTCTTTTTAAACCTGCTAGAAAAATTAAGAAGACTGCAGCAAAGATATATGCGACGTTCCATAGTAAAATGTTTACTTAAAAAACGATATAATGAACGACAGAGTTTTATAAAAGTGTTCTCATAATTTATAAATAAAATAGCAATGATATAAAAGATGCATTGCCCTCTAATAACTGACAGGCGTATGCTGTCATGAAACTTCAATGAACTTAGAAGTTAATGAAAGACAAAGTAATAGAGAAACAAAGTCAAAATATTGAAATTATATTAAAAAAAAAATATTAACCTGTCATTAAGTTTGATAAATCACATATAAACAATAAAGGTGTAATAAAATATATCGAAAGAAATTTCGGCTACTTTAAAAGGTGTATTGATGGCATTTTAATATAGACTTATAAAAAAAAATCATTTTCATGAATATTGGTATATTAATTTCTTTTTGGGATAATTTGATCCGGTCAATCCGGTTACAAAGTCGACCTTCATATTACGAGAAGAACAAGTTGTATTCAGTTTTGCCCACAGTTTCATACTCTAGAGTCTAGGTTAACAATTTTTAACGTTTAATATCTAAACGATCTCACGAGTGCCGTCGTTAACTTTTATATATAAAGCTTGTAGCTGATCATGAAATACTTACACGTGATAAATGAAGGGATCATCGTAACAAAATTCTTAAGAGACCAAAACATAACAAGTTTACTACCTTCTGCTAATTGGGTAGAGACGGCTCGTTCAGAAAAGTATGGAATATAGATTTATCATAGCGTATTATTTCATGGAAAATTACAAAAAAAGAAAATGTCATTTCACCTCTGTTACCCTTTATATACTCATAATTTAAAACACTTTATACGTCATCATAGTTTACGATTTGGTTTAGAGCAGAAGAGTGTTAAAAAGCTATAGTGTCTATATAAAAATGTCACCGATTACATATCATGTTGAATAAATAATTTACTTTAGATGAAGTATTTCATATAATTAATACATCTCCATTAATTCACGCGTCATGGGATACATCACGACTTCATGTACATTTATGGAAAGGTTATATATTTATAGATAAACGCAAAACCATAACCGCCAGTAAAGTTGATTTTCCGCCAGACCGGAAGTGGACGGACGGATGCACATCTCGCTGTTGCAATTTTGCGGTTAGTTATATACAATGTAGAGTATTATATAATTTTTATAGTTATTTATATTAAAAGCCTTGAGTTTACCACTGATACTTTTAAATTATATACTGTATACAACATACATATTAATATGCTATAATAATCCTACCTGTCTTTTCCTCTAAAATTGAGACATTAAAAGTTTTATGTTACTACAAATAAGATAATATCACAAACCATTATTATTATAATTTAATTAAACAATAATTACATTTACAGAGAATAATCATGTACTGGTAAATGCTGGAGGCAATTACAGTTTCTGAAAATATTTGTACTGGTATCAATATATACAATGATTTTAACAAGTAACATTCCAAAAGTACACTTTATCAGTCCTCAAGTACTTTATTTCAAATATATTCATACAAAATTTTGAGATTTTAATATCCCAAAGCAGCTATGTCAAGTAGGACAGTACTCATATTTTATCAAAACCCATATATATTAATTTAATATATATCTTGTATATGATATAACTATAAGTAATATTAAAACATACATTTTGAATTGAACTTCAGCTGAATCATTTAATTTCTTCATCCGTGCAAAAAGAGATAAACCTGAATATAACAGTTAATTAACATCCCACGTCTATGGAGCGACGTAATTGCTTGTTACTACAAAATGCATAAAGAAACCGAGAAGGCCACCTCTAAGAGGATGTGATGATGGGACCAGTTACAGCAATGACAAATTACTGTGTTTATACGAACCGGGAATATAAAACAATCCTATGATTGATATTTATTTTTATGAACTATATATAATATTACTTGCTAAAGCTTGTTTTTGTTTTTTTTTTTTGTTTTAAACTTTATATTCCTTTTGTGAAATTCCTTTTCAAATAAACCTCATTATTTACAACTCGTCTTTGTAACGTTCGGACTATTATATAACGTATTGTTGTTTGGGTGCACGGAGTATAAACCTTTTATACGTCTAACCTTGACTTTTTAGTAAAATATGAAGCCTACACAAAGCTTTCAAAAGAACCTTTTGAGTAAGTGTTTTTTAATTTCAAACTTGCTCTCCTTTACGTTAACGATGTAATTTTTTTATGACAGTAGTCTCAAAGGTTTATATATAGATGATACAATTATCAAAAATATACAAAACATTTCATGGAAATAGCAAAACGAGCCAGCATTAACATAAACTTGTATGGTAATGTTATGGCGTAATGGGTCTTTGACCTTTAGTAAACAAACTATTACTCCGATTCACTAAGCTCTTCGGACTGAGACGAAATACCATCCGGTTAGGGCTAAGTTGACAACCAAAACTATGAAATATTTAAGCAAATATTTTTTGCACTTAATACTTACCACCCGACATTATTATATGTTATATTTATGGTATAATACGTACCTGTAACAAAAAGATTTCATGTTAAAGATATTGTTTTAACAAACAAAATGACTATTTCAAAAATATCATGTAGCAGGGTACGTATTGCTCAACTAAATAAGTATAGGATCTAAAACAAGTCATGTAAGGCCTTCGGACACCTTCTCATCAGCTGTAATCAGAGCCAAGTGACTCATTAACCCAATTCAAAACCGGTCCCAGAGCCCGGTTTAATTGTCGTGAAAGCAATTCAATTTGCAGCAAAAATTTTCAACGGACGATAAAAAAACAATCAAAAAGAGGCTGATTAGACTGTAATGCAATCTTATGAGGGTATTCTCTTACAAATTCTTCTTCTTATTCATTACCAGCAGTCAATAACAGATAACGCAGAAGTTATTAGAATCATATCTATAATTTTATACGACATTTCTTAGAGATCTGGAAAGCGGGAACATTAGAATGTTGCTATCTGTTCTTAAATATGTTCATTGATTTATTGTATAAAATTCTATATAGATTTTGTCAACATCAATAGTGTGAGACGAATAAAATTTTTAATTACATGCATTTTTACATGTTCTAAAATATTGTGTATAAGATAACCATCTGGCATTTTCTGGAACGGCTTCTTGGAGAAGCCTTAAAAGTGCAAGAAAGTATGCATGTCTCGTTAATATCAATTACAAACAAATCAACTGTTTATAACATAATAATTAGCTGACGAGTAATTCCATTAAAATACCATTTAAACCGAAACTTTGAACGAGATAGAATGAACTCGAAATGCATTCATTTTTTTAATAACACAAAGAAAAATAATAATCAAACGAATCAATTACGTATAAGAAAAAATAATTTTAATTAGAGAATTAATTAAAAGCTTTCATAATTAATAAAATTGAATATGTAACTAGGGTCGCGAACGACGTCCATAGTTACTATAGATAGGCAAACTACAAGGAGATACGACGAAAGGAAGAGAAATCCCATGCCGTTTATCGAAATGCCAATTAAAACGTATAATATTCACACATTAGAATAGCGGAAATTAAATCTATATATATTATATCTCAAACGAAAGATTCTGTGTGAAAGCTTAAGAAAATCAAACGTTCAAAGAATATATAGTTAAGTCTGTAATCAATTACTTGGTACGTAACTGAACAAGACGCTGATAACACTAAATAACATTCGATGCACTAAAAGGCTAACGGGAAATTTACTTTAACAGTAAGGCAGATTTAATACAGTTTTAATAGGCTCTAAATAAATTCAGATATCTTAAAAGTATATATATTTTTGTTTTAATGGTAAAGGATTCGATTCATTAAAATATTCCTGATAGTGTCGCGTTCGAATGTAATTATTTTTTCATCATTTTAGTTAAAGTGAATGGTTTTTAATGCACTCGCCCCATTCACATACAAAAAGGTGACCTAGATATGAAAAACATTTCATAGATATATGTACTCCAACACGTATTCGCTGACGACTCCATTGAGTTATAAACGAATTTACCTTTAATATTAGAATATTAAATAACTCAGAGGTATATAGAATAATTTAACTGAATATAAATCACATTGATTGAAATGGCAATACTCTATTGTATAAGTCTTACAGTTATAGTCACTTCTTAGAAAAAAACTTATAAATTTGATGAAAGAACTACGGAAGAAAGAATTTCTAAAAAGATTTAAAAACTTTAAACGTCTGACGCTCTCAGACGTTGTCTCAAATAGAGATTTAAGTCGTTATAAAATAACCTTTTAGAATCGTTTCCAGAAACGTTCTTTGTTAAAGATATATATAATGAATTACGGAATAAGTAAATGCTGCACAGATCATTTTCATTTTAACAAATTTTTGTAACTCAATTACTAACTAACTAGCAAAACATTTTACCATCAAGATTTTTCTATATTGGCTTAAAGTAACTATGTATTAGACATAAATAAATTTCACATTCATACATTTGAATATACAAACTAAAGTATTATCGTATTGTTTGAAAACGTCTTTAAATACATCACCTGCGGTATTAAAGTTTGCAAATCACCTTGAAATACTCGTAAACTTTCAAGTTAAAAGGTCACAGGTAACTAATGAATCGTAACAATATACTTACGTCATACCTTTGTACTTCGATATTAGGCGGATTTTAGTCAAGTGCATAAGGCACTAATGAGACCTTAAACCAAATAAGAAACAAAGACTTTGTTTGAATCATCTTCTAGTTTATACGAACACGATTATAACAAAGTATTGAATTTAAATAAGAAAAAATAATATGTAAATTAAATAAAGAATTAAAATTCAAATCAACATTAGTAATATCTAATAACACACTGATGATTTCATAGACAATGTAAAATAATATAAATATCAGATAAATCGAAAGTCGACCTGCTGAGTGTGACACATCTTGATATATGTTGGGAAAACAAATTAATACATACTGTAACTGAACAATTAATGCTTTTAAAAGTGCTTCATTTTAATAAAGAAAATTTACTTATACTTTAGAATAAGTACAAAATAAAACATATTATTTTTTATAAATAAAATATATCAATGACCTTTTAAGTCATGTTGAAGGCAATTGAATTATTGCATACTTTAAATCCACTGTCGCTAATATGGATCAAAGAAATCCAACTACATCAAGCTGGCTTAGAAAGGTAAACGGTCGCAGGGACTTGCAACATCAAACGACACAATTCAGATAGCGACATTCTATATAACATACGTACATACATAAGCAGGTGAAAAAATATATATAACGTAGGAATTTAGGATTAATTTTGTAAATACATTTATAATTTTAGTGTACCAATTGAATATATAAATCTGATCTCTATATATAAGATAGGCCTCATATTACATATAACATTGTTATGTATGTTGTGACATGAATTATTGCGCTGATATATGTTAGACGAGCCTTTTCCTCAAACAAGTACTTAATCTCGTAAAATAATAACACTGGTGATTGCTCTCTACGTGAGCTACTCATTTTATCATTTTCCAATAAACCTTTAGACAAGATGAATTGAAATTCCACCTGTATTATATTTTATTATGTGATTAATGGTTTTATTTATATCACGTAAGATATTACAAACTAAAACTTACAAGGTTATTAAGATTACTGGAATAATAAGCAGTCATCATTAAACAATGTTGCTTAGTAAGAGTTCAATAGTTCGCGTTAGAAGTGAATGAGGTGGTAACTACATTGTCAGTAGTGATTCAGTTAATTTTCAAATAAAATGTATAACTAAATGAAGTAAATAAAATTAAATAACAAATTTTTAATTTTTGTATGTAGGCAGACCTGTAATGGAAAATTTACTAAAAAACTTACAGCACAATACATTGTTTTAAAACATACCATAAAAATATAATTACGACACGAGATATTTTTAGAAAAAAAAAAAATCTTCAGTATATGGATAAAATTCCATATTTGGTCTGTAAATGTTCTATTTTACCTAATTAAGCAACTGACACTAACTGGTCTTTGAAAACCCGCTATGTTGCCGTAATTGTGTCTATTTTAATAAGAATTTTAAGGAAGCGAAACGGAGTTGTTGCAATGAGCATTAAGAAACTCGTATTGCAAAAATTCTTTGCAAAAACAAGTATCTCTTCACGTTTATTCACAAACAACAAATTATAAAACAATTTTCTGTTTAACTACAAATTTAATCGATTGTATTCTTCTACCAGCACATCTAATTCTCAATTATCTATTAGAGGACATCCACCGCCCACAAATACCGCTTACCTATCTCAAGTACGACTGCTCATTACGGTTGGTGAACGTCGCTTTCGTACTTGAACGCAGCGATAAACTAGCTAGGCGTTTCAGATTTAGAACTCTTGTTTACAAACACGACGGAATTATTTTCTAAATTAACTGTATACATATATATATATATGTATACCCAACCACAAAACGGAACATATTAACTCGAAAATAACATTTAAACATTAAAGAAATTTGATCCGAAAGATAATAAATGTGCCAATAATAAAAATCACTGCTTTAAAATAACTAAACCAATGTTTGAGGACGAGAAAGCGACCAGACAAATAATAACAATCACATAATATATAGTATATAATGGTGAATATGGGTCGAGTAGCATTACGATATACTACGCTAATTACGTTCACATTACCAAATATCTGTTTACATAAGGAAGGTATAATCGCAACATTCCCGTAGAGTATTACAAATAAAAACAATGAAGAGCTAACTGTATTGCAACCTGAGTGATATTCCCACGGAGTCGGCACGCTTGGGTGAACTAAACGTTTTTTGTACAGCAAAAAAAAATGATCTTAACCTTTACTAACTAAAACTGTCTCAGTTAGTCACTAGTACAAAGATAGCTAATAATATTTATGTTACAATAGCCGTGGAAGAGGTTACAATATAATTAATTATGTTAGATTTATCAGGAATCGAGATTTTATTACATATAAACTTTCTTAGGAGACTGATATTTTCCTAGTCATTATGTTTTACTGAAATGTAAATGATTATATATTTGGTAAAGGCAAATAAATGATTACGAATTTATGTCAAGTGATAATAGCACGCTTGCATAATAACAGCTTTACGTAGAACGATCATCATAATTTATACCTCAAATAATATGAATAATGGACGAGTGGTCTTTAAAAATACATTACATTACATAATATAGGTAGTATACTATATTATATATCTGTTTATATATATTTTGGGACAGTATATTAGTGTATTAATACATAATATAGGGAATAAAAATTACAAAATAACTTTATTATGTATGTAGTATTTGAAAGGTAATATTTGCAATATTAATGTTAAGAATATTAGATAAAACCTTCTAGGATAAAAGGATTAACTTCTTAGTTACTTTTTAGTAATATAACGCGTTCTACGAACTTGTACCTGTACGTAAATTTTTTTTTATCAAAAATCTATTTAAGCAAGGTATGTTTCCCTAAAACCCATTACATTTGTACATTTAACGTACCTCGAATGTACTAACTGCGAGCTTAAAACAGTAACGAATCAAAAGAAGTGTTTCTAATAGTTGTAACTCAAATGTGGTCCAGTTTCAAAACAGACCGGACAAAATATTTTTACTAAATCATTATAGAACTAATATTAAAATTGCGGTGTTAAACATATCATAGCAATGAATAGATTTATAAACATTACATTCATTGTAATTGTCAATGTTATAGTTATATACAACTATATATTCACGTTATATTATATGTTATAAAAGCGAGTATATTGAGCTCTACGTGACTGACCGAAGCCAGTCGCCACTATGACATACGTGATCCAGCACATACTAATATTATGATGAACATATCATAAACAATATATATATGTATCATATAAAAGATAAAAATGACATAGAATAGTAATTTTAATAAAAAAATTATGTGAATATTCTTTATAAAATTTTAAAGTAGTAATAAGTAAAGTCGAAAAACGCATTTGTGAATTGCATCCGTAGGTAACGAGTGATCTGTATGTGAACACACAGTATTTCGGTATTGTTCGCAGTGCGGTAGGAGAGTTGGGGGTTATATTTCGGGCGCATGTGCGGAACGAGAGGCGTGGTCTCCGCGTTTAACGTAGCCGGCATTTGGTTATCAGTTAACTGAACGTACTTCATATAAATATTTAAGTGATACTTTTTCATTATCTTTGTAAAAATAATTTATCTTATTTATGAATGGGCAAATATATTAAGATTTCTTAAAATAAATTTATAATAATAAACTAGTAATAGCTATTATTGATCCAAGTACCATTGTTAACGGCATATATTTCAAAAGGGGCTGTATTTGATACCGTAAACTCATGAAATAACCAGTTAAACGTTGGACCAGACAACGTACATACATATTTATTTATAGAACGAAATTAAAAATAGCCAACAATATAAGTAACGTCAATCGACAAACCATATCTTAAACCGGAAGCCGAAGTTGTCTTAATTGCTCCAAGTTAAATTTAGTTAAACAAGTCTAAGCGTCGTAGATGTTCCCTAGATGTGAAGAATGTGGCATCTTATTTTTGGTAGAAAATTAATTTTGTTTCCAAACGAACCATCATTATATAAAATGTTGGGAGAAAATACTTTAGATCAAGGTTAAGGGCGATGATTCGAGAGATGAAACAACTAATGTTGAACGTGACCAACGATTCAAATGAACCACAAAATAAATTTACGTCGCGTAATTTACTTTAAAAAAACCACAGACACTAACGGCACTTCGCAATTACCTGATTATTTTTAGGAATTATATTTATTACATTCCTTTATTATTAGTTTCATTGAATATTACGTGTAATTCACAACAAATGCCATTGTATAAGCAATTACTAAATAGGACATGAGATATTTAATTAGCAATGTTGATGTTCATTATGCAAACAATAACCTGTTATATTGAGCAACTGAAATTGAGCTTTGTTGGTTAATTATAAGGTTGATTTTCACTGAGAAGTAGAGAATGATGAAGAATATCAAAGTCACGCTTTATGGTGTACGATTGTGGTAAGGGCTTGTGACACGGTCAAAAAACCACGAGACGAGAATTCAATATGAAAATGGTGTTTTATTTACTTTGAAACTACGTTGTCTGTGTACTTCTCTAATTAGTTGCTAGTTGCCATATATGTAAGGTTGTTTTTCCCGTATCATCATTTATCCGAATCGGTGAAACTTTGGTGTGATGTGCTTCGCACGCTCGCTAGTATTTCTTAAATTATCACGACCATTGCCAGTAGGTGTTGCGATTCTTTCCGTATAATAGATTTATCACGGTGTTACTATATCTGAATTAAAAATCAATTAAGCTTACTTTCCATCCATCAGCAAAAACATTTTCCTGTATTAAGAAAACGATTTCTCAAAATATGAATACATTTTAATATAAGGACTATTCAATTACTTTATTTTAATCGGGCAATAAAAAAAAATTAATACAATTATTTTAATTCTAGTCGCAAGATAAAACTTCGTTTGATGTTAAGGACAAGCAACTTTTTCGTGTTTAATATTTGAAATGTAAATTAACAAAAAGGGTTAAGGAAAAAGAGGTCTTATTTAATATTTTTTTTTATGATCGAGAATGATGGAGAGTATAATAGCAACACAAGGACTTTCACTGAGTAGGATAATGTCCTCTTGGAATATAGAAGAAGGTGAAATTTAAACGAATCAAAGGTATCTGACCGCCTTTAAACAACTACGGATCCGTCATGTATGCACTGAATACCTATTTAGAAATGTTTTTACATACATCACTAAAACATTAATAAATAATGGATTAATTCGAAAAAGTTCAGATTATATTGCATTTATATAGTTAATTGCTAGTAACTATAAAGGGTAGAAAGTTGCATACTGATATGTGTGCAATTCTTGTTCCTAATACATGTCAATAGTGAAAGTAAATAATGGGGCGACGGAAAACGTCGCGTGCTTTATTAGATAAGACTACAAAATCACTATAGTTATCAATTAATATGCTTTGAACTTACATTACAAAACAATTATCATAAATATCTCAAACTGTTGAGGTGTTCACGTAAATATCTATAAAGTTATATAGTTTAAGGGGACACAACAGAGTTGAAATTAGTTGTTCTGCTGCTTTTAAGGGTACGCACCCCTCGAATTCGCAGCCGGGGTTGGCACGACAGTACTTTCTCACACAGATAATAGCGAACGAAAGATTGATCCTCAGAGTCACTAGACAAAAATTGTTACTAGATAAAAAATATATGTTCCAAATAACATAATGCATAACAAATAAAATAAACAGCACACGCACGTAATAAAGAACGCGTAAATATTGACGCTATAAAAATATTTATAATTTGTAAATATACTCACAGGGATTCAATTAACACAACCTAGTACCGGAGCATAGGATCAGATGAGGTAATCCATTGTAACACTTCACTAGTAAGATAAAACAACAGTCATAGTACTAAAACTACACCAACAATTAATAATCTATGAATTGCACCGAAATAATAGCAAAGCGCGTGCCGCTGTATCGATCGCTCTGTACCCTGATTCACATCTCATCTCATACATCACATGAATACAGTTTGATGTGTATTTTGTGTGTGTTTTTTATTATAATGTACGTAAATCAGCTGTGCTGTGCGTGAAGCGGTCTGTGCGGCCTAATGTGCCGCTCGCGACTGAATGGCTGCGCCAGCCGACTGAGGACTACCGGCTTGGCCACAAACGTCATTGGAGCTCCCCGCGTCTTAACGGCACATACTACACGAGGTCCTACTACACTGAACACGTATACAAACAAATAGTATTTCTTAAAGCATTCGAATATAATATTATTATTTAAAAATTGATATCATATTACATGTTATTCTGAATGTCTATGAAATGGTAACGACCTTGACCATACCGAACACATTATTTGACAGCACAAAAACAAAAAACGATTATACACGTAAGGTTTATATAAACAAACAAATATAATAGAAACGTTTAAAAACAAAACACTTGATCAAACAATCCACGTTGAAGAACACACGCGTAGAGCTCAAGATCTCACATACAATGGTACATTCATAGAGACAAAAGCTCTATTTTATAATAAGTTTTACAATAACGTTATATGTGGAGTATAAATAAACAATGATGACCTCCGTGATGAGTGCGTCCGTATTAAAGTTGATCTAGTTACAATGGCACCAATACACAGGATGCGAGATGGATCTCGATCAATAGCTATGCAATAACACATGGCTGGGACTAGTTACCTTTGAATATCGATAAGTTTTTATTAGTATTTTATTCTACACTGGCGATACAAAGTTTGGGACGCCGCATCCCTTAGTGTGTGTGATAAGCATCTGCACGATATTTCATTCATTGTAAGACCTCACAATATCTCTCTGACGATCTATTTAGAGCACGTGCGATTGTAATTTTTTTTAAATATGAAGATGTCTGTAACGTGTAGCATTTGTTCGTGTCAAATATATTAATATTTTTAAGAATATAAATGCTTCCCACCGCTTTTAAATCTCAAAATTAATTTGTATAAATTATATTCATCCTTTCATCAAAATATTCCCATAAATATGAAAATGATTTAAATATTTCTAGCTCCGATAATATAGAAAAAAAAAAACATAAAACACAACAGTCTAAGACAATTCCAAAACAAGTTGGGGTTACGGAAACGAGAAATGCGACCAATCAGGTTTTATATCGGTTACATGACAATAAAAAAAAAACAGAACTCTATGTCCCAATATTTACGACTGGCTATTAGATTACAACTTTTGGAACAAGAAAAAAAAATACCGAACGTTAATGAATATGAATAATAAATCACTAACGCATTAATGAATTAACAGTCGGATGCGTATCAGAGGCGCGGTAGTTGTTCCATCAGTGGCCAATCTCAGATACATTAACCTACATACAAATTGTAAGTCATAACAGATTGCGTATTAACGGAACCAGAGCTCCGTGAGGCGGTTCGAAACCGAAAGTTCTTTATGAGATGATATTTAATGTAATAGGCGTAAGATATAATTTACAGAACCACTCGCTGTGTCGTGACGCAATTGTATCTTCCGCGAATACCAGGAAGCCAAATAATTTAAGACAGTCTAAGATGCATTCAAACATAAATATGCATGCAGTCTAGATCTAGATCTGGTAGCGAAAATATTGCATTAAACCAAATTACAAGTTTGTTAAAAATTCAATGAAAAGTACGAAACTTTATGAATTGTATGTGCGATTTTATATTTCAATTTGATTCACAATATGTACTATTGTCTAAAATTTCAGATGGTCCTGTCTAGACTCGGTCTAGACTGGTGAGGTTTATTCAGTTCGGTGTTTATGACCTCAGGGTCGAATCGATTATATTAACCGAGGAAGTGAAAATATTACGATACATATATAATATGATTATGACACGCCTATAAATTTGATATACGTCTTAACGTCTGTATAGTTTAAAATGATATGTTCGAATAAAAATTTAAATGTAACGCTTCATTACGTCGATAAAAGTAAAAAAATAAAAATCTTAGAATTTATTCTTTGTCTATGCATTATTTATTTAATTGACACGTCTAGAAAAACTTAATGCGATAAAATAAATGCAATTGAAGATGTATTCAAAGATATCTCAATTAAGTAATATTCCTTAAACCGCAAGAAAATATCTTATTACTACCTCCTACTGTTTTTGTTGACGATCAAGTCAAAGTCGCAGGCAACGTCTAGCAATGAATACAAAGCCGGTTGTTTACACAAATGATAATTTAATTCACCACTAACTAATATATAGGAAAAATCATTCCATGGAAAAAAATATCTACATTTCTACAGTCGTGCATTGGTATGGGAATAACACTTAAATGGTGAGAAAGAATCCAATCAAATGTTATTGAAGCTATGTACATATTATAGACATATATAACTTATAGACATAAATGTAAAAAATTATTATAAGTAGATATAAAAATTGTTTGCGATCTTAGTTAGTCAAAACCGTCTTTAACAACTTCAGGAATCAAAAATACCTAAGTATTGTCGGATTGTTGATACAAATTTTTATACATCTTACAATATCCTTACCGTTAGTTTTATAGTAAAAATGTTTCAATAGAATTTTAACGATACAATCAACTTTGTAAATTTCTATTACTTAGATATAAAATCACTGATACGTAGGGTTACTCTCAAGGTGGTGGATACGGAAATAGACGCACTTGACTTGCATCTCAGTCTAGTCTTATATAAGTTAATATAATTGCTTCCTGTACGAATATGGACATGTCGGAAATATTGGATTCAATTATACGATCGGAAATGTGTATAGAAAAACGTCTTGATGTTAAAAAAAAAGAGACAATACCGCACGCGAAGGATTATTTACAATGTAGGAGAAGAAAAAAATATTATTATTGCTAAGTTGATTTCGTTAAAACTGAATTTTCTATACTATGAAGTTCCTTAATTTTAAGACTTCCAGATTAAAAAGTAGTCTATATGTTAAGATATGTTAATAAAAAAAATGCAAATCAATTTAGTAGCTTTTCCTTGTTGGTCTAACAAGCATACACACCGTCAGTCAAAGTCATTTTTATAAAAAAAAAAAAACGACAACGACGTAATTGCGGTCAATATAACAGAATTAATCTTCTTAAGAGAGCAATTTACTTAATATATGATAAGTAGGGAAAAAGTTATATGACAAATCCGGTCCAATCAGACGTCTGTTAATCTAAATATCGCCAGCAGCGCTAATGACAATAACCTCTTGCTTGTTAACCGCACGACATCTTCTGACCTCAACTTTGTGTTTACATCGGATCATATAACCTTACATTCAATGAAGTGATAATTTAATACACATTATAATCACTTTATACAACTTAAAATTATTACAATGTCTTCGAGACTCTTTGTATCGCTCATATATGAAACTTATATACAAAAATATTTATATAAAGCAACTTCGCCCTGAATAAGTATAAACTATTCGTTTAGCTTTTCGTGCATGTTATATGAAAGCATTTTATAATTAGCGTTATCGTGATTTATGATGCAGTGATATCAAAAACGAGACGATAGCGGCCGCGATTACATACAACGAAAGCTGGGTTTGTGGGCCAGTCGATGTTTTGTATTGTGTAACGTAATTACGATATTGTTCGCGTGTGACTCAAATATGTAGGTTTTGACTATTGCTAATAACGTTGGGACATAGCGGAATTAAAAAAAAACACGATAACTGTGTTATAATATTACGACGAATTGCGATGAAAATTATGAACATGTTTTTAGTGTGGAACGAAATTTTCATTGCAACATTCGTAGAGCCTTTGTCTTGTTGGAACGTTCACGTAGGAATCCTAAATATCCCCCTTTAAAGGCCGAACTAAATGGCTCGTTGCAACCTGGACGAAATATAGAAGATGGTTTAGGCGATTAATCTAGATGATAAAATAAATGTATATGATGTTTGTTTATTTTACGACATCTAACATTCCGTTAAGATAACAATAGAATTATATGGACATTACTTTTTATAACTGTTTCATTTAAATCAATAGGTTATTAATATTTTGTTCGTTTTGACTGTGTTTTTAAGCACTTACTTATGTTACGCTGTCCGATAACTGTGTTAACTTTTACTTATATCAATGTGAGTATTTGTGTTTAAGATTATTCAAAATTAATTTCATATAAAAATTACGAAGGTTTCTTTCAAACCGAAAAACTTCGATATTGTTTCTATCAATACTATTTGGTCTCTAAGGAAACGAAACCTAGTATCCTGAAGCCTTGATAGTTATATTTGAGATTTCAAGATTTTCGCGAGTATTCATTTATATAAAACTAATATTTTTCGAATTATACTACACGTAATTTATTATTTTAAAAATCTACATACGCTACGTTTGCTGCAAAGTAACCGAAACGTCGGGAGTATGTAGTGTTTCAAAATAATAAAATCCGCGTAGTATAATACGAAAAACATTAGTTTTATTTAGTTATATTTATCAACTCATAGTTATATATTCATAATTTGTTTATTTACTATTAAATTACTTAAATATACGTATAAAAGTGAAACACTCATACATATATATAATGGTCATAAATTATACATATTTTTCGTTACCTCGTACTTGACCTAAAGCTGTACACTTATTAACTTGCAAAATCTCCCAGTGTAAAACCCCTCTTATATCTTCTCAACCGTGTCGTATTTAATTGGAATTTCTAATTTAATGTTGATGATGTACTTTGAGCGTGTTACGAATGATATAATATTTACTAAAATATTAATTTAAACAACATTACTTACTTATAAGTATTATACGTGCATCTTAAATTTTGTATTATGTGCTATATAATAGAAACAAAAAATAAATTATTATTGTTTCTACATATAACATACAATACCCGGATGAAAAAAAATAAAAAAAAATAAAGTTATTATTCCATCAGTATGTTGGTATTACTATGAGTTTTCCATCACACTACATACGGAGCGTTTCAAGTGTGCTAACTCTAAAACGTTAGGTATAGTTTGTAATAAAATCACAATGTATTCAGATTTAATACAATCGTATATACTTCGTTGTGTGGATGTGTGAGGTGTAACTGTCGTTTTCTATGTCGCACGTAACACATGAGAAAGATAACATATTAACGATTAATGTTCGAATAATTCATGTATCGATTTTCACAGACTCGCATATTTTCTATTGAAACGCCTAAAAGCTCATCATAATTAAAGTATTTTCAATGTTATATAATGTTAAATTTACAACGTTATGTGTTGCTTCTTATTAACAATAAAAAAAAAGAATTAAATAAACATCGTGTATTAACATCGTTTCGTGATCATAACTTTAAAATGATATAGTATTCTAATATTTAATCCCGTTATAATAAGGTCTATTTTTATGATGACATTTTTATAATTTTGAATTTTATAACTTTAATTTAATATTCTTACTCTTTTTCTCGTTATTATAAACTATATGTTAAAGGCGAGTTAAAACTGTTTTAATTCTGTTTAAAATTAGCATAATTAAATTGATGTCTTATTCAGTAACCCAAATTTTCTTATCACTTTCAATATAATACAACACACCCCAAGGTCTAGACCCCCGCAATACCAACGCGATTTCCATCACACCGGTCACATAAATATTACAAATATTGTAACTCGCAAGAACTAAATGTACCCGTAATTAATATATAAATCAATTAACTATGTATTAAGTATACTAATTCTCTATTTTAACATTAATGTGTAGCTTGAGTATTAAATTCTAGCTCAGATATGATGTGAGCTTCTAAAGGATTGAGTTACATGTGTATACAATTTCTAAAGTTGCCTACAAAGGTTTGCTATAAATAAAAATAATTCGCACCAGTCTAAACAGCTGCTCGCATAGCTGACTTGATAAGCGAGGTTCACGAAATCGGTCTAAATAAAACTTAATGTTTATAAAATATCTAACCGCATTTAAGGACGGTATTAGAGAAACCGCAAATACAAATTCTCAACGTTTTCACTTTGATGTCGCTGAGCAAATAACCCTTTCATTGCTTGCTTCATTAGGGTCGACAACAAAATAAACAAAACGAATCTCGATAAACAAGTGAAAACTTTAATACAACGCGTCACTGAGTTTCAGTTTATACTAGGTACCAGCCCCGGCTATTTAATTTTGGGAATTATTAAAGGTGAATGAGGTATTATAGTTTTTTTCTGTACCAAACATATAAATTTTTTACCGAAACGTAAATTTATTTTCTATTGTTATTTGAGATATTTGTTCCACAATGGACATATCGGTTGATACTAATCTCAATACTAATATATATATACTGTACACTAGGTACCAGCCCCGGCTTCGCACGGGCTCTACAAAAATATAAATTAATCTTATGTTATGATAACTTTCAAATGGTACGCCCGATTTGAATGATTTAAAAAGTCATTTACAGACACTGATGTAGGTTTGAAAACGAAATAATTTATTCTGATAAGACTTAGTCCCGTAGTTATGTAAATAGCTTTCCAATAAACGCTTTAGAAATGCAAATTTTTAAGTTGTAAATGGGTATAGTATGTTATCCTTAAGGTATAGACATATGCCACCCGGACTTTTCAGTAGACCTATATAAGATACACAATGCCACCATATGTTATTTTGTTACACTTTTCGTCAAAAGCTCTCAGACGGCTCATGTTTTCCCGACATCGTTAATGTACACACAAGTAAATACAAAAACTTAACAAATTATATACTAAAACCTTCCTCGAGAATCACGCTATCGAGCGGTGATAACTATTTGATTATAATCGGTGTAGTAATTTTTCCGTTTATCGCGAACAGACAGACAGACAGACAGACGCGGCGAGGGACTATATGTCCTATATATATATATATATACCATAATTGTTCATAATAAATTCAACATTTCAATACAAACATTATATGTATGTGTAATATCAAATTGTCATTACAGGAAAATTATTACTAAGGTCGAAAGAGAAATAAGCTCAATTTCAAGGTTATATTACGTTTAAAGTGAATTAATAGAATATTAACAATAGCAGTACATTAGATGTGAAAGAAAAATTTATTTATAAATGAGGCTCATAATAAAATGTGAATTAGTTTAAAACAGAAAATATTAAATTCTTAAGAAAGTAAACATACAAAAATGCAATAGAAAATATCGCATCATGTACCGTATTGATGCCACGAGTTGCCTGTGGGGAATTAAGTTATTCTCTAGCAACATCAGTATAAATGAACAATGATTTTATATAAATTTATATAATATCATATAATCAACATAAAAATAAAAAAAAGTTAAAGTGTAACAAAATTAATATTTTAAATTAAAATTTTATACCTCATTTATGAAATAATTAAATCACAACAAATTATTATAATATCCGAAATTTATATTAATATACAAAACTTTGGAAATAACAACTGTATGTATGTATGTATGTATATATATAATAAAAATCCTCATTAAATATATTAGTTATTAAATAATATTTATTTGATAGCACATACATAACGCGTTAACTATCTCCAAGTTAGTTTCTTCATAGTGAACGGTATACGCTAGATGGCGTGTATATTATAATTATACTCTTTATAAATATATTACGTATTAGTATTTGCCAACAGGTTCGTCAGCATCGACATACTAAATAAAAATTAAATAGATTTTGGGTGAAAAAAAAACATTTAATAAAAAAAATATATCTGAATCAACTAACAGCGACATCTATCTAGTGTCACATGACTCTAAACATACAGGATAGCCGTTAAGTTATTCTGATGTTTAAACTAAGTGTATCATTATAACTTCATTAAAATCCCTTCAGTTATAGTTTAGGTGTAATAACTCCCGTGTATAGTATAGGTATGATATAAAGTACCTTTGTCTTCTAGTGTTGATGTGTCGCACCTCCCGCCCGCCGCTGCTCTCCCCGTCACTACCCGAACCGCCCTCTATACTGTGACGTGACACTGAATTTACCTGAGAACAACAAAAATATTTTTAATTAAACAACTAAGAATGGTATATTAAAATAGTGAGAGGAATTCAAAATATTAGAATTATTTAATGACAGTTAAATAAATATGATCCTTTTAGGTAAATATTAATATCTATATGATATAGAATATTCTAGAATCCGTACCGGAATATATTTTCTGACCACAGCCGTCAATTCATCGATGCTCTTTTCTTTCTTGTCTTCGACACCAAAGAATTTGTTTTTGGCAGCTTGATTTAATGCCGTTATCTTCAGCACGGGCGGTTTTTCTTCCAGCGACGACGTTTTTTCCATCGGCCGCCTCAACTTCCCCAGTTGCAGAGGCTCGTCGAGTTTCTTGACGAATCTTTTGTATCTCAGCTTATCGTCCTCTCCGCTGGCTTCTTCTGATGGTTTCTTGCCGAGCTTCCCCAGCAATGGTATTTTGACATCAGGGTTTTTCGCTTGCGCTATACGTTCTTTTAATTCACTGGCGCACGGCAGTTGGATCTTACGAGGATATGGATCTTGGAGTTTCGTGAGATCTGAGTCAGTTCGCGACGACTTCAGCTTGTTGTTCTTTCGCTGGAACCTCCTCTTCGGTCCTGGCATCTCATCTGAACTACCTGATGATGAGCAGCTTTTCTCTGAAGATGAAACACTGGATGCTGATGCGGATTCTTCGTCCGAGGAACTGTCTATTCCCTCGTCCTTGAGACCCTGAAAATAAAAAAATAACATTCATGACAAATTAAGATAATTTTATGAGCGGGAACTTCATAAGGAAAATAACAAATTCATAAATACCTCAGAACTTTCTCCTTTCGCCAAAATTTTCGGCTTCGAAGGTACAACCGTAGATCCCGACTTCAGTATACCTCTCACTTCTGGTGTTATCATTCTTTGAGCTCGCTCCAATGGCGAGTCGTCATCGAGGTCTGATGAATTAAAATACTATAAATTTCATATATAGATATAAGAGCATTCAAATCAAAAACACTCGTAGAAATACTAATATTTGTGTTATCCAAACAACACAATATCAAAATTTTTCTGCCAAGGTTTTTACTGTATTAATCAAGCGAAATACACACAACTAAACAATTACATCATACGGTTTCAGTAAGCTGGTTTTAACTCATTCGACATTAACATTATACTCAGAAGTAGGGCGATATTAAATGCAAATTAAGACCTTCAGCATATTAATATACTAAAATGTAAATAAAACGTTTCATTAACTTATAAATAACAATCCATTATCAGTTTGACCCGACGCCAAAATTAACACTTGTTCTGGCGAAACAGATATTACGATTCTATTAATTATCATTGTAAAGACATTGTTATAGCATATAAGATTCCAGTGACGTACATTTTACATGCAACCTATTTTCATCATTATTTAAAGGTAAAAACGCGTATATTTGTAGTAAATACTTACAATTTATATGATCAGAACTACCACATGAACACTTATAAAGATATTAACAACTTCCATTTTCATTACCACGTTATTAATGCTTGGTTTTCAATTATAATTCTCATAAAAGTCAATTGAATCAAGCTCTATCTAAAGACAAAATCTGGTTGAATGTATAAAAATTAATTTTGTTATGTTTACTTATTCATGGACGTTAGTACATGCGTCATAAACAAATTCCCTGTGACTCATAACAATGTTTAATATCTAAATAGAACTCATGCTTACCTGTTAAAATGTTAGTAATAAATCCAGTGCTGTGAACGACAAGCTTGTAAAACGCCAACTTACTACTACTTATATAAAATTAGTGCTTAACCCAAAAATAAAGCGAGACGTCAAGCGGAAATGAAAACAATAAAAAAACACCAAACAAAATAGAACAATATCAGACCTAAGCTTCTAAACTTCGAGTTCTGCCTCATGAGATACTCTAATGACGTGTTTTTTGCACTCGCCGATCGGAAAAGTTCCATCTTCAGTTGGAAGTCATTATTCCTCGGGACATCCTCGTGGGTTAGAGACTTTGTTAGTCTTTCATTTTGTTCCATAGCTTCTTGGACCTGACTCGCTAGTACCGGCATGGTTCTGAGTCTAGATGCTCTCGGCACTCTATCTTCCTTCGGCCTCAGACCGGCTACCGGCGGCTTGTGTGTCAATTTGGTGTTGAACATTTTCATTTTGTCAGCCAGCGACATCTTCGCCGGATCATCCTCATCTAACTTAGCTGCCACCGTGATAGTGCGTAAATTACATTGTGCAGTGATAAGACATACACGATGACATGCAAAAAAATGTAACAAAAGCGTACAATCAAATGAAAGCGATCCTTAAGTAATGCAATGTACATGCCATTTACACGTGGCCACAAAATAAAATTAACGAACATTTTGGTAACAATTACTTTTACCGATTTTTCTATGTTTGATGCTATAGTTTATATGGAAATCTTACCATCTTCATCTCTGTCTAAGACATTTGCTGTGCTTTTAGATGGGGCAAGTGGGGTTTCTTGCGGAACGGTGTTAATTTCCTGGGCTTTAAAGCTCTCCGTCATCGAAGGACCCTCCTTCACTTTGGAGCGACTGTGACGAAGAAGCGGCTTTGGCGTACCTGAAATTGAGACAATATACTCCTTTAGATAAACGATCAAGTTTCTAGTGACCGATACTAACCACTTTTTATATTTGTATTGCTTCAGAAAATTACAAAACTGACCTTTAGCTTGCTGTTGTAACTGTTGCCACATGCTTGCTCGAGCAACGACACTGTTGCTTTTCACTAAGCCGAGTGCGAAATGAGAATGATCATTGTTTTCGTCATCACTCCCATTATCTTCAGGAGTTTGAAGCGCTTCGTTTTCAGTTGATTTTCGTATGCGTTCCATTTTGAATAGACCTTCTTCCATAGATGTCGAAGACCAGTCGTTGGTGCTGTTGGTGGCGTGGTTTTCACTAATTTCTTGGCTCTCAATTAAGCCCAACTCCTCGCCTGAAAATCGATAATTCGTTATTAGTCGCGAGCTGGAACAAAAATAGCCATACATTAAATACGCTATGGCGTGCACGAAATTTAACGATAAGTATAACTGAAGTACTAAAATAAATAATAACGACCGTCATATGAGACTAAAGAAAGACATTTCAATTAAAGAATAATTGTTCACATTTTTTTGAATAAATTTTAACAGTAAATATTATACATATCACATTGACCTAAATATAAGGACAGAAACACTTTGACAAGGTTGAACATAACTTTATTTTAAAAACCGTCCAGTACGTATGTTGCTCTGAAATCTAATTATATTAAATAACATAAACAAACATCCAGTTATATGCAGGCACACTGTACCGATTCTTACATATGTTTCATCCATGACGAAGAAATATATTTGATTTGTACGTACATTAACGAGTCATAACTTGTTCATGACGAACGCGTGAAACAATTAGCTCGTTAAAAATAAATTTAATGACTATTGAAACTGACTGATAATACCGCTAATCCTGTATAACAGAAAGCTTAATATAATACTCACCAGAATGCGGCCCGGAGTCGCGGGAAGACGCGCGATTGTAAACGCCGCTATCACAAGAAACGTTTAAACTCCAATTGTCAGCCTCGGCTTGGTTACTATCGTCCTCGTCCAAGGCGCGACAATCCTCATCCAGAGCTACACGCACTTTGTTTACTTCTTGCTCTATTTCATCCAGAGTAGACTGTTTTATTTCACCATTAGCACTAAACTTCTCCAAATCTAAGAAAGTTGCTTCACCGTAGTCCTCTGTGACTGGTAACTTAGCGTTCGACAGACTAGAATCGTAAGAAGTTGATTCAAATTCTGTGTAAGGATCTCTTTCGGGCTCCTCTGAAAGGAGACCCCTGGATGAGAGAGACGCACCAGTCCCGACGGAATGGGTCGGAAAACTACAGCCCGCAATGCCGAACGCTTGGAAATTCGCTTGGCCCGGCTCCAAACTGCGAAATGAGAAAAGAAATGCGATAATGTGAAACATATTCGTTGGTAAGAAAGAGATGGTGGGTGTTTTAGTACGTCCTAGTACATTACGATGAGTTATAGCTTGAGTGATCTGGACGAACAGCCTTGTTCATGGATAAGGGAGATTGACACTGTTGGTTATGAGTTCTAAATATAGAGCGAGTTATTGAAACGCTGAATAAAATATTGTTTCTATAAAAAATATCAGTAAACCATTCAAATCATGCAGATTTCTTTCCCTAAACACGGCTGGGATAAAAGACAGGCCATAGATATATTATAGAAGAACGGGGCGGAAACAAAACGTTATCAATTAATAACCGTCTTTAAATGAGGCGTTGCTAATAGATAAGTTATATGAATATTGCATATTGTATGAATATAACAACATACGAACTGGATCTAAAATAAGCCGTCAGCCAAAACATTGCATTACAAAGACTGCATTAAGGGTTGCTAGAACGTTCCGCTTCAGATGTTGTGGTCATAAAACTCTGGATGCGTGCTGTGAAGCACAACAGAGCTAGAAATAGTGTTGACCCAGTAACGACTGGAGCGCTTATTTCCGTCATCAACTTGCCGTCTCGACCAAGCATTTACAGTACCAGTAACTATTAGGACCGAAGTTAATCACTGACGAGATAAATGCAATTGCAGACATATAAAACAAAATAGAACATAGTCTTAAATTAGCTGAGACCAATTAAATGCATGAGACAACAATAAAAATACGATAAGAAGATAGATCGCCCGTTTAAGATGGTGTACAAAACTATACATTTATATCTGATAAATGATGTGTGAATAAAAGTCGGCTGATTAAATATTTTTCGACCATATAAAGGCTTATCTTATTTCCAGTTTAAGGGCGTTAATAAAATTTTATGAAAAGATTTACAATGGACCAAATGCAATATAATATATTCTGATTACTTACCAATTAAATGTAGGCCATTCTTTAAGAAAACGATACATTTTGATATTTTTTTAACAAAATATAACTGCAATGTTGAATATTGTCTAGATTTAAATCTTATGCTATCACGACTGCGAATGATTCAAAGAAAAAACTGATGCAGGATGATGTCAGTAAGGTACGTAAAATTAGCACACATTGTTTGTCGATACTACCAAACATTTGTAAGATAAGAAACTACGTCCTCTAAATATTTTTTTTAATCAAAGTGCACTTGTGAATTATATGGGAGGGGAAAAAATTGGTCATGATTTGTGCGTATACAACAATATAATTACTTTATTTAAACAACAACTATAAATAAGTTAAAATCCCCTTACGTCTGGTATAATAAAAATGCCGCATTATTTCTATTAAACGCTTACAGACATTTGATTTCCCTACCGTAATATAAATAGTGCAGCTTCATGTGTTGTTTTTAATTCATAAAAACACAAACCAATAATAAAGTTTACCGACAACATCAAAACATTTGATACGCGCCCGCACCACGCGTTTGGTCATCAAAATAATGGCAACTGGCCAAAATTTGCTCCAGTTTCAATTACTATCGACACATCGTTGTCGTTGTGCTTGTGTACGATCGTCTAAGTTTGAACATGAAAACCAATATTTAGAGACGCGGAAATATTGGAACAAATAATTTCTTTTCAACCATTGCCCGTTTTTAAAATGCATAAAATTGATTACATGCTTTACATTCTTTTCAAGTTACAGACTCTACATTTATTTAATATTATACATGCATTATTTAAATGAAAATATAACGCACCTGGATGCGACTGATCTCATTTCATCGATTGTATAGGTTGCGTTTTGAAACGCTCCTTGTCTCGATTTCTTTGTTTCATTGAAGCTTGTTCTTGCGGTATATTATCCTTAGTAAGTGCCTCTTCCATCGTCTTTATTCTCGAAGCGATCGACGGAAAAGTTTTAGGATCGTTGCCTTCATTTAATTTCTCTCTTCCTAATATATTATTTTGTCCGTTGTTACACTGCTCTTCCACTTTCAGGCGACGATTATTTAAAATAGAAAGTAATTCATCATTGACGTCACACACCAAGCTGATAGAACGAATATTCGTTTTAGGTCTCTGGTTTCTTCGCCGTATTACTGCACTAGGGTAATTTTCTTCAGGATCAGTACCGATATTCACAATTCGCCGCGGTCCAGCCGCTAACAAGTCGTTCACATCGCTACTAAAATTTGAAGCACTAATATTCACATCGTTGTCTGCACAGAATGACAAACGTGGGCGGGGCGATTGGCTGCGTTCCCTAGTGAGACTAGAGCATCTCTGCTTTAAAATTGGCTTAACAGCCGTTTCGCATTCTGAACCCGAGTGATCAGACGTCCGAGACCTAAGTAGTGAAGGCCTACGAGAACTTCTGTCGTCTTCGCTCAAATCGAAACTAGAAGTATGTCCGTCATCACCAGATATCTTTTTTGACGACTTTAGAATTGGTTTCTTGGGACGTTCGAAGTCATGATCATCGTGCTCAGTCAATTTTTTTTTCAAAATAGGTTTTGGGGTGTCTGAAGTAAGTATATCCGGGGAGGGGCGTTCTTCAGAGAAACTTTTCTTTTTAAGTATGGGTCGTACCGTATCTTTATCCTCATCAACCAATTCAGCACCACCGGCAGCCGCCAATAACACCGCTTGGGCAATGGACACGTGAGATGAGGTTGTACTACTACTTGAACTTGAATTAGATTTCCGTTTTAAAATACCATGAGGCTCAGGTGAACCATGTGATACATCATCAGCTAAATGTTCCTCTTCCTTGCTCATTTTCCTTTTTAATATCCCTTGTATTTGTCCGTCTGGAGAACGATTTCGTACTACGTCTTCCAAGGATGATCTCCGATTTTTTAAAATTGGTTTGCACGTATCAGGTGATCCGTCATCAGCAAATGATACTTCTGGACTACAGGACCTACGTCTAGCAACTTGAGATTCATCTAAGCTACGTCTTTTCTTTAGTATTCCTTGACGCTGCCTATTCTCCGAACGACAATTTCGTGGTTCAACAACACTTGGAGAGAAGGTAACAGGCGGGGAAGCAATGGCTTGGCTTGAGGGATTGGTGATATTACATTCCTCATGGATAGATTTTCTTTTCAAAATAGACACTGGCGTGTGTTGAGACAACGAGGAGTTATCAAGACGACGGTTTTGACTAGAGCAATCGTTGTTGAGATCAGAAAACACAGCACTTTGTTTTTCGAAATCAATCAATCTCTGAGCTGCCGTATCTATATCTCTTAATCTCTCTGCCACTCCCCTATTTGTCTGGGGTTCATCGTTAATGAGACCGTAGTTGTAAGTATGATTGTATTTATTTTCTTCCGTACTATCTAAAACAGGTAATTTACTATTACTTAAGTTATTTGTTAATTTGTTTACTCTATCTAAAGTTTGTTTGGTCAAAGCAGCTAAGCTATCCATTTCTTGAGAAAGTCGAGAGCTTGCATGCGGTCTTATTGGTTCATGGAGGGTAGTCATATTTGTTGTCGTCGAATTATGGTCCACGTCAGGATTTGTTACCAAATGTTCATTTACAATAATTTTGCTAGTTGTATTCTTAGTATCAGCACCGTCATTTGAAGAATTATCTAAACTAGTCAGTCTTTTCTTAAAATTATGATATTTTTCGTTAAGACTTTCATTATCTTTTTGAGCTCGATGTTTCTTATCGCTACGAAAATTTTCTTGAGGAAGAGCTATCTTCGATTTATCAGGGCTTTTGCGTACACTTCTTCCCCTAGAGGATTCCAGTTTAATTCTTGTACTATCACTTTTTGATGTATCTTTCGGAGATTCCGATTTAGAAGGTGAGTTTGAATTACGTTTTACTTTGTCAGGGGTCTTTTTGGATAACGGTATACAACTGGGTTTAGCGCTACTTTCAGAACTTCTTCGTTTTTCAGTACTTTTGACTGGATTAGGTTTAGTCAAATTTGATTTAAAGCCAAATTGTATGGAAGCATTAACTTTGGGAGACACCTTGGAAGACTGCAACGGAGTTTCGACTTTAGGAAGAGATGATTCAAGGGAACGACGGTTTCTTGTCTTCGTAATAGTACCTGCAAAAATAAAAAGGCTGTTAAAAAATAAATCCATAATATAAGATACACAGAGGAAGAGGAAATTGTAAGTATACACTTTACATGGCCATTGTTCTACACGAGTTCACTGACTGCTGCACAAGTTTCGATCGTGCTGTTTCAAGATATATGATGACCGATGCTATTGTTGAACGAACTCATCGAACGCACGGAATATTATATAATCTTAAAGGAATTTTCGAAAATTTGCTCACCAGGATATACTAACTTAATCGTTGTTCGACTACATATTGAAACTTATAGCAAATATTCAGATACTATTTTTAGGCTCGCCTAAAAATAAGTTTACGTGATATTTGAATGGTCATGAAAGTATAATAAATCAAAATAGATATGATAAAATAGCCAATAACCCCCAACAGTGATAGCCGGCTACAGAATCAGACATTGGCAATATGATCTTCAATCACGCGGAAACATTGAAGGTTGTGGTCTGAGTGGCTACTAACCACAGAGCACGAGCGATAACAGACCTTAACCATAAAAATTACCTTTTTTTACCAATTTACACTAGCTGATTAGACTGACTATTCAATCAACTTTATTTACCCTAAGATAACCAAGAATTTATAGGAATAGAAAGGAATAGAAATGAGTCAAATTCATCATACCGTAATATCTAGACATTTACTTTATTAGTGTTTTTAATATTTTTCAATACATATAAATAAAACTTTTTAATTATAATTAATCAACACTACGTAATCTATATGAAAACACTTTTTATCTTATGACGCCCCATTAGTGAGAAACCCGATCCTAATAATCTTGGCATTCCGACCGCTATCATTAAGTCAGAATTACACTTGCAAATGTTAGTTGCAGACGAGATAAATTTCAGAATATAGTCAGGTTACAATGAATAAATAATCGTTAATGCATTTCAACTCTAAGCTGGGCTGTGTTATCTTAAAACAAGCAAACGTGTAAGAAACAGGAAGCTGGCAAAGATTGCAAACATATAGGTATTCTGGCGCAATTAATTATGAACTTGTCATCGTATGTTTTACATTTCTTATTAACCTCGAGCAGGTGTTAATATAATGACTAGGCTTTATTGATATTCAGTAGAGGTCAATTGTTACATTTCACATTACATTCATTGTTACGACATCGCTTTGTTTAATTAAGAATCATTCTTTAGAGCGTTAATATTATCGGTACTTGGTACCTTTCGTGCCGTGTTTTTATTATTTATCTTAATATCAAAATTGATAATACCAAAAATGTCTTACGTCGATTACTATAGATGAAAAATTTGCATGTAATACAAATATTTATGACTCCTTTTAGGCTCATGTGAATTAACTACGCTGGTAGAATTTCGATCAACGTATTTAGGTCGCTATGATAGATGAGAACACAATCTGGACAAGAGAAATAAGCTAATGGATTTTAAATTTAAACGTATATCTAGAAACGCTTGGAGATATTATTTCAATATAAGTAAAACTACAAGAATATTTACTTCTTACATAAAACTATTTTTTTTTTGTATTTTACAATGAAATAAACTAAAGACGTATATCTACTAACATAACATTATTTATCAAAGGATTTTGATCAAATTGAAAATGTCACGGCCACAATTTAATAATGATCTTAACTCGTAAGATCCTTATAAATTTATAGAAAAAATTATATTTGAAAAATCTGTGCAAAACTTTTACATGGCCTTAAAATTTATCTATTAAACTTGTGTCGCAAGAATGGATGAGACGAAGTTTGAAGTTATAAAAATGAAATTTAAGGCTCATAAAACGGGGACATTTTATGACTAACTGCGACGACAGCTGTTCCCGTACTAAGCATTCACCTGCATTACATATTCGGTTTATGCATGTGTAATACAATAATTGAGACAGTTTATGTTACAGTTTCATTGCCTTAACTTGTAAAACAAAGATTAGAAATCTAAGAATATAACAAATATGCTTTTACTTAGTTAACACATACCAGAACTATTTTCATATGAACAAAATGTAAATAAAACTATCAACTGCATTGAAACGTAAAGAAATGTTAGTAAAACGAAAAACTAGCTGTTTTGGTACATAATAATTAATATTACATTCATATCTTATATTTTTTTTATAAAAAATATTAACACAGATAGATTAAAAATATTGAGATCACATTCAAAAATAAATTTCTTAGATCAACACAGTCTGATTTCATCTCAATGACGTTAACAGAAAAAAGAACATAGTTCAAACTTTGTACATTCATTAAAACACATATAATGTATGATTCATTGGATATGTCTTATGTATTTAACATACATAAATAACTATATTTAAATAAATACTACTCAATAGATTTCAATTGAACAAAATAAAAAATGGATGATTACAAAGAAGTTTATAAATAAAGCTTACAATTGAATTCGATTTTTTTATCAACTCATTTCTTTGTTACAAGATATCGTGTTTGACCTAGTAATCGGATCGGTTAAATCAATTGCGAAGCAATCAGGCGCTGTAAATAAGAGGTTATAATTAGAAAGTAGCATTAAATCTGTAAATTATTTACAATACATTTGGAAAAAAAAACCGAGAAATATTACGAAGCAGTCTCATTGGCGCTTCTTTTAACACGATCAATAATAATTAATGGAAAGTTACAGTCCCCGAACAATCTTGTTTTCGGTTAAAGCTATGCGCCATCTTACGGTTTCATTTAATGAATCCAATAGAAGACATAATAACTTGATTATACGCAAATTTTGTATTAAAATGCACCAACTCGTTCGTATCCTTGGAGTTAGGAAATTATCTTTGAAAACGGAAAAAGTTCCAAAACAAAAAACTCTTATAAAACGAAACGATTCATAAAATTGTAATACATTATCTCACGTTTGGGTCTAAAAATTACAGCAACAATAGCTTTTGAGTTTATATTTTAGAATTATAATGTAATGTATCATAATTAAAAAATATTTTAAATTTCAAGCAATCAAAAAATTAAATAATATCTCAGGCCAACTAAATCGGACGTTTTTACTGGATTAAAATACATAAAATACGGAGGTGTTTAAACCATGAATTTGGGAAAATAAATTCGGGTTCAATGAAACCAAAGGGTCAACGACAATCCATGGATCCTGGGGAAGTTATGGTTCAATCACCTTGAGTGAGATGAATCCTATAAGACTTTAGACGAGCACATAAAGCTGACGTATTAAAAACACTTCTTATAAATTTGGATAGAAAGAAAGTGGTAAATGACCATAACAGGGTATATTATTCTAAATATTAAATATTACTTTTAATATAATATATATTACAGAAGTATTTGTATATAGTGACGCTAGTACAGTCATCAACAAAACTTTCGTTAATTAACGTATCGCAACCTTAATGAAGCCAACTTAAACATTATTTAATAACGTCGCTAACGTGAAATCTCTTATAAGTTTAATATATATATTCTGTTTATATTTTATCAAAGGCAACCAGTTACTCGTTACCGTTAATAAAAAGTTCGTATTTTTCATTTAAATACCAGACCTTTCAAGTGCTTTCTAAAGTATGTGACATAATATTGTTATGAATATTTAAAAACGGTCCTAGATTATGAAAGGACGATATGATATGATATGGTACGGTGGATCTTTTGTTTGTGGCTTAAGGGTAAAGTTTATTAAACCATCTTAGATGTTTTTTTCTAACTCTTTGTGTGTACATACATATATAACGAATGGAGAAATATCTTCTCAGACTTCATATAGAAAAAAAAAACAACAGTGTGCTTACTATAGGTTGGTATGATCACTCTACATACGAAGCATTTCCCGTTTCTCACTAAATAACCTACATTAATATCATTATGTACGTGTGCAGTCTGACAATGCAAACTATTGGTAAGCGCTGCATCGGTACTAAGTGCACTTACACTATTAAACACAGACGTTCATATTAATTAACGTAATCTTCTAGGTATCTTTTACTAAAGGCATCCTGCTAATGTTATATCTAAGTCTTTGTACGTTCGTTTGTATATTTATTTATAAGTAACACACACATGCACTAATAATGCTAATACAATGATTTAGTAGTTTATATTCGTTTTATATCTCTCGATTAAACGTAAAATTTTGCCCGAAATTCGCCATCAAAATATATTCACTTGATAAAATTAACTTTTACCATGTGTCTGTAATAATAAATATTATACGGCCGTAAAGTTACATATAATCAAACAATAGACGATTCTGTCACATATATAATGTTATACACTCGTAACTTAATTGTGTATTTATTTTAGCAATGAGACGTAATGGAAACGTATTCAGACTGAAATGGTTGGTGATAACACTGGCGACGTGTTCACTGTTTAATGTATAAGAAACGAATGTACAATTACGTTAATTATATATGTATATATATTACTTACTTCTAGTCATGTATTATAACTTCAAAGTTCAAGCCATAACCATTCTCCGAGACGGTTCATATGTCAATATCAGCAAGCAATGCTTATTGACGCTACCACTTGATCAATATTATATAATATAAAGGTTTAGTGACGAAAGTAACTACTATTGTGATATAAAAAGTAAAAGTTCTAACTAAAAAATAATCATATTACTATAAGGATCAATCTTATATTCCGAATTTAACTTGCTCGTGTCAATGAATTTATATTAACATATTATATGTTTGAACTTAAATTAAAAAAATATTAAGTATTTATAGAAATATTAGATAACAGTTCAAGCAATAAAAATGTTAAGTTTTGACAACACCAATGTTATTCTCATTCAATATTTTGCATTCAAATATATAATATAAAACAAACTATAGTCTACTCACAACGGATTAGTGTCCTTGCCACAAGTTCTCTATTTACGAACTTTATAAAATATATCCCAAAAAGATATTTGTTACAAACAAACTATACAAGTTTGGGACTAGAAAACTAAGAATTGGAATAAGGAAGCTAACGACATTCTTGTTGTAGCAGTGATAACTTTATAACTCTTTTGGTATGCATTACTACTTCTTATCTTCCTTTGAATATAAAAAGAATATTATATATTTTTTGTCCGTTTAATTGAAATATCAATAACGCAACATTGATTTAAATCGTAAGGTCGCTACAGAAGCGCACTCCAGCAACTCGGTCAGTGAATAAATATAATGACTACGTCTATAAAAGTGGTAAAAATTCTTATAAAACCTGTGGAGACTAAACAAGTATGATTCAGTTTCGACATGGTACGAGTAGTTAATCACAATTAAATATATACCTTACTTTGAAAACAATAAAGTGTATATTACAATAAAAATAAACTATAGTAGAAGATATTTCCTCGTAACAAAAGGCATGCATTACCAAGTTGCAGTTATATTAGTTTACCCTATTCCCTAAACCGAACAAAGCGATAGCTTCCCCACAAGTATTTCTACGAATGTTCAACTTTCTAGGAATTCAGTTACTGTAATTGCATTATGTAAATAGCTCCTAACATTAATATGTTAGTTTATAGTTAGGAATCCTGTTTATAAGCGGTCAAGACAGGATGAAATATGTTTACACAAACGACGATGCAGTACACAAAGTATCGTCAAGTAGTCTGTTATATGCTATGAAGTGAATAAAAGATGTGGTAAAAATTACAATCATATCTCATTATATCTCAGCTGGTTATCTGAATGTCCAACTGTGATGCAATAAAATTTATCAATAATATTTAAACGTTCAAAATATATTTAACATGCAATGACAATATATAACGATACAAATGAAGTAACGACATTTGTATTGTAATAATGATTAAATTAAAACACTAAAAACAAAGGATGGTATATAGAAATAACACTTTATATAATAACGTATACAAAGCGTAAAGAATTGTAGTACATGAACATTTAATATTTTAATACGACAAAGCACTTAATATATTAGGCAAAAATTTTGCTAATTACTAATAAAGTCGTGATACAAAATTAGAATGCCTTCATTTAGTCATAATATATAAAAATAAATCATTATTAAAAATTATGTATCAAATTAAATATGAACTATTTAATTATAAATGAAACTAATGTATTTCGGATATACTACGCTAATTTTATTATTTTAAAACTACATAATCCTGACGTTTCGGTTACTTTTCAGCAACCGTGATCGCGAGCAGACGAGATGTCTTAGATCTCATTACGAAATATGAA
This sequence comes from Danaus plexippus, assembly GCF_018135715.1. Lineage (NCBI taxonomy): Eukaryota > Metazoa > Arthropoda > Insecta > Lepidoptera > Nymphalidae > Danaus > Danaus plexippus. Next base: position 6,022,183 of record NC_083545.1, read on the forward strand.
CTAGATTTTTTCCAACTATAGGAAGTAATATTTCCACTAATAAACAATTCCTAAAATAAACTGAAAGAAAAAACGAACAAACGCACATTATATGTACCATCTTATAGTTGTACATAGAATCTTTGTTCAATTTTCTTCGTAGTTTTAATAATATAATATCTCTTATAAATTACACATCAAAATAATATTAAATAACTGTTATAAGAATGTAATAACATGTTACAGTAAGTAAATTAAAAATTCCATCTAAAGAAAAATGTTCAATAAGTATTTTAATTAATCTTGTTAAGTTAAATAAAAGTTACATCTGGAACACGTATATCGCGACCCGACGGACAAATGTATTTTGTTATAAAAATATATATATCACTTTAGGATGACATTCCAACACATCTTATTTCGGTATTTTCAAACGATTTATGCGTTATATTTTGGTTTTGATACAGATATATGTTAGTGAATGTGAGAACAGATTAAAAAATGTGTGCTCTGAACAGATTTTAAGAGATATCATCGATTAGTGTTGTTTGTATCTATGACTAAAGAGACATTGATACGCTTTAACGAGGTTAATTTTTTTACAAACTTTTAAAACTATCGAGGCAAAAGAATTTTACTTACACTTTACTTAACTTACTTTGCCATATTATTTTAACAATGTTTTAAATCGATAGCTATTTAATTAACCTCCCGACGACTTCGACTCATTCCTTATTGGATAGAGTATTATTATTGTCGTTACTTCAATAACAATGTTTCGTCCTTTCAAATCATTATTCACACACACGGTTTTTCATTTTCATATATTTATGATGCGAATGAAATTTATTTTCTCATTTAATTAATAACAACGTGTTTAACGGAAATGTAGGCTACAGCAAATAATATTTTTCCACAATATATTTTGACAAATTCAAAAAGCACACATTTAATATATTTTTTGCGTTATGTAATTTATTAAAATATTAAATTCATAACATGAGTAGCAATTCTAAGGCGAAACTACAAAAACAAAACATAACGTTAGGACAACCTCATTTCAAGAATATCGTTCACAAACTACAAAGCGCGTCACATACAAAATATACAACTGAACGGAGAAGTTGAACTTTACAACAAAGAACGGAAAATTTTCATCTTATACTTTATTATTGAATCGTTTTATAGAAAGGAGAGGCTGAAGCCAAAGAAACTTCAGGAGCACTATTGTTATGTAACATTAAACAGAGTATTGAGACATTCAAAATACATAAAAAAAACGTTTTTTTAAAACAAAAAATAAACAAATACAGACGATGGTTATGAATATATAAAACGAAATTTTCAATAACGATGCCATTACAAATTTTTATAAAAACTAAAAATCAAAAACATTTTAAAATCAGAGCCATAGTGAACAACCATCAGCGGAATAGGAATTAATTTCATGAAACTCTTAAAAATTCCGACGGTATTGACGCAGCGTTTGAATGTATAAGTTAGGAGACGGCAGAGTACTGAGTTAAAACTCACGTAGTATATACACGAGTGCAATATTATTTATGACTTACAGGACCGGCTTGTACATTCACACAAAGGAACAAATATATAATAAATTCACAGACATTATTAAGACTTCATAAATCAGACTCGATTATAACTCCTAAATGCTATATTATATAATCATGTCTTTTCTCATACACAATGTATTGAAAAGATCGGAGAGCAACGGGTGTGACAATTCTAAAGAAATACATACTAGAAAAACTAGCGGTTGTAAATGTGACCGTATCTAATCAATAAAAAAAATGTCCTTCCGTCTGTGCTATCGGATAGAACGTATTTCGGTATCAAGATAAACGGAAGATGTGGACTATTTATATACTATATATATCACGGTTAGTTTAACATATAATTAAGTCATGTTATACTGAATACGTTACATCTGTATCAATATAAAGAGATTATAAAAATAAAAGAGAATATATTAAAAATAATTTATGCACTATTAACATAAAACTTATACAGAAAGACAGCTATAACATAACAAAGAGAATTTTTTTTGTTTTTTATTTTATAAAAACCATTCCAGCATAAAATTACTTTCTTTTTATATATATTTACTCTCCGATACATTATAAATACGTACGTGTGATAAAAAAATATATAGCAATTATATTTTATGGCGATGTAGATTAAAGGTAAAATCTTTATGACATCGGCATAGCGAACATGATAAACATCACTTAGTGCGGTTAAACAATAGTTATCACGCGTATTATATACATACATCGAGTCTATTAATATAATACATATGTATATAATTGAAATGTATGTTTGGTATGTCTTATTATATACAAGCATATGTAAAGCATAGGATTCTGGGACATCATTCTGCTAGTCCGTCTAATTGTTTCACGTAATCTCGTCAACCAAGAGACATCTAAGGTAACTTTCATTCTGCGTTATAGCATAAATTGATACGATAAAATTTTTATTATAAAAAGCATTTAGCTTTTTACAAAATATTCTTAGCACTGTGTAACAATATTATTCATTTATCTTAATATTTGTATAAATCTGTTTCTAGTTTTAAGAATATCTATTATTTTTGATGCTTTCAAGTTTTAAGCAAAATCTTACGTCTCATACGTCAATTATTTTTGCTTCGTGTACATTCAAGTCTAGTGATCATGACTCCAAGCTTTATACACATAAAATATAAACAATTTTATATGTAAAAACACGTAATCATCAGAGACACCTGTGCAAAAAACGCTTCACCGTCGCCGACGTCATTAACCGTACTTATAACAACATTAAACATTTTATACACTATCTACGCGATGATTAACTGTTTGATGAACAGCAATCAATTCTCCTACCACAAGTGGCCAGCAATGTATAGGATTTAGTTTAATATATACATCGGTATGATATAAAATTATTATTAAACAAAGGAGTGTATTTCTTCGTTTTATGTGTTCATAACAAAAGCAGACACGAATCGGTCAAACATCCACCCCGGAAGGATCACAGCTGATTCGAGTGTAAACAAACCTTGCTTCATACATATATAAACATGACACTTACGATATATAGACACTAACACTGAACGAGTTCCGAACACTACGAAACACTAACTGTTCTGGTTAAAAAAAGTCTTGTATTCCCGATATAATTAAAGGTTCGTAAAGTATAGCCGGAGTAATGACGTGCGTCCCCGACGGCAGTGCCCGTTAGACTGACGACTGACGACGACGCTGGCTTATTTGGTATTTCAGCAACACAATGAATAACGCTGTTTAAAGATGAAGTATCGCAACTTATCTGATACATATAAAAAACACACACAAACTTATCGGTGATCTACCTATCATCACTTGTTATAAAGTTATTTTTGTTATTTTTCTGTTTTGGAAAGATTCTGCGTACTCTTTGTATTTCGATTTACTTGCACATAATGTACAAAAAATATGCAATTATATATAGATTTCTATGCTGGGGAAAGAAGTTATATTTGAATTACAGCCGGTTTCGTTAGAGATTATATCAAATAATTACTTCAATGAAAAGCATTTTCAAACTATATACATACTAGTAAATTGGTTGCATTGAATCGGACGTATCATTCGTTTCTATTTTCATATACTTAGCTACTTTTAATTTACTTCTGATAACAAATTGAAAAAAATTAATTTGAATACTCATTATAAATAAATAATAAGAAATACGATATATTTTTCATATACTTATAATTTACAAATCAACAACTTCCGCCGTTACTTCGCATTTGCAATACGTTTCGACTTACAAAGAATCCAAATAAGATTATAATAATCTATATCTATATCTATCTAGAGAAGCGAATAATGCATAAATCAGTTAAACAGAATTATATTGAATTAAAATAAAATAACTGTAACAGTGAAACAAAATCTCGTTAAAGCCTTAATCGTCAGAGCTTTAGAGAAGATTTAATTTAAATTATACCCCGAGTACTTATAAAGGGTTTAATATACTAATATTATACTTTATAAAGGAATTGCTTTGGCCGTACATTTTGGCATAGATCCTAAAAAAGGTACATACCTATATTGTTACCGTCTGCGATAACAATCTGTACAAATTTAAAATGTCACATTGAAAACTAAATGTCGAAAGATTGAATACATTTTTGCCATATCTGTTATGTCTGCCCGTGATCACGATTGCTGAAAAGTAACCGAAACGTCGGGATTATGCAGTTTTAAAATAATAAAATGCGCGTAGTATATCCGAAATATATTAGTTTCATTTGAATGAATAAAACTCGCGAAAGTCTTAGATCTCATTATATCTGTGATCTTCTTACTATAAACCTAGAGGCTAGAACCTTTAAGATCATTTGATAAACGTATCAGACAAAGTGTATCGATAAAAAAACGTATCGATGGTGATAAAACTTCGACTTCAAATTCATTTTAATAGACAGAACCTAGCTAGTGCCGGAGACAATATGGTTGTTCAAACAGGAGAAAATTGAAACATTATTTGCTCGTCTTGAGAGTAACCGTTAAAGGAAGAAGCTTGTAGTTTTATGTTACAGCACCATCAAATTTAGATAATAGCGTCCATACCTACTTGAATCCATCGAGGGGTCATTAAAATTTAACGGTCGAGTTTATTTTATAGGTGGGAATGTAACAACATTTTTATCACAACATCCTTACTCGATATCAAGTGTACAGAAAATATTTACAATATATAAAATATGTATTGACGTTCCCTTTGGAGATTGCGAGAAGTAAATACCTAACATCGTCCTGCTGTATATGCTGTATCGAGGATTGATAGTTTGAATGGTTACTTATTTTTAGTTTTTTTCCATTAAAAATTATGAATATGTTCTAGATAATACTAAAATAAGAAAATATAATTAAGCTATTTAAAAAAGTTTCAAACAAGAATATGCTACTTATTTCACATAGCACAGCTTATTTACTGAGAGGGTTGCAAAATATGACCAAAACTATAGTTATATCTATTATATCTATGAAACATTTTTGTCAAAAAAAAAATACAATAATTATAATCTTAATACATTTTAAAATTCAATGTGGCTCAGCGACAGTCGTTTATTGACACAGTGATCAGCCATGCATAAAGTGACCGAGACAAAATTGCTTAGCAGACCAACTCTTTACATTGGAATAACAAAATTTTAGTAATTAAAATTATTTCTCCTATTATCAAATTTACGAGACCGAGGTTAATAAAACAGTGTCTGATTTACTTTGCCATTTTCTTTAAAGAATTTCATTAAAACTTTCATCATATAGTTATTGTAAATATAAATCGATATTATTTCTATCCGATCCTTCATTACCTTGGCTAATAACCTCGCGGCAGATGAGATGTAGGCGTGTATAAATCAGTTTCTTAAACCTCATCTCGAAGCGAGAGTAAATGAGGTGACATTAATATACAAATTAAATATTAAACGAGCCATCGTCTTTGGTATTGCCAAATCACTTGTGGATTATATATTATGACACGTGATATATGAATAACTAATATAATGTTTAATTTCTTATTTCACTTCCAAATGTTTACATACTCACAATGTTTACTAAATGTAAAGTATTTATACTCTTTTGAAATAAAAATTAACGTCATTTCGATTAATCGAATCAGAAATAATATCTTAACTTTAATTTTCTACGTAACAAATACAATAAAATTTTATTTGTAAAAGAAATATCGCAGTATATTTCTTGGATGATTTATCTTATATTGAAAGTTACTCTTTAAATTTAATTAACTTATAGCTTATTTAGAGTTCTGTACGAAAAGTAGAATCAAACCGTCTTACAGTCGCCTTCCAAACGTCATATTGATGGAAAAGCGTGAAAATATTAACTAAAACCTCTAAAAAATAACAACAAATATCTGACCTAAAGCTAAGTGATACTAATAATACGAACAAAATTTTATCAAAATTACAATAAATCTATATTTTCTGCACAGATGTAATATATAATAGTGTTAAGTTTTAATTAAGCCAGGAAATAAGTAAAGCTACAACAGTAAGTCGACCACATAAAGGTCGCATTTCCTCATACATTTTATTACTGGCAATAAAGCACGTAAGCGCAAGGATGTCCTATTACTCTGAAAAATGGTAAGTCCTCATATATTTTCCCCGCAGTTTCGTTCGCCTTTTCGAAATATTTATTGTGGATAATTTCCACCAATTTGATATTTTAAGACGAACAGTTGTTGTTACAGTTGCCTAAAACACTTCATAAACCTGTTAACTAGTTTTCGGGTTATGAAGAAACAAACACCCACAAATACACAAACTTCTGTATTTATATTATCAGTAGGACGAGTTCTAAGAATTCTCAATAACAATTACATGTACGAAAAACATACTTGGCAGATTGCTATAATGTATTTTTCTTAAGAAGTTTAGTTTCTATTGTATATAACTAATATCTGTTTCTTTAAGATTTTCCTTAATATAACTTATATATATTTCTGTCTACTTGATAACACACACATTATTATAAGCAGATAAGACTCGAAGATGAAATGAAGATCGCATTAATTTTAATGATCATATTAAAATGTCTTAATCATGAAAAAATAATATTTATACTAATCAAAATTTTTACATACTTATAAGATAATCTAAAACAAAAATATGTTTTCAGGGACGTAACACTGATTTCTCAGGTTGTATTATTAGACACACAACACGAACTATGATAATACCAACTTTTTACCTAAAAATGCACCACGTGACTTTACAGGGGTTTAAGTTATAATTTAATCCAATCAAACTATTGACTGTTCATATAATTAATTCCAGTAATTAAATGCATAAACAAGTCCCCGAGGCGGATGGGGTTCTCCAATACCGACAAGGACAATACTTCAATCCAACTCAGAGCTGTTATTTACTAAACAAGGTGTTTGCTATTTAGATTCTGCTAACTGATAGCATCGATGCAAACAACTCTATTTATTATTATTTCAAAAATAGAACCGGTTAAAAATAATTTACCAATCAAAATCGGATTATGAAACCTCCATAGTTAGAGTGTGTCCGAGTTTATTCTATTTACATACTGTATAATCGAGACATTAACATTTCGCATATTATGAAAAATATATTTTCATTAAAGAATTTCGCGAATCCAAACATTTTGTTACCTAAGTTAAGATTGAAATATACAAACCTGATCGGTTCAAAGAAAGTATTCATCTAAATCAGAACATATTGAGACTGTATACAAGAAAACTATAAGTAAAGATCTTAACAAATCAGAGTTATGAAACAAATTCTAAGTAAGTAAATTTCAATTAATAACAGTTTAACGGTCAAAGTAGTTTCAGTCTGTTGACTCGGAACCCTTCGAACGAATACAACTGACTCGAGTGAAGTATAATAATTTATAGCTGAGAAAAAATTCCCTTCGTCATATTTTGATATTGTTTCAAACTAGCTTTATATTTATAGAATAATGTTCTGCAATATTAATAAAGCTATGTACACAACACTTATGTACAAATGTGAAATATGAATAATAAAAAATATATAGTCAAGTCAAGATTAACCAAGAAAATTTAAACAACGATTTAATGTTAAATTGCGCGAAACAAAGCCGCCGTCGGAGGCTAGTTTCGAATAGTTAGTGACTTTTTGCCTAGCGGCCTTTGTAACGAAAATGTATGCAAAAAAAATACGCTCAATATAAAATGCTATCAGAATATTACATAGTGATTGATGTCTGACTCGCTGATGGATTGGTTTGTTAAAAGAAATAAATTAATGTATTTTTATATATTACTTATTTAATATTAATATTTGCTGTCAGTCTAGAGGTATGACAAAAAAATATCATTCACAATGATATGAAGCAAAATCATTATCAGAAATTTAAGTCACAGTATTTGTTAATATGATTTTTTATGACGTGTGTTTAACATGTATTGTATACAATCGAGTATTAATGAATCACCTACAAATTAGGTTTACATTGGTAACGGCATCCAGGGGTCATCGTACTTATGCGAAGGCCATGGAAATGACGTCACGGAGGAAATAATACCATAGAATCAGCGTCACTTTCCCTGTACAACGTTATTAAGGGCAGGATGACTCATATTGTTTGTGGCGAAATTTATTTATTTTATAATGAAATTTTAAATCAATTTTACATTAAAAATGATTAAATAAACCTGTATAATTAAGTTTTATTTATAATTTCTCCAAAGTCAAAATTTAAACGTTAATTGACAGTTCGATTAACCGGCTTCTTTTAACTATTTTTGCAAATAATTAATTACAAGATCGAGTTCAGAAACCTTTTATATAGTTATCATATAAGATAAAATTTTGAATTGAAAATGCTGTTAACTTTTAACGATAATAGCGACTAGACAAAGTCACTTTACTTCTAAGAGGAACATTTATGTAGAAATGAATTTTTCAAACATCATAGTGTTTTCACTCCGGTTTGTACGTTTTAATGAATGAAACTTTTGTATCTATTCTGAAAAGTAGCTATAATAATAAAATACATAAGCGACGTCTGGGAGCAGAGCATGTTTCGTAAAAGATAAATCTCTCGTATCGATTCGTATACCGTCTAGCGACGACATAGAATTTTCTGTTCTTTGTGAAACCATCATTACATACAAATAAATATTTTTACGTCAATTTTATGTGATCATGAAATTGTAGATTTTAATCATTACGACAGTCCTTTCATTATTCCTGATTATTCAAAAAAATAATACATACAAAAATCGCATACACTAAAATAATTTTTGATTCAACTCGCATACCTTGCTATTTATTGATTTTTAAGACTTCATTTTAGGAATTGAATAATCAACATATATGAACAAATATATGCATATTTTTCATACAAAAATAAAATAATCCTATTAAATAACAAATTATTATAAAACATTAATTTTAATAGGTCAATTTAATGAAATTAAATGTCTATCAATAGTTCTATCTCGTTAGTTTTAACATCACGTCTAAACTCTTGTCCGTGATACACATATATATCCGTTCTATTTGAAAACAGACGACTGGTTTTATATTTTACGTCAATATAGAGAACAATGACCCGATTCTGAAACATATTTATATCCTTATATAACAGTTTGAAACAAAATAAAAATAACAACATCATCGAATATTATGTTACATGAATGAAACACATTTTGATACATTTGTATGACTGAACCCTTTTTGGGTACCGATAATTAAATTAGTCTTTATTACTAAGTGGATTATGGATTAATGGGCAACAAAGTTTTTAGACGAGTTAGACATTTACGTTTAAAAATTTATACGATGAAATCTTTAATAACGAGACCAAAATAACTTAAAGAATAGAATAGAATTCACGAAATGTAATTAACATTTAAGACTATCCAGATTAATAATGAAGTTCGATTCTAATATTAATATAATTATAAGGTAACAGATATAAAATACAAAGAATATTTAAGTAAAGCTACGAAGCGAATGAAAATATTCTCGATCGATTCACATTAAAAATTTATTTCTATTCAAGTACTGAAATAAAGCATTTGATATCTGAATAGCTTTTCTATTATTGTTTGAAAGAATATTACACAGAAATATAATTTTAAATTAAAATTAAAAACTAAACTACAATCGGAAATCTTACCACACGTACATCTACTAACATAAATCGTCGTACGATACAAACTAGTAATAAGGGCACAGTAAGTGTATGAGTCAATAAAGCTTTCTTGTAAACACCAGTAAAGTAAATAACGGTAATTATAAACAAAAGTATCCCATTACTCACAATGAAACTGAATCTCCAGGATTAAAATGACAAAGCAATTCCAACAGCCACGGACAGTTGGAACTTGGAAACCAGGTCACCTAAATGAAGACGAGCTCTAGGCACTACTGAATCACATACAAAATACACCGGTTCCAAGCGTTCAAAGAATGTTCATATGCGTGCGGTTTTTTTTGGTACGGGACTCGATTTCACGAATTGTAATCAAATATTTTCATCGGTGAAATAAATCTCGCACACATTGTTTACACAACGCCGAAACAAGAAATACGGCACTAATCGATCCATACACAAAAATTAAAGTTGCTGTTTCTCATTCTAAAATAACCGCCTTTTACTGAGTGCATATGCACATGTGTATAAACGATACGCATATCAAAAGAACTATTTTTTGTCTGTCTGTTTGTTCCGACTAATTTCTGAAACCGCCGAACCTTTTCAACAGGACTTTCTTAAGAAATATGAAATAACTGATACAAGAACAAGTAACTTAAGCAACATTCATTTTAATACTTAATTGTTAAGTTGTAGGTCGACGACGCTGCGTGCAACGCTAGTATTTTATATTTATAGAAATGACATTACTTTTAGATTCATGCGACATTAACCGATATTTAGAGCGTCAGTAGTTTTACCGTCCCGTTTTAATGTTCATAGCCCGTACGGACAGCGGCGACCCAGTTTATGTAACATAAACAATAGCTGTGCATATCCGATGTACAACAATACATAAACATTATAAAATATTAAAAAAAAAACAGCTAGATTGGCACACGCTAGATGAATTTTGAAGTTTTTGATAACTTTAAAGATACATTCCATTAAATATACATGAAACAGGTTATAAAATTTTATTGAGCAAAAGTTTGTATAAGAAATATTTTCAAGTTGGTTGATGGATGGTTTGATTATGGTGTGGTTGGTAGTTGGATGATATATGGAAGACTGGATGGAGTGTTGGTTGGTTATATGTTAGATTTATACACAGAAATATAATTATTTCCGCTAACATTTCCTGAACTTAGATTAAAACTTTTGTAATTGTACTGCTTAAAGTTATATTATTACTTGATTATGCAATGAAATTCACACTTTCATACATTATATGAAAATATACATAGTTAATTTTAATCTATTTTCTATAAATTGAGTGATCAACTAACATAATAATAAAATCTATATATCGCTAACAAAGTAGGTTCTTTAATTAAGGCGAGTATGAAACATACAAGTTTAATATATATCATAACTAAAACATCATTAAGTTAAAAATTCACATGGCACATAACCCTTTATATTAAAGAACAACTTCAATGAAAGCGGGAGCTTATACTTACGGTTTGCTTCACGGAAGAGGTAGAAATTAAACTTACTAGCCACTTCTAAGTTGACCTCATTTACGATTGGACCTTCTCCAATTTATAAAGAAATTAAATTATAAGTATAATATATTAAATGTTCTATTATTATTATGGAGGTTAGAAAAACTAAATAAACAAAAATAATGAAACGAAGCTTTTAAATAACGTCTACAAATATTCTGTTGGGAGAGAATTTTCTATTAAGTAACACATTTTTCCATAAATAAATTGAATATTTGCTTAAAATATTCAATTTTATTGATCAATATTCATGGTTTTTTCGATTATTTTTTTTAAATCTAGTATGAATATAATTAGACTTGAAACAAAATTTTCATTCCCAATTCCCATAGCAAACAACAGAGAGACGAAACCGCTCAGCATTCCATGGATTCAACGTGCGGGCGCCGGGTCCATCGCGTTGCAGGGAGAGGAGCTTCAACAGTGCATGGTACTTACGACCAAGGTGTAGGTTTAAGGAGCCCCTATCTAACGTGCGTTATACGCTCACCTCCACCTTCCAAGCTCCTCTCTTTACCTAACCAAATTTGAAACGAACCTGCTAGGGCTGCCTTCGACGCACGTTCCAAGAATGAACTGATGTTAACTCTTTACAAGCCCAAGTCTTTTAGTAGGTTGTAGAGAGATTTGGCTGTTATACCTCTCGCTCCCACTTCTACCGCGTACAAATTTACAACGAACCTATTCTTAGTGAATTCGTTAGTGAGCTCGTAATACTTGTTGATCTTGATGGCATGGTCTTTGGAGATGTTGATTTCCTAAGGAACTGTGAGCCCTGCTATCACAACGTGCTTTAAAATTCGCGAAATTAAAATATGTCTCATCGTCTGCGAGGCTAAGACAGATTCTGTGTAATTTTTATTCAACTTGAACCGATACCTCCATTTTTTCTCGTTGCTTATTAGTATGTCAACTAAAACATGAATTACAATCTAATATTATTGGAGATAAACAACATCCTTGAAATAGTCCTACATTGTAACTCAGTTTTTTTTATTAGTATTAATTACGTACTTAATAGTTTTTTTTATTATCAAATCAGAACAATACAGGTTTACAACCAACATGCGCTGAATATACAATTCCGGGTGACATATCGACAGATTTGTCGATATTCAATAAGACGCGCTTGGTTTACTATGAATACACGGACCACTGTATTATCATCTTAATTAACAAACAAATAGAGTATAATTTAATTTTAATCGTTTTTATACATGCTGCACATTAAACATTCATTTAAATAATGCAATGTAAAAATAAGTGGTGCTCTTTAATTGAATCGTAAAATGCATAATGACGGCGTCCGTTCATATTTTTAAATAGACATTTGAAATGTACATATTATTTAGAAATGAAACGTTCGCAACTGTTTATAATGCCCTCGAGGGCTTTCTATTTCAAACAAATCATAAATTACACAATTCGAATTTCAAAACAGAAAGTAGTTCCAAATTTGAATCAAAAATAAAACATTCTGTCTCCTCGCAGAAACATAAACAGATATTAAAGAAATTTAAACGCCTTCCAAATTTAAATTTAAAATTTAAACAATTCCTATTCCAAATTTAAATAACTCACCAATTTGATAGTAACAGCGGCATATCAACACCAAGAAAACAATCCAAGATATCACAATCGGTCCGTCTTGTACAAACAACACATCCATTTCTATATATGTTTTGCTATGCTTTCAAAACAATAATCTATTCCGCATTTAAATGGGATGAAAAATGGTATATTAAAAATTATATAGTTCTTTGTTTCCTTATATATTGTGGGTAGACGGGTCGATGTCATCAGCTGACACTAAAGATATGCGCAGCTTGGCACACGCGCGGGAGTTGGATGTATGAAAAGTCAATTACCCGCTTTATAAAAAACATTAAAAAAAAGTGACATGAAAAAGAATATTGACGTTTTAAAAACGTATTACATAGAAACACTTTTGGTTGTTTTACGATTTCAAACAAAACGAAACACTTGTTTTTTTTTTTATCACTACCGCGTATTAAATATATTGTTAAAATCGGAAATTAAAATATTCTTACTATATTTGATCAGTTTTTTAATCTGTGGTATAATTTTCGGCGATCGTGATTTATTTGTAGCGTTATAAGCGCGCACAACGAACCCGAATAGTAGACTGACCTGATCCAGCGCAGTCGATGGTAACATGTGTCGGAGAAATAAACTTGAATGATAACTAAAATAAAACCGCCTCCCAGGGGGCGAAATAACATAACATATAAAAGAAAGATAAACTGATTACAATTACTGATAGAAAAAAAAATATATAAAAAATATTAAACAACAAAATTCAACCATAAATAAAATTATAAATAAACTTTTCAAATATTTTAAAAATAAATGTATGTAAATTGAATTATTAAAACAAAAAGTTTTTTTTTATGTATTTCCTATTTTTGTGATTAAGAAAAAATTCTAATAAAAAAGTTTGACATTAAAAATAAATTAAGTGTTGCCATGAGTTCAGTTATCTTAAAGACATAATTTCAACGGTACATTTATATATATATAATATGTAATATTGATCAAGTCGAACTGGTTAGGTCGGTAAAAGTTGAATGCTAAGAAACTTACCTACTATAAAATTAACTGAAACACGGAATTTCACTCTTACATTAATGATTTATAAGTACTTTTGTTTTACTAAGAACAAACTATTGTAACCAGCCTGTAGTTTCAACATAGAAAAATGTGAACTTGTTCACAACGGAAAGAATTTTTAATATACTGTCCACTGCTGACAGTTGGAAAACTAGTTGAAGTCACACGTGGGCTCGATAATATTACATTTCGGTTTTTAATAAGCATGCATTGAATACTTTATTTATATATAGAGATAGTAAACAAAAACTATATTCAATACTAAACTACAAATGGGTAGTTTAGTGACAACTGACAGACATTCACACCTCGTCTGCCCGTGATCACGGTTGCTGCAAAGTAACCGAAACGTCGAGATTATGTAGTTTTTAAATAATAAAATCCGCGTAGTAAATCCGAATAATACTAGTTTCATTTAAATGAATACTCGCGAAAATCTTAGATCTCATTATACAAATGGGTAGCTACTAGCTTTATATTCTCAAAATGTGTTCAAATATTGTACAGATCTTTTATTTTCATTATAATTATCTGATTAATTTTTAATCTGAGAAATGTCAAAGATAAAAACGAACCGTCGTAAACAAAAAAATCGAAGATGTTTAAGTAATTCTTTCTAAGGAATGTCGTAATTTTCATGCATTACTTAGTCATTATTTATTCATAGTTAACTTAAACATGGGTATTAATTGATTAAATGAAGACTTTTTATGTAAAATGACAACAAAACCTTAGAATCTGACAAAAAATAAAAGAAATATTTTATATTTATTCTTTGACTTAGAAATTTATATATTTGTATATAAAAATCCACAATTCATTATTTAGTTTAAATTGATATTTGAGATTTATAATCTCAAAACTAGGTTGAAAACATTGTTATTTAGGACAGTTAAGCTTAATGTTATTTAACCGGTTCAGTTAGTTAAGATAAAAATAAAAAATATCGTAAAATATCAGTTTAAATTTATATACATCATAAAATTAAATTTAAAACTTGCGTATATAAAACATGGGTGGGTACTTTATGACCCAATTATTCTACAAAAGCTGTTAGGAACGTTTCTGTTGAGGTTTCCATTGCAGTATACATTTTTTATTAAATAATTAACAGTATTGTACAAGATATGTTTTTCAACTTTCAAAAATATATACGTTTGACATATAGTAAATTTTCGTAAAGGCAATAAACTATTATTATTAAATAAAAACGATTATAGAAGACGATTCGGACTCATTCACAAAAGGTTCCGTAGTAATTTATAATACAGAAAACATTTAATTTAATATTAAATAAAGAAATATTTCATATCTTAATTAGTGCGGTATTAATCAAATTCACTTTCATTGACTATATCTTTATTATACTGTTATATCAAATGTACACCAATCCGATTTCTTCACCTACATTTTAAAAAGAGCATTATTTGACATATTTCATGATACAAGGTCAATGTAAACTACCCTACAATTGGTTCGATTCCCTCGTGTGTCGTAATGTACATTTTTCGCGTTGATTTTTAAGAACGATGATAAATTTTAACAGTATCTATGAACTGTAGATTATTTTGTCTGGTCTGATATATAGTTCTTATTTTAAACAGTCAATCTAATCTTATCTTATAATAATATAACTGGTCTTTTTACATTATATCCTTTAGGGATATGGAACCCTAAAACCTCTAAATTACACACACTACAATGTTTTAGACACACACATGTACATATTGATATACGCCACCCTGAGAAGGTTCATATACGTACTACAGCTGCATAAAGGGGTATCAAATTAATACATGAATGGCATAATGACGTCACAGTTAATTTATTTAATGTCTTATATGTGTTAAAGGACTGCTTGAAGCTTGGACGACATACATGCACATATATATATATATATATAACACATAGTTTCAAGATTTCAAGTAAATTATTGCCTACTTAAATACCAATTATAATTTCACCTTCCAAAAGCGTTTAAATAAAGGTTTTATATATAGCATTCCGTTACTGGCAATTTTCAGGAGAGCATCGATACTTTTCATCACGTATTCAGGCCGTGCACCAACTTTACCGAGTTCTGAACGGTAAGCCCGAGGGAAATCTAAATATTCATGGGCTACACCGGGTATTGATACAAATATAACTTATCAAATATAAAAAAATATATGAATACAACTATTTTTCACTAAGTTTTTCTATTTCAATATTTAAAAAAAATTGTTAGGCACGTGTTTCGTAAAATAAGTTGTTATGCTTGATGTCAGTCGCAGTCGCATAATAAACACCTTTACTATTTTTTCCCATGACTATTATTATTAAAAGATTAAAAAATATATTATTACAATATTTAATATCTTATTTTAATTAAATTTATAATTGAATATTTTAATTAAAATATATATTTTTTTTTCTCTGAAAAACCTTGACAGCTACTACACACTCGAGATTGATTTTGTTCGTAATATAATTCTTATAATTATTTTTTCAATACACTGCACATAAGTGATAAAAATAATATAAAAAAAAATCCTAACCATATAATCCAAAAATTACAGAATCGATTCCTGGTCGTGTCGATATTTTTTTTTCCATATTACTTCTATTGGAATTTTATAACAAAATTCGTTTATTATTTATCTGAATACAGCAGTACTGGTCTAACAGCTGGCGACTGACACGTGGGCGGAAAGATAGTTTTAAATGAGATAAAGCATGCAATACATTACCCTGACTGACTATTACTCAAAGGTTTTTAGCATTACACTACATACAAACGTACTGAATACGTATAAATGTACCGTTATCGAATTCCCATATATAATTTTAACCAAGACCAAAGTTTCATATAAACGTGTAACAAACATTCATACAGACGTGTCTGAAAATACATTCATTAACAACATTAATTTAATTAATCCCGGTTCATAGTTTTGATGTTATCAGCATTTTTTTTTATTAAGTTCACAGTGTTAGCAAAAATAAAACCTAGAAAAACTGCAGCCGTTAAATGAATCTAGGATTGAAATGCTCTAACACGAACCGTGTTATCCGACTAGAATAATAAATGAAAATGTATCTAATGTTATTAAAGCGAGCTACCCGAATATTTCATTTGATGAATTAAAAACGGTATTAAATTCAATGTTATTCGAAATTCGAATTTTAAATAGTTCGAAATTCTAATTCTGAACAATTCGAAATGCAAATTTCATTACGGTTCTGTATGTTATGTTGAATAAAGACGACTTATTTTAGTTTTAATCCTATTAGGTAACAGTTTTAACAATATTTTTTTTACTTTTACGAAATTTAAATGGCTTATTGTATTGTGCCTATTTAATTTCTGGAGGTGACTCATAACAATATTTTCGCTAGTCTATTGTGTTTTATAATATTTTTTAGCTGTATTGAAGCTTGAGTGCTATTGTAATTAATTTTTACTCTAATAGTGTTTACTTTAAACGTGATTGTTTACAGCCGCTATTAGAAAACTATTTCGAGAGAGTTTGTTAGTATAAGATGTATTGGTTTACGAAAAAAAAAGCTATTTAGTATTCGCTTACCTTAAACAAAACGGCAAAACAAATGGTAAAGGTAGATCTGTTGCATGGATAACGTCAGATAAATTCGAACGTTAATTTTACTTAAATTAAAATGACGTAACCTTTTTTGACGGTTAACAATTGAATCGTAACTGAATCGTAATTTTTAAACCAGTAGAAATTAATCAGCTAATATATACTACTATGATGGACGTTCAATAACTAACAATTGACGTAATGTCAACAGAACGGGTAAAGTTACTAGAACATTATATACCTAGTTAGCTTACATAGTTGCACCTGAGACTAACTACAGAGACTTTCATATTTTACTGCACTTTCTGTCTTTCTAGACTAGCGGCTTGTTTTAATAATTTAAGCACTTAGAGCAAGTTCCATTTTAAAATGTATATGTTTCGAAAATATTAGTTTTCAACATGCAACTGATAAAAATAGCACCATAAAAACAAAAGAGGTCTTCATTTAAAATTGGCGTTAAATTCGATTTTTGAATTTTCATATGTCAAAATATCATTGGTAACGTTCAAAATAAAAAGCAATTAACTTTTATTTTTTTTATAATTTATAATTTTAGAATATACGTTAAGTAATATTAATATATGGCAAGTATTTATAATTTTTATCACATATATGGTAAAAATATTTCTGGCCGGAACATTTCTAGTGCATTCAAGTAAAGTTTATTACGAAATAATAATAATTAAAAAACAAAACTACCTAAATATATTTTATTTTAACAACGTCATAATATAATTTCAATTACTCGTAACATTAATTATTAAATAAATCTTCGTTCCAACACTAGTTGCATACATTAACCTTACACGTTGTTAAATAAAGTCAATATTTCCGTACATGTTTATTGTTTAATGTATTAACTTAACTTACTGACGGCGACATAAAGTCAAAACAATTCAGTCAAACATATTCGCAATCAGCTAAAGCTCTATTTATGTATTCTATTATTTACTATATTTATTACATTATTTGAAATATAAAAATATTTCGTATTGATTAATATTTACATTAAGTATTTGAAATAAAGGGTGATTTTTCTCGCCTTGTTTAGATAATACAAGTTAATATAATTATACTTAAAAATTTAATAATAGAAAATATCCAGTGAATTTTTTTTTTGACATGAATAGGATTCGAATCTCCCACCCTCGGAATATGTTACTTGCTCGGAACAATTAGGATATCGTGCAAATAAATCAGCTACTCTAAGGGTCACAGGCTCGTTCCCAGCTCATGAATTTTACAGTTTATTAATTGCTATTCGTATTTTAATATAAACTAGTTTTGTCTGCGTTAATTTCAGTATTAGTCATATATATAACTGACCAGATATTGGAATTTATTAGGTTTTTTTTCTTGTTCGATCGAACAGAATTAAATATCCTATGTCTCCTGGTTCTAAGCTATCTCACTACCAATTTTCAATCATATCCTAACAGCCCTTCTTCAGTTATCAATAGTGTAACAAACAGAACTTTATATATATATATATATATATATATATATATATATATATATATATATATATATGTGTGTGTGTGTGTGTGTGTGTGTAGTCATATAGCACCAGGCACCCGCACGGTGAATCCATGGAATACTGAGAAGTTTTTCGTTGTTTGTGTTCGCTTGTATGTTTGTATTGTTACTTACCGTCTGCATCGTTGTTGGGAGCCCTCTTCGGAGTGCTGGTGACTCGCGGGGAGGGCTGCAAGCGACGGCAGGGCGGCGTGCATTCCGGCGCCTTGACACGCTGAAATAATGATTACGGTTACACAAACAGACATACATAATAATGTACGCAGTGTACAAATTGTTAAAAATTACGACTTTTCTACATTTGTCACTAACACCCAAGCGTTTTCATTTTGTTAATTCCAATGAGGATAACATTTTTATTCTATAAAATATACTTAAAAAAATATTTATAAAACAGAACAATATAAGTTTACATATACCTTCTAGTTATAATTCAAACCTACCGTTTTAACTTTGCTCTCCTTGAAATATATTCTCATTATGTTCGCTCACAATTATTATCGTCTCATGAAATTTATGATTCACATAAAATTCAAGAGCCCACTTCGTCGATTCGGTTACTGAGCTGAATTTCACGAGGATCGAGATCATACGGACGACAGGATTGGTTTTTTATATCATTCGCGATATAAAATGGAAGAATGAGATTGAAGAAATTTAAATAACCAACAAATTGAAATTTGATTTGAGATGCGTAACACGAAACCCAAATCAGGATTTGAGATTAAATAACGATGACGAAAATATTCAAATCAATCGTTCCTTACTTTATAAACACAATATGACAAAGACGTTCTAATGACGTCACGACAAATAGTAAGACAAGGTTCAAGATATCCATAAATGCTATTCAAGCCTCGGATCAAATTCTAAGACTGTATCTAGTAACATTTCGTAAGCACCTAGCGTCCTTCGCATAGAATGTCCGACTAGACATGAAATAATAAAACAAATAAACATCAAAAACCTAAGAAAAATAATTGTTATAAATACATAATAATTAAAATTAATAAAGATTTTAAAGTAATAGAAGTTACTTTGATAGATAATACAGTTTAAATATACGATCGAGTTAATAAAAAAAAAATTATTTTCATCTCAAAAGATGCATATAAAAAATTACTGATTTTATATCAAACATTATAGTACATAACTCTAATAAGTATTGATTGACAACTACTTTATAAATGTTTAGAGCCCAACTCAATACCACTTCTGTTGAAGTCGGTAACAAAACAATGCCGCTATTAAGAATATTATCTAAGGCTATTTAATTGTTTAGTTTTATATAAACAGACAAGCATTCAGTCAAATAATTATCTCAAAAATACCTTGACAGGTGTCTAAACGAAATTAATCCTATAAAAATTTTGGTATAAGAGACAAAATTTCTGGTCAAAATAATAAATAAACAAAATTGTATTCTATAAAATTCTCTAAACATTATGTGAATATATAACTTGAAGTAATATTCACATATATATAATAGCTTCAATAGATATCCTTCCTCGACCCCCATCTACCAGGGCACCATAAACTATGAACGGTTCTCCATATATGGTGAGAACAAATGAGGTTACCCCCACATATCTTCGACCCAACCATAGCCGTATAATTGGACTATTCAGTGTCAACTGACATCAATACAAAATACATCAAACATATGAAACATAATAATAAAGTAAAAGCAATAAATCACTTATAAAACTAAGCATGACGTGACACACAAACGGAAGTACCGACTTCGTTATGCAGAAACGTTTTCACTTATGAAAAATATAACATTAATACACTATCATACAAAACTCGCAACATAATATATAAAAAAAAATTTTTGCACATTAATAAAAATGAATTTAGAAAGCATCAATCGATATACGATAAATACAAATTTAAAATCGATACAACACTCTCACATCGATTTATAATATGACACATTAGTGTATGTGATATGTCTAATATATATATATATATGTAAGGAATAATAAGTAAATAAGTTAAAACCGTCAAATAAATGATACAATGTTTCAACAGCACATGCGCGTCGCGTGCGCTTCGATTGCAACTGGTGAGTTGTCTTTCACTTAACTTGCTGCGAGCCCACACTACAGTCGTCGAACTGATATTTTTAACATAATATAGTATATTATGTTTTAATTTATATATTATTAATATTAAATATATTGTACGTCTTCAGAACTATAGTTTTATATTATAATTCAGTATATATAAATTGTAATGTTAATCAAATTTAAAATTTATTATTATGTGAACATAGCATCAATATGGTTAATTTGAAGTTAGATAATATATATATACATATTTATATCAATGAAATACTTAGCCTACAATATACTTTTTAGAATAGGCCTAAATGTACACCAAATATAAAACACGGAACATAACAGAAGTTAATGAACAACAAAGTTTACATAAAATAAATAACTTATATCTTTTTGTACTTACTTTATAAAAATTATATAGTCGTACATTTACAAAGAAATATCATAAATTATAATTGTACAACGTACATCGTGTAAAAATGTAATTAGTAATTACAAACACGATAACGCGTTCACCGACTTTAATGGCTCGAGCAATAAAAGATGTAGGAAAAAAATTAATAATAATATATATATATATATATATCGTCTCTCGCAGAATACAATGAAACGTATCGATAATACTTCCAATACATAATAATAAAAGTAGGTCGATCGTTACCGAAAAGGAGATAGATGTTTCTCGTACGAGGTCAGCGACATGTCACCGCTACTACAATACAATTAACGAACCAAAGTTGAAAGAAAGGAGTTGTCGATAAAAAATATTGTGTACAAATGATTATTGATAATTTATGAAACAGACAATTTAATTTGCTCAACATATACCAACTAATTTGGGCTATATTTAAACATTTCCTTCGGAGTTTAATTGTTTCCAAATATCTCTTATCTCTTATGTATACAAATATATCTCTTCCAAAGTTGGAGTGTTCTAACAGACTGTACATTCTTTTCATTATAAGTATTGACAATAAAAACGAGATCTTGTGGAATTATAATTAATTGTACGTAATTATTTTATGAAACGTTCATCTGCATAGTGATATTTTATTCGTGAGAATGTATGGAGAGCTTTAAAATGTTCTCTGAACAAAAGTATTTTAAAAACACTCAAACATACGGACTGATAAATGCAAAATAATTAAAAACTGCTATAGTTAAGGAAGACAAAATGACTAATAGCATTTGTAAACTATCAGTAAATAATTGACATCTACCCTCGCCTACACTATGATTAAATCTTTTCAATATTTTATACATTTCCATATTTTTATATTGAATTATTAAATTTAATCAATTATTTGATTGCTATAATATAATATACTACACTTTCCATCCACGACTTTCAACGTTCGTAATATCAAAAGAATTCAATGTTATTTTAACATTCCTATATCAACATCTATTGTAGTAGTTTTACTACAATAGAAAATATTTTACTACAATATTGTAATATCATAACTAAAGAAATAAAATAAATTTTTACGCATTAAAATCACAGATTGTTAGCATGTCTATAATATTTTACTTATAATAAATATATATTATTAATTTTAGCTATGGAGTAAGCTTTTACTAACTCAATCTCACGATAACAATAGATATATATGTATATATATTTTTACACTATATTTAGTAAATATAGTATATTGTTGTAATTTAAAAAGTTGAGAATATTATCTTATAAGTTATTATAAATTATATAATACACAACGAAATTGTTTCCACGCAAGTGGTTTTAACCAAATAAAAATACAAATGTTATATTCTTATAAAGAAAATACATAAATTTATAAAAAAACTACGTAAAATTCTTTAATTTTTAATGTTCATTTTCCTTAATAATTTAAATTAATATTTTATAAATTAAAAAAAAAATACTGTGACGTCATGCATCACTCATCATTTATTTAATGACTAAAGAAAATATATAACTAATTATATACACAAAAAAATTCTATCAAGATTAATTCTATCTCAAACGAATCTTTCATCTCTAACCTAACTCGCATTTAGTCCCTTTATTAAAAAATGTTGGAAATTTTGTTCATAATAAAAATTAATATAAAGGAGGACTAAATCTATGTTAGATAATGAAATATTTGCAATTAATTGTAAATCGTTTACAAAAAATGTATTTATTATGTTTCGTATCTCCACAAAAAAGAAGCTGTATTTGAACGTAACAGCATTACAACAAGAATGTTGACACGGAACATCAGGATTATTGATGGCCAAAATGTTATGACATCTCTTCAAACACCCAACGGTTCCGGCATGAAGTTAAATTCAATGACATTTTATTGAGGATAGAATTAAATCTAATGGGAAAACTCTTTATAAAGTAAGAAAAAGAATAGACAAAAAAATAAATCATTTTATATGATCTTAAAGAGCACTTCCCTGAAATATTCTTCAACATTCATGGTAAATTTGAAGAGCCTTTAATGGCGTATTGAAAAACTAGACGCGGTCTTAATTGGTTTACGAGCGAGTCGTAAGCTACACCGGTCCACACCATATGCAGAACTTAAATGATTCTTCAATAATTTACATGCAATTTCATGACAGCCATATCGGTCGTCAATTGACCTGGATACATCTCATAAGCTCGATGCTATTATTCAATAAACGACGAGAGAAGACCTCAATCATTTGTTACAAAAATAAAGCCGTAATTCATAAAAATCATTAAGAAATTCCTTCCCGATTAATTACAACGAACAGTATGTTAGTCGCGTCAATCGTAAACGAAAGAGATATAGAAAAAAATTATATATCTGAGACCATTATAACTATATAATGAAAAACGTAAAGGTATCTAGTTGTCTCATATCTAGGCAAGAGGTGAAGGCAGCACGTGAAAACCTTATTTGGTATGGCCACAGAACACTCAAGTTTATCAGCATCATGCGTACTATAATTCAGTATAAGAACTAGTTATTTTTTATTCACGTAGACCTTCGAATTGTGGATCAAGTGTATAAATATTTTGCAGGTGAATTTGTTGATCTCAATTTATTTTTGGTGATGCTATGAAAATGTGCACGAGGGACATGTGAAACGTACATTCTTGTAGTAATTGAGATACTTTTTTTTTTATATTTCATTAAAATTTGTTTTAAGCAGCACTTACAAAATATTTGCCTCTTAAATAAACACATTCAGCTTTAAGTTCTAGTAAGTCATACGTAGAGAGCCTATACAGATGATTCGTGGTGTTTATGAGACATGGTTTTCATAAAAACCCTCCTTTCACCGACATTAACAATAAGTGATCATTATTTTTATGATAATCCAAAGGCTTTTCAAATAGCAAAAATGCAGAGAGATATTTTATTTGGTAAATAATATTCTTGAAGGCGTTGGAAGAACTAATGAATAAACAATATATATATATTTCAAATACGTAAGTCAAGACTTCTGAAAATTTAAATTATTCTAGGAAAAAATATATATCTGCAAGAATTCTTAAAACACTCATAACGCTTTTTAAGGAATTAGTGAATTATATACGTATTTAAAAATTATCAAAATAAATTAATACAATATCAACAAAAAGATCTAAATTAAAATAATATCCTAGCAAAATCACCAAACTACTAATAAATAATAACAAATATATATGGAATACTAAAATACGAAACGAGCAACATTTATATGTTATCAATATTCCACTTACCGAGCCACTATTTCCATTGATGCCATTCTCGACCAGAACATCCTCAAACAATATGTCAGCCTCACAAGGTGAACACAGATTACTCAGCAGTTCACTGAATCTCTCAACTTTCCGAACGCACACAGCACCCAACAAGCCCACATCAGACTTCACATTTGGCACACCAACTAATTTGACACTATCATTATCAACTAATTTATCTTTAACAGGAATGCAAGAGTTCTTGTGACTATATTTGAGCTCACTCTCAGACGAGGCTTCGTCACTAACGCTAACATTAACTTTAATATTACTATCAACGGTTATGTCATTATATAAATATTGGTATCTGTCCTTCTCTTTGTCATCAGCGAGGATGTCATTCAAAATTTCATCAACGTCAACGTTACCGTCGTCCTTATTATCTAGTTTAGAATCGTCAGTCATAGTTTTCATTCCCGTTCCATCGACGTTTCTCTCTCTAGGACTTTTCGCTAAACTAATATTTTTGTCTTTTTCTATTATATTTTTGTTAGTGGAATGTTTAAGTTTCGATCTAATAGCACCATTATCTCTTTCTGGAAAACACGTGGTCGACGAGCTTTTAAAATTTTCCTTCTCGTTTATCTGCCTTCTGTAGTTAATTCGTGTTTTATCTCTATCTAAAATTTTGGCATTTTTAGACGTTTTGGTCTTGTCGTCTTCTAAAAGTGATAGTTCAGAAGAACTCCTTCTATTCGATCTCTTCGGAGATTGACAAGTATCGGAGTTGTTAGCCGCGGCCGCTCTTAAACGAGACGTTCGCGTCGTTCTTATAGGAACTGATGTTGTGGCTATATTTATGTTTAATTCAGAGGAAGACTTCAGATTTGTGGCTGTATCTTCTAACGGTGATCGGCCAGCAGCTTCTCTTTTCGGACGCCTGAAATAAAAGGAAATATATGTTTTTGAATCCTTGAAAAAATTTCTGCTTATTCAATCAACGCTAAGTACTAACCTTTCGGTGACATTGGCGGAGAAAAGTGTAGCTGTTCTAGCGGTAAGTTGCTTTCTTCTCTCCTCCTTGTACCTCTGTATCCTGGCCGCCCGGGCCTCGTCGGCTGACTGGCTCATGTCGGCCACCAATGTTATTTGTCACGTAAGACAGTTACCAGCCTCTCCGTATGTTTGAGCGTTCTTACATCTAGATAATATCTTGTCTAGCATGGCGACATTAAGCGCGTAGGGCGGAATAATTGGCAGTGATGAGTACAGGCTAACAACGGAGTTAAGTGTTGAAGGCTCGATTGGTATCTGGAATTCGAGAACGGTGGCTTTTAATACAGAGTTAGACAGGAGTACATGAGATGGTCATCACCGTTAAATCTATAAGTTTTGTAAAACAATTACGAAACGATACATTTAATGTATTACAATCTACACGTGTGAAATAAGATATATGTGACATCACGCGTGTGCAATATGGGAACCTTTCGATGAATCGCGGATTTAAACAATGCTGTTTGAGTTATCGCATTGCGTGTGCGCTTTGTTCCATTGTTGGCAGTTCATCCCGTGAAGTATGGGAACTATTGTTACGCGTGTCATTAGACGCGTTACACTTAAGAAATGGTTTACTTCCTTTTGTTCCAGTTAATAAGTTTGCAATTTCAGAGCCGTTAAAATGAACCGAGTTAATGCTTAATAATACATACTTTTTCTTTACATTCTTTGTTCTAAATATATATATGTTTACTGTCGAAATAAAACTGATGTGTCGTTAGTCGATCCATTGAAATGAAAATTTTTTCAACCTAAAAATATATTAATTTTCCTTAACTAAGTATGACATTTAGAAATAATTGAAAATTTATAGCATTTGATTCGCAAATTTAACAATATTTCCATGCAAGAGAGACTTGAAGTACTATAAGTACTAACTATTATCAATTATCATCTGCAATTTCAATTAAGGTCACATCTGGATTATTCCGTTCCTAAATACCAATAACGGTTACAAGGTATTTCATTGAATTTTATTGCTTTGGTAAAAATCCAATAATATCCTTAATATTCATAACTTGCAGATTTAATTTATTTATATCAGCGAACGCGAAGACTGACTTATTCATCGGATACTTTCCAAGGATATCTTCATAAATAAACAGTTTAATCAAAAACAATCCCTCTCCCAAGATATTACGATATGCATGATTGAGAGCTGCGCCTCTGTAGTCGTTATCAATTTTATTAGATGCATCTAGGTTGCACGCTTTTACTCGCAGGCGTCGGGAGGAAAATTTACGACAGCGATAAATGTAACGAACATCTACGTTAATTGTCTATTTAGTTTACATAGAGTAATAAAATTATTATTCCAACAGTGTCTAGAAAAATTCTTTCAGTAAAGTCATATACAATAAATCTTAAAGTTATTTCCTCATATATTTTATAAAAGTCGAATGATCTCTTTGAGACCACAGTGTTATGTAGATACTTAAGTTCAATTACAAACTTGTATATTTTAGATGTTTTCCGAGACCATTTTGATTGTGACTGTCTATAGACCCCATATAATTTATATAACATTAGCAACATAAAAGTTAAATAAAATCATATAAATAAAATGATTTTAATTTAAATTTACTACAAAAAAAATATAACTTCTAAGTATTCAAATTGACGGATACATTATAACAACACATCGCTTAAAAAAACAGTCTTTCAGCCCCAATCTACTTCAGTATATCCGATCTCGACGGCAATATGGCTTAGTAAAGTAATCCCTATTGAATAGGGAAACCTGATACTCAATGTAACAATATAATAAAAATATATATTATGTTCTTTAGGATTATAATACAATAATAAGTATGAACTGACACTCAATACACTTATATTGAAAAAATCTATACCTCTATTAATTCAACCAAGATAATTATATATATAAGATAAATACATATAACATAATGTATATATAACATAAATACGAGACTAAAACTGAATGAAGTCGTAATTGTCACGTGTTTTAACTTATTAAAACAAGAATTAAGATTTCGTAAGAAATTAATAGTTTGAAACTTAACGTGACTTTGATAAAAAATTTAAACTAACTCTATTTACTTTTGTATGCCATATAGTTGTATTTTTTCCTTGTCTAACAAATGGCAACCGGTTTCAGATATTTTACCCTCGAAGAGTTATCGTGAAGCATGACTTTCGAAGCGTTCAATATAATTAAATTACGTATGACCTAAAATTTGAGATTATATTAAATATTATTGATGAATGATTAATAAAATATAAGTTAATTTTTAATAGGATATAAATATTAATCTTTATAATAGCAAATGTCAAGGCATTACCTACCAGTCGGGCGACATTTATGGTGGGGAATTAAAAAGGTTAATGTGGAACACAACTTAGATCATACAAGTATATTCTGTCTGTATAATAAAAAAATAGAGAAAGAACAATAAGCTTTAATATATCTAAAAAAAATAATATGTTTTTATTCTAAATAGAATTATAATCTTATCACACTGAGTGATGTACCAAATAAATGACCTCGTTTTTCATGACAGAAATTGAAAATAAACATTATCTGCTATATCTCAAATGATATTTCTCGGGAAGGTAGGTATCGTTGACACCAAAAATATCAAGCAGTTCAAATAACAAATCGGAACTTATAAAGTAAAAATAAGAATATACCTACTCGTTATTATTATTCCATAAAACGATGAAAAATAATTTGATATAAATTCCGTATAAATAAAAATACAAAATAGATTCCTCGACTAAATTTGTATAATACATTGTAATGTCGGAGCTTATTCGTGTCACAAACTCTATGGAATAGAAAACTTATGATTCAAATCGATTTACATATAATGTCACGACCATCATAAATAGATTTATGTTATGGAGAAAAACAGTATATATATATATATAACAAACATAAATCTCTACTAGATTCTAAGATTCAAGAAAACAAAAGCAAAAATCGTTACCACGATATCCTCTTATGAGCGATTTCATATCTTTATAGACTGTTAACTGCTTACAGACTTTATTACATAAACTAAATAACAAACCAGATATATGTAAAGTTCAATGAAAGCAGTGCTTCTAGTAATCAAGATTCATTGGTTTGATAGTAAGCTTGGACCGTATTATAAATCTAAAACGACGTGCGTCACGAGCTGGCATTATTCAAACAGATAACCCAATAACACAGAATTCGTAAGCATTCAACATATATATATACACATATACACACATACATAGAATAATGAATATATGTACTTTTAAATTTTATAATAATTTTAAGAGGGCATTAACTAAATATCTTTGATTTAACTAATTGTATATTATTTTCTTAAAATAAACTCCTTAACAAAAAATACTGCACAAACGGACAAAGAACACGCACACATTGATAACTGATATAAACTTACAACTCGGTAAGAATATGAAACAATATATAATATAAATATATATTATAAAGCGTACGAGACTCTAATAGAGCAATCAGGCGATCCATTCAGCATGTAATGGTTTTTATCATTAATTCTCTCACAGTCCAATTCACACGTCTTCATGATGATGTCGTGCACCGATAACTTAGTTTTGTTTATATAAACATCATTAGTAATTAGGATAATGTGCAATTATATACATATATATATAATATAATATAACACCTGGAAAATTTCTCTTTTTTGTTCTAACGATTTTGATTTAGCTTTCATTGTAATATATGTCGTGAGTGTGTATAATATTAGATGCATTTCTATCTATGGAATGTCATATATATATACATATACATATATACATATATATATATATATATATATATATATACATATATATAATGGCGGATCATAAGCAAATGAGGCAATAACTTAACCATCTTATTATAAAAAATATGTATTTATTAATAATAATATTTATAGAAAATGAAAAATAAACCTTTTCACGTGTATTACTCATGTATGTGTATCTTGATGTTACCGATAGACACGTAACTAAGACACAACATAGTATCTAAAGGAATAATCCTCGTCTAAAGAACATATAAAAAAAGATAAGTATTTTTCTAACTTAATAACACTTATGTGTGTTGTTATATATATATATGTGTTGTTTCTCTACATAACATTTTTAAGTTTAGACGTGACTGTAGCTGTTATCCCTATTAGCTTGGAAAATTGACAGCGTCGCGTCGGAGGGGACTGGCAGCTTAGAAGCATTACCATATATAAAAATTATGTTTATATTTAAGCAAACTATTCCAGTACCTATGAAAATAGACTTTACCGGCTACATCGATCAAATAAAATGGCCTTGTACATATATTAGTGTTACGAGCTATATAATTGGCTTGTTTTGGGGCTACTCTACAACATTTTTCTGAAAGAAAAATTCTAATATAACACCTTATTAATGAATCAGTTTTACCTCGGAACAGTCTTTACCAGAAATATCCAAGTAAAAAAAATCACGTTTTCATAAAACATGCACTTTGAACAGAAAAAATACAGGATTTATTATCAAAAACTACCAAAAAGAAAAAACATACGCTCATGGAAAAGGATTATGTTTAAAACAATGTCTATACGGAAATTACATAATCACAACTTGTGTGTAAACTTCACTCACGAAGCACATACATATTCTTGTATATTCTAATTCCTTATGGCAAATAATCATTAAAAAATATGTTTAGCAAATTTTCCGATAGATTGTTTGGTATTTGTTAAGTCCGCTAATAGAACCCGTTTATTGATAACTTACATAGATTTTATATACCGACTTATTATCAAACAGCTTCCAATAACTTAATCACTTGTATATTTTAAAGAATAGTTAGCCAGGTAGATTTGATTAAAATAAATTTAAAAAAATGTCTTATAAAAACTCAAACGAAGTCCAGGGATTCCCAAACTTTTACCCTTTGAAACAGCCCCTGTAGTTAGCGGTAAAATAAAAAAAATTATTGAACCAAGTCGTTTGAATCCAAACTATTAGTGAGCTTCTCTATAAATATAGTTTTTAACGTGAAAAATAGAATTAAATAATTAAGGATTATAGGTTTCTTGGAGTATCTGCATTACAGCAGAGATAGGAGGTAATAATAACTTTATATTAGTCAGGTAGAGTTACAGAAATAGACACAGAGCACACAGATATTTTTTATTAGTTCCGCAATGGGATGCTGTCATGCGTTCTGTATATAGACTTTTGGCATGTTCACTCGCGGCAATAAGATCTTTGCCAATCATAAATATTTTATCTCCGCCCTTAATATTGTTTGTATGCATATAATTTTTTTTATCCTTTTCATCAAAATAAATTATAAAATTGTGTAAAATTCAATATTTATATATATATATATATATATATATATATTTATTTACGAATAATGAAATTGAGAGCTCATTACATCGCTTTATATACATATAATACAAATGGCGTGTCTGTTTGTGATATTGCAATAACCGTTCTTTACTGCCTGCATATGAGTACATATACGGTACATACACCAAAATAGATTTTGTTGCAATTTTTGTCACTCTGTCTTTCTGTTTGTTCCGGCTAATCTCTACAATGGCTGCATCGGTTTTGAAAGGACTTTTATTGGCAGATAGATGATGTAATAAGGAGTAACTTACGTTATTTTTTCTCGCGATCCCGAGATTAAGCGTTATCTAGCGGGAGACTTTTTTTTAATTGTTTTTGTATTTTACGCAGACGTAGTCGGGGTTTAACAGCTAGTTTCAAATAATAAGGGGTTGATAATATTTGTCCTATATATTAAAAAACCGAGCGTCTTTAATATTTATTCATGTAAGTCTGAGATGAGTAAAAACTAATATTACTCAAAACTTAACTATAAATATATCAACTAGTTTATTCATTTATAAGAGAGAGATAATTTGCTCAGAAAGTTAAAGAGTGACATTCGCATATAGGTAAGTATTAAGCGAGAAAATACTTAAACTAACAGAAATCATACAATCTTTTTTTTACTTAAATTCTGTTTTTATCACTTCCCACACTGAAAATGATTTGTGTTCCTGTCAATTCGCCATCACACTCCATAGTGAAAATTCTAAATTTTGAATTATACATCTCTTGGCAGTGATTTTCTACTGAGAAACGTAGCGATGTAATTCTTATGACCTTATTATGGTAATATTGTACACGAGCATTAGTTAATAAATGTCAAAATACGGAGCTTACTTCCCCTGCAGATAGAGCCTTTCAAAATCGTTCGCTCATAGAGCGATAACATTTTTAACATACCATTATTCAACACAACAAAATACTCAAGGAAATGTATTTGAGCTACATTTTTCTGTATAATTTAAACATTAGCATGCATTTAGGAGAGAGATAAAAGCTGATTCATATTAGGATATCTACTGCAAATAACGATAAAAATGACCGTTCTGATAATGTCAGGTCTTCATATCTCATAATCGAAGTGGCCTAGAAACGCTTCAGAATACTCTAAACTACAGCCTTAATTTAAAATCATTGCTAAACTATCGTAGATTTACTCGGCATGTTATTATTATATTTATTTTATTCCATTTTATTTATTGACTAACTCATTCGCAAAAATATATTTATACCTTGCAAACGATTTTGCTTAGAGAATAATTTTATAGCATGTCGTGTTTAAAACACTATTTCTAAATTTATCTGTCGCCGTTCACTTAGATATAAAGGTAAATTTGTTCATTATTACTGTCACTTGTAAGATGTTATTCGTCGATTATTTAGAATTTTCTGTAACATAAATTTCATTACGCTCCTAGAATTTGCAACTTTACAATATTATACAAAATTTTAGATAGTTTCCGATATAAGAAAAAGCATTTTATTTTTGTCACAACTGTCATCCGACATTTCGGATCACTATTGAAGACAAAGGATGTCTGCTAATGTTTTGTCTTCGTCAACTCACGACGGATCTTTCTAAGAAATATAAGTCGAAAAATAGAATAACATTCGCGTCACCTGTCACGTCTATAGAAATAATCGAATATGAATAATGAATACGAGGTACAATGTCTTAGAAAACACCCATTTTTCTCTTTATTAGCTGCTTATTTTATATACTGGCATATTGAACAAATGATAACAAATATATATTTATATATACACTTGTTATCGTTTGTTAACTTTTTTTTTAATTTCATTAAAAAAATATATAAGTGAGTCTTAATAAAAACTATGAAAATGTCACAGGAGCAGCCTGTACAATCTAGTTAATCAACGTACTGTTAAACATATCTGTGCTTTTAAAACATTCTTATATTTGTATTAAAACTGTCTAGTAGCTAATGTACAGAAAATTATTTTCTACATATACGACGATTAAAGATAAGAAATTAAAAAAATTCTCGATTGTTCCATAGCTTTCCTTCCCAGACACATTCCTGCTTAAACACAAATTAGTAGTTATATCGGAATAACAAACATGCAAGTAATAAAAATATTGGTATACTGAAATTCTGATTCGAAAATACTGCAAACTGGAACTATGGGGTTTTCCAATAGGGACGCTTGAACTTTGACAGCTGATTGCGGCCATGTTGTTTGAGTGACAGCTGTCAAATGCAGTGTGTTATATTCATTCCGTCCTCCCAAACCACCATGGCAGGTTACAGTGTCGAGCAGCACGTGCAAATCATAAAATTGTTTTATGAAAATGGGTCTTCAGTTCGAGCAACGTTCCGCGCACTTCGCCCGTTTTACGGTCGCGATGATCGTCCTGCCGAGTCGACTATCCGTCGATTGGTGGACAAATTCGAGTCAACCGGGTCAGTTAACAATCAGCCGGTTCCCGTGCGTCAACGTAACGCGAGATCTGCCGAGAATATCGCCGCTGTGCGCGACAGTGTCCTCGAAAACCCGCGGCAGTCAATTCCGCGTCGCGCACAGGAACTCGGCCTTTCGCAGACGACAACTTGGCGAATTTTGCGTTGTGACTTGAGCCTGCACCCGTACAAGATCCAGCTGACCCAAGAGCTCAAGGTTAATGACCATAGACAGCGCCGTGTGTTCGCTGACTGGGCATTAGAGCAGTTGGAAGTTGACGCCGATTTTGGCAAAAAAATCATCTTCAGCGACGAGGCGCATTTTTGGATGAATGGCTATGTCAACAAGCAAAATTGCCGTATTTGGGACGAGACCAATCCACACGAGGTTCACCAAGTGGCAATGCACCCGCAGAAAGTGACTGTTTGGTGCGGATTTTGGGCCGGAGGCGTGATTGGTCCGTATTTTTTCGAAAACGATAATGGTGTGGCCGTCACCGTCAATGGTGAGCGATACCGGTCGATGATAACCAACTTCTTTTGGCCTGAAATCGAGAATATGGATCTGGACAACATGTGGTTTCAACAGGACGGCGCTACGTGCCACACAGCACACGCTACGATGGAAGTTCTGCACGAGCAATTTCTGGACATGGTCATCTCGCGCGGAGGCGACGTGAACTGGCCACCGAGATCGTGCGATTTGACCCCGCTGGACTTTTTCTTGTGGGGTTTTCTTAAGTCGCAGGTCTATGCCAACAAGCCGCAAACCACCGATGCCCTCAAAGTCAACATACGCCACGCCATCGATCAAATACAGCCCGATTTGTGCGCCAGAGTCATCGAAAATTGGACCTTTCGTGTGCGCGCCACCAACCGAAGCCGTGGCGGTCATTTGAATGATGTCATATTCCATACATAATGGGGTCGATAGACCTTCCAAATAAAAAAAAAATTTCGCAAATATCTTTCCTACATGTATTTTTTTTTTGCATTTCAAAGATCAAGCGCCCTTAATGGAAAACCCTATACAATAGATATATATTCGGTTAATTCCAACATTTGACGTACCTATAGCGTCCACAGAAAAAAGTAATATCGTATTATAATTTTGGACTTTATAACTGGTAACAATTAACTTAAGCATTGGTACTTAAATTTTAAAGACATTGTCTGACCCATATAAAGTAGAAAGGCAAAAATTATTTAGTTGAAATTTCTTGAAATATAAAAAAGAACAAAGTCAGTTAAAGCGTATATAAAATATCAAGATATGATATTTATGTTGCATTGTCCTTTGTCTGCAATCTTCGACTTCAATAAACATTCTAAAGGCCCATCCACAAATTATAAAAAATATTTACTAAGCTTTTTATCGAAAATGTAAAAATAACTTTAGAAGATAACGTAATGAAGACATAGATTAAAAATTAATCTGTTTTACATATGAATATTAAATACGATGAAGGGAAAAAAAATTACATGCTATATTTACTAATGAATCGAATGAGAAAAAAATATTGATCAATCAGTGGAATGATCATAAAAAATTTCAAAGGACTCAAATTGATTTGATTATTTCGCGAAGACGAATACGGTCACAATTGACGGACTGTCAATAAGGCTTCGAATTCGTTATGAAGCAAAATAACTGCATATCCTAAATTATTCAGGACACGCCAGCTGTTATACTTAGTGCTTACAGGATATTAAAGATATGGAATAACGGGTTCCGGTATGAATCACGGGGAGGGATTGCTAGGGTTAGGCTCGGATAGGGATTGTTGAGACAGCGTTGGATACGGATATATGAACAATTATATTTTTTATGATAATTTTTATGCATCAGGCATGAATAGTATAGCGATACAAAAGTACTTACTATATATTACTATAAACGATAATTTTTCATATTTAATTATACCTCCAATAGTGTTATAGTTCGTATACCCGATGCATATTCACTTAATCAACCTTGATGCTTGCATGTCGATGCATATAGCATTTATGCAAAACATATTACACGAAACAGCGTAAAATTTCAATTAGTATTAATTTTCAAGTTTCATTTGACGGAAGATGAATAACCTTGTAATAAATACCGAAGACTCGTATTTTGATGCTAACAGATAATCTATTTATTCGTTGCCAAAATGCAATTTCAAAATAAAAACCTCACATAAGCTATGTATTCGACCATTTTAATTTTCAATTGGCGTATGTGCGTATATATGTTGCATGGACAATGTCACTGAATTATCAAAAAAATAAGTATTGAATGACAGAATTATTCCATATTAAACTTGAAAATCGCACTATATGAGGAGGTTCTTGTTTTATGTGACAAGAATATATTAATTTATATTAATAATATACATATTGCAGGTCTCCATGACATCATGGCAGTTCAATGAAAGACCTCTGCACCGTATAAACACACCCTTACTGTCGTAATAAGCGCACTGCGTCCTATATTGTATACGAAAAAAATATTGCAGACCGGATTTTATCGACTCACTTTAGCAATTTCCTCTTTAAAAAATATTTTATACTTCAAGCCTCAGCACGCATTCGATTAATCTTCTTTGTGTTATTTATTAGGTGTTTAAAATCATTCATTAGTATTAACAGGTTTTTTCTCTAAACATCGCACATCTAGGTACAGTAACTCGCGTTGTTTGATACATGTTTAATGTAAGATATTGTACGTTGGAATAATATCTATAACGTATGAATGTTATGAAAGTTTCCGTTTATGATTTCAAAATAACGGTTGTCTCAGTCGTATGCTTACTGTGCACGTGAACAAATTTATTTTTAATATTTTAGTACGTTTCTGAAGCAATCTCCGAAACTTCTTATCCAGTTGTAACGGAACTTTCACTACTATATAAAGGTGCTATATATGATCACCTATAAACGACATTTCAAATGAATAGATTTGGGCCGCGCAGCTTATATAAAAATAAGTAGAAAATTCTAGAAAATAGAATCTTCTAGAAGTTATGTCTGATGACTTTTACAAATATGAAATAAGCAAGCATATTCATTGTCATACATTAATTATGAAAATAATTGTAACTAATCTGATATGAAAATAGAGTAAAGATCTCAAATAACCGAACTTTCAAGGGCCGTGGTAAGAAGCTATGTATAACATTATAAATTGTCATTATGACAACTGGTTATATTCATATAGAATAAAAAATATACATATATAACAAACCATAACATTCAATGTTTAATCTCAGGCTCGACAACCCGACCTTGTCCTCACTTCCTTATAACACAAAAGAACATTCTATACAAGGAGATTTTCATTAAATTTATATCACAATAAAGTTGAACAATAAATTGTAATTTTATATCAAAACTTTTTTGAAACTTCCAAGCAACATTACTATATGTTACAAACAGTAGATATGGAATAAAAAAATAATAATCTTATGTTCTTTAGTTTTTTTATAATAAAAACTAAGTTCATAACAATAACAATTATGACAAATAATATTTTTCCACGGTTACAATCGAGTCTATATTTACAGATGACTCATTCTTTACTTTATGACGATAAATCTTTAAAAAAAATAAAACATTATATTGCGTGTCATTCCTTATCTCGTTGACTGCATCATCTCCTAACATAAGTAATTATTGAGAACTAGTTTTTGCCCACAGTTCCGCCCACCGGCGGTCAAGTATGGACGTTTATAAATATTTATGGTTTTATAGTATAACGGATAATATGCAAAATAAATATTAGTTATAGCTTTTAATATAATATTTTTTTTCTCTGTCGATTGACTACAAAGTGGAAACCACACTATTTGAAATGCCTTTGATAACTTATTCTGGTAATTAAAGACCTAATAAAATTAGCAAAATTCTCGTAAATCTTCGTCAAAATTTAGAAATCAACAAAGCAATCTGTTTAATAACATGAATAAAATTATTACAATTTTATAAAAGCTGTGTGATAAATAAATATTCAAGCAAGGGGCTTTAAATAAACCTTTCTAACTTACAAATAAGTAAAATATGTATTAATAAAATAGACGTCTTTATATAAAAATGAGGCTTTGGTTTTGTACATAAAATAAACGAAGACCCTGTGTTGGAAATATTAAGAAGCCATTTTGAGACGTTTTAAAGGAAATCCCCGGTGGCTTAAAAATAATTAAAAATTTGAGACGTGAAACAATATATATATTTAGTTTTAATTAAAACGTTGATACGCCCCTCCCTTACAACGCTAACACTGTTAAAAAAAAATTGGAAAGATACTGTCTTGTCGAGAAAAGTTTAAAAGAAATTAGAAAACTTTTATAAGTTAGACTAAATAAATAAATAAATAAGTAATATAAATACCATGATCGAAACATATTAAAATATATTATTAGAACCAGTACAATTGTTGGACTAAATCTGATTAAAAAAAACATTAATTGAGACATACCTAATAAATTAAAAAAGTTAAAATTGTAACTATTCTTTATCATAAAATAATAACACGCTCAATCGTTACAAACAATAACAAATAAATTAAAATAAACACCACATTATTTGTTATAACAACAATAAGGTTCATCGACGTCTGCTATTTAAGTGTTGGACGTTTCCGTTAACACCACGTTCTATATTCCGTCTAGATTGTAATAACGGGTTCATCCATCATAGCCCAGCGCTATCGTAACGATCATATTAATTTAGGTATTCCGAAAGCATTTAAATTGTATCTGCCACAGAAACTTTCATAAATCGCCCATGTATTTTATGCAATTAGCGCCATAAATTGGAAACCTTTATAAATAAATATGTATTATAAAGATTGCGTAATTGTCGAAATATATTTAAAAAAGAAAGCTATGTTAATTTTTACCTTTTTGTGATATAAACTATTGCGAGGACGTTCTACTTTTTTTTTTTTGGGCAATTTATAGTACACAGCACTTCGCGAAACCTGGTAGTATTATCGGGAAGTACCAGGATAACAGACGGATTCGAGAGTTCCAAGAGCGCACCTGTTAGTGCGACGCGAAGAACGTTACTGGCACGAAGCGCCCCATTAGTCTCGCAAAGAACACGTCACACGGAAGCCGGTTCTGCTCTGGACATCCAACAAAATAAAGCCGTTCCAGATAAAAAGTCTTACTTGTTCTCAGTAAGAACTTTTCCTTAACGAAGTTTTGCTGAAGGAAGTCTATTTCCTAAGAGAAATTACTTATCAAACTTGATACCATTACATAGTCGTATCGGTAACATTGACCGCTTTGATCAAATAAATCAATTAGCGTAGATATCATCGTCTATTGATTTCGATAGTCACGTTTATAGTCGGATTAAGAACGCATGATTAGTATTAAAGGGATCTAACGAACCGACCGTAACGTAAGTCGCAACATTGATAAATTGATTACTCATAAGGAGGTTTAATTAATTATCCGTTCAATGAATTTCTAAAATCATAATATTTGAGTCGCTCTTCACGAATGTATTTCAATTACTCTACATTATACATTTTCTTTGAACTGAATATTAAAAGCCAACAAACAGGTTAAACATTATTAATAGATATAAGTACTAATAAAATCAATAGATGTAGATATGTTATGTCAGATTTATTGACGTTTACGAAAATAATACAGATATCAGATAAAATACTGTTAAATATAATCTACATGTACTTATAATTAAAATTAAAGTGTCTCTTATTTACCAAAAAAATTATTGCTCAAGTTATTGTTATTGTTGCTCTTATAAAATTATTTTGTTAATTTTGTAATCTTTTTGTCCAACTATTCAGAAATTTTCAAGTAAAATTGCACACCTTTTAAGAGTTGCATACAATCCATATAATGCCACGATACGACCCCTGGGGGTGACGCAAAAAGAGGAAAACGGAGAAGTCGTGGAGGACAAGTGATACAAAATTTAACCAAATATTAATTCTACAAAGGTCACCTTACGTTGGATACGGTGAAAGTGGGCCTTGAGGTCCCATAAAATATAAATAGCAATCGATTATCATATTAAACAAGTTCGGTGCGGAGTCACAGTGGCCGATCGGAGGTTCAACACTAACTGATTTAACTTATTATTTACAAGTTGTAACTCGTTGATACTCAGTCTGGGATGCTAGTGAAGTTTTTAAAACAACATCATTCACTCAACAAATAAACAATTTTAATAATTAATATGTATTACATGCCTCAAATCAGTTTCATTTAAAATAGGACAAAACCTCGTTAAGCTGTCCAAGATTTTGTTCGACGTTTTCAAACAAACGTCATTCATTAGAGACGACATGTGAAAGCTACACGCAGTACACTTGATAATTTACTAAGACAGTAAACTTGAAGTGATATGCTATGATATGTATTCTTAGTCCAAGTTGGCATCATACTACGTACGGAGCGTTAAAAGTGTTTCGTCCATAAATCATGGCACATTATAGTATGAACCTAGTTTGTTGATAAAGAAACAGGCAACGCTTCATATGTATGTACTTCCACTAAGCATATTAAACGCCTGTCTCCGTATTCCGCCGCAGCAGAGTAATACAAACAGCGGCCTTGTACCCCACTTTCATGTCGCAATTACAATACATTACTCTTTCTAGGAAACAGATGCAAGAACATTCGTAATTCATATCCGAGATGTTTACACGAGATAAAGCCTCTGACAGCACTTGTTTATTATATACATATGTTGTTTAATATACGTATAAACCTACTTTACTTCTTGCATCCTCATTAACACAACAACCGAAAGAAATTCAATGTAACACCAAATCAAATCTAAAAAAATTATGTATTTATTAATTAATTAAATATCAGCACAACAAGAAAACAAAAATTTTATAATGGATGATTAAATAATAGCAGGACTAAAACATTATGTATACATAATTATATCAAAGAATATAACTATCCAATTTTAAATATTCAAGATTTCAAATTTGGGTAGTATTATTAAAAAACATATACATATTACTTTAAACTAAATCAAGCCCTAGAATTTTCTTCATTCATTCATTCATTCTTACATGAAACTGTTTCATTAATAACAAGTTGGAGATTTGTAAGTAGAATATTTATCAATTCATCTTTACATAAGAGTTACTGATATATAAAAAAAATGTAGATAATAAATGACAAAGTATACTCTATAGTTTTTATACTCTGTTTAAGACAAAACCCATGGTGTTCTTCAAAATACTATTTACATTAAGTAATATTTAAATTTATGTATCTATATATGGGCATTTTCAAAACAAGGATTTTCTATGATTAGTAATGAAAATATATGGTGTTATTTGTATGTAAATCTGTAATGTTTTATGTAAAATTACTTCGTTTTAAACCGAATATGAAAAGCCGTAATAAAAATTTCATGTACCAGTAAAAAAGGAAACAGGTGATAGAGTCATAAAATTCTTAATTAATACCGCAATTAACAAATAGTATGTGTAAATTATTTTAATTGAAGCTACCTATTTTGGTGGTGAGTAGGTAAAATAGGTTCATTACGAAACTTAATATATATACATATAGGAGGAGGAGGAGGAGGAGGAGGAGGAGGGAGAAGCAAGACAATTATAACTTGTAAGTAAGTTGTAAGAATATTGAAAAAAGAAGAATTTCAAGTTATGTTATTATTTGTTGTCTTTTTAAAAACAATTCTATATCGTCATATATATGTCCACACTTCTATGTGTAAATGCATCTTTAAAATTCTTATATTTATGTTGGTAATGGAAACATTACCAACCTGTTTCTATACAGTGATAAATGATTTAATTATATTTATAACATATTATTCAATTAACTGTCTGTATTATTTATATATCAGATTTAGTGTATCCGTTTGTTATTATCTTGAATTAATTATTTTTATAGAATTTATAATTCTTTTCTTGTTTTAACTTAGGATTGGATAAGGAAAAACCGCCATATAAAAATGTTAAACGAAACCTACTGTTCTTTTAATTTGATATCAAAAACAAATGTACCAATATTTATTTAACTTTCCCCATGACACTGTCATAGCCATAGCACTTACAGCAAAATACACTATATATATATATATATATATATATATGTGTATAAAATTATTTTCATCATATAATTTTTATTTAGAATAATTTAAAGACATTAAATGTCTTTTGTTTATAACATAAAAGTGGAAAATCTTACAATGATCTTCTATAAGACTTTTTGCACTTTTTATTTTTATTAACCTATGTAATAACTATTCCATATAACTAAAACTATATTTAAATAATATCCATTTTGGACATTTATCTATTCACTTATATTGTTAATGATGTATTTATTATAGAAATGAAAACAGTCACGGATATAATAATTATTGGGTGGCTTAGAAATATAATTACGGCTATGCACAGTCCACTGAGCATGACAATTTTTTTCACTCTAATCACTGCATATAGACTTATTTATTTTATATGCTCATTATCCTAAACAAGAATGTTATATATTCATTCTTAAATACTTAAAAATAAGAGAATATAATATGCATTACTAAACTAGTTGTTGTAAACAGTATATTAAGGTGGTTGTATTGTTATCACAAGTAGTTATGGCTTTCTGGGCCAAGAACATTTGTTATGAATATTCTAAAAATAGATGTTACTTTGCCTAATAAGATGATAGTTGAGATTTATCACTACCTTTTATATAACACTGAGGCCAGAGTAGATAACTATATTGATGTTGGTTTCTAAGTGGGAAATGAATTAAACAAATAACAGAACAGAAAAAGAATTTGGAAGGTATTTATCACAAAACATTATCAAAATAATAAAATAATATTAAATAAAAAAGAAATTACAAAGATTGAAAAATGGTAAATGTAGCAAAATCAGCAAGAAGGCGGCAATTTCTTATAATCACACATATGATTCAATTGATATCAAACAGTTGATAACGTAAAC
The DNA here is from genome assembly GCF_018135715.1 of Danaus plexippus. Classification (NCBI taxonomy): domain Eukaryota; kingdom Metazoa; phylum Arthropoda; class Insecta; order Lepidoptera; family Nymphalidae; genus Danaus; species Danaus plexippus. The sequence continues at coordinate 6,064,636 of NC_083545.1, forward strand.
CCACAACTTGGCACAGCAGCAGAATAATAAATAAAAAGTGGAAGAGTTTTGCTTCCATATTTAGAGCTATGTAACATTAAATACAAATACTATTATAAAACCGTTACCTTTTAAAACCACAGCAGACACAGATTACAGGAACAATGTAGATTGATTTTAAGAATCGGTAAATACACGTGCAATGTCACATAACAGACTTTGTTACACACGACATACAACAAATACACAACATTTAAGATCGATAATTAATGGTCGACTGTATATTAGACCACAATAACAATTATTATAAATTAAAGGCAAATAAATTCGTTACACGTTACACGACGCATTGAACGTCCGTTTTTTTCTTGAATTGTATTGCAAAATAAAAGACAGATGTCAGTTGTCAACGGTCAGGTTTGTTTACTTTTTTCATATGTATTTAGATTCGAGGTTATTAAGACTAAAAGTATTAATCATCATTGGCTAAAATAAAATCTAGAAGAATTTAATTACGATATCGCATACATTTTAAATAATTAAAATTGATTATGGAGATATTTGTAATACTTAAGATTGGGAAGCAATTTTTAATTTAGAATTAATAAACATATCATTAACGAACAAACTTAACCAAGTAGAGCAAATTACTTTATCTAGTAATGCAAATTTAGAAAAGATGCTTTATAAAAGATATGCCTTAAAAGAAGATAAAATAATTTCAATAGCATTATTATTGTTATCAACCATTAACAATAAGTAAAAAGTTTATAAGCACAATACACTTTTTAAGGTCTTTAATATATTTAATGCTTTACTAACACTTTGACTACACTTTAAGACTTAGGTGGTAAAATTTGTTCAATTTAATTTTTATTTTAGATACGGCAGGCGCCATCTAGGAATACAGTTTATCATTACATAAAGTGGGAGTGGTGTCTGCCATAGTTTTAGGTCATACCGTTTTTATATTATTTTGTAGATGTCGCTATTACTTGTAATTGCAAAATGTGATTGAATACAGTTATATAGATAGTTGTTTATTTAAATTAATTTCTAAACTGATAAACAAAATTACAATATTTCTTGTCACTTAAAAATTTATCCCAAATTTTAAACGTTTTTGACTGCTAAACAATAATTCATCTATTTATAAAAATTATCCTCCGGCTTTCTTACCAAAACAGAACAATTTTTTGCATAAAATTCAAAAATGTACTACATTTAGAGAAATAATCTCTTGATGAAGAAGTAATATTTCTAACTTTTATGAATATTTGGATTCTTGTAAAACTCTTTTTAGCCTTTCACAATAGCCTACTAGTATTTCTAGACTCCATTCCCTTCATAACACTTTTCCATTAAGGAAAGGTCCTAATGGAACCTCTTATCTTTTTGGCCATCGCAGCATCAATATTTGTGGTAAAGAAATCCAGATGTGGGCCAAAATATTTATTTTAAGGATATGTTACATTCCAAAGGTTTGTATGTTAATTTATTCAGTGTGTGTAGTTTTGTGTTCTGTTATAGTTTTGTATTATTTTTTTAAGCTCACAATAGTCTTAAAGCTCTGTCCAATGAATGTGGTAAAATGTCGACGATGAGACGAAAACGTTTATTATAACCATTGAAGTTTTTAAAACACTTTCGTCGCATATTTGAAAGACGAAAATTATTTAATGACGCAAGTTAATATAAAAAAATAAGGATAACTTAAACAAAGCAAAATTGTTTCCGTTATTGAAGCTTAAACAGAAAGAAACAAATAATATCCCAGATTGACAGACAATATCATTACAATTATAAAACATCTCATTCCCTTATCAATTCGATAAAGGTAGCTTTTAATCATAAACCTATCAATGCTCTGGCTGTAACATTTAAATATTTCTCTACACTTCGGATCTTTTTCTTCACATAAACGTCACAGCCTCATACAGACCCGCAAATTTATCATTTTTCTATAACTAAACCTTGACATAAAAACGTCAACGTTTTAATTATAAAAAATTCATAATATATTAATTATTAACTAATATCTTAGTTGACTATCGTACTTGGTGTTTAATATATATGTTACATGGTTAATAGTTGTATTGTGTATAGTAATCCTTTTTCCTTTTCTTCCTTTTACATTAGTTACCACCCTCACAGGAGCGGAAGTAGTAAACTCATAATTTGGTTACTTATTATATAATTCCTTTACTTTATATTATATCAACTTCATTATTTATGTTCATGTCATTTTAGCATATATCCCATGTGAGTTTGGAATTTGTAGAGCCCATGCTTGTTATTTATATACGGGTATCGAATTTTTGCCTCAATAAGATTTTCAAGAACGATTCTTCGTTAAGAAAATTTTATATTAATCATTAATACCATAAAAATGTAACATTAATAATCAATTGGAGAAGTAGAGCTTGAACAACCTTGTCTATTATGCTTGTGTTCCGTTTGTACTCAATGGAAGGATCTCTGTTTTTGTTGGTAATGAAAATGATAAAGGAGTCGTAGATTTTGTTATGAGTATCACTAGAGGCACTGTCAGGTCTTAACACCTTTTTGTTATATCGTTTTAATAATTTTTATTTTATTTTAATTATTACTCAGAATCATCCCTAACTGTTTTAGTAAGCAAAGCTGGATTGAAGTAAAGATCTCGTCAAGTTTATAAAAGGATAAATAAGAGATAAAGGGTAAAGTAATTTTTCTTAGAATTCTACATGCCTAATATCGTTAGGTACTATAAAAAATATTATATTACTTGACTTTTTGATACTAACGTGATAAAAAATTAATGATTAGTTTTTATTTAGTTTTTATTAAATAAAATTTTTTCGTCTCATACTTAAAACCCTTACTATAGGCATAACTTTTGTATCTTCACGATTTCAGTTTTTCGTTTATAATCTTCACAAATTATAGTGTTAATGTTAGTTTATGAATGGAAGACAAAATACTTCTTATGTATGTAGTTTGACCTTGCCAAGTTACGGTCCTATGGTAATTATACAATAAAGGAAATAGTGTGATAAGTAGAGTTTGTCCTAAGTACAAAGTTCCAACAAACATGTTTAATATTAAATTTTGTCAACACATTACACATGACACATAGCTCACTATTAAGGTCCCTAGCTAATTTATTTTGAATAAAATGAAAACAAATTATTATGTGTTTTTTTTATTAAATTACAATAGGTACATATCTACTACGGGCTGTCTTACGGTAAGCGGTCACAGTAGTCCACGGGCGCCTCCAATACCAGGGTATACCATTTTATAGCACTTGGACAGTGCTGATCCGTTATATAACTTTTGAAGACTTCAGCAGGGATTTTATGTCATAGCGCCAGCGTTAGCAGGAGGAAAATCTTCAAAAGCTCACTGTGCGCGATCAATGGGGAGCAAAGGTGTATGATCTTCCTGCCGGCAGTTAGCGGTACTATAAAAAAATGTTAGTCAACATCATGTCAAAGAATTCCTCGTAACAAACCTCATTATACAAGCTGTAGAACACACATGGGTAGATAAAATCTCTCCTGAGACTTAACTGTTTAATACCGCCTGAAAGCATGGGATCATCAACAATTTTCTCAGCTCATCTTTGAACGGAGTCAAAAAATCCATGTTGGTATGTGGTTACAGAGGCCTACAAATGGAAGCAGTACTGGACAATGGACATGGGACGGGCTTAGAGCAATAAGTTTTGCTCCGGGGTGAAGTACCGACAGAAACTATTTTAACACGAGCTAATTTAATGGATTCCACTTCATTACGAACAGACAAAGGTGGTAATGAGCATTTTCAGACAAAGATATAGACAAAGCACTCTTGGTCTAATAGACGGATTAAGAGCAAGCTTAGTCCAAGTATAATAATTTATGATTACTATTTACAAAACTAGTATTCACACAGTTGCATGGCTAAGTTATTTAAGGAACTGTTTTATAAATAAGGTGAATTTTAAAGATTGTGGCTTGTGATCTCCTCCAAATACATATTTATTTACCATATACCTATTTAATTTGAGTTAACCGTAAGAGAGAAGTGTTAAAACCAATTTTTTAGGCAAGAAATAGTCTTTTTTAATTTAAAAACATTTAATCGATTTGAGCAAACTCCAAAAGAATAACTGGATTCTGCCATTCCACTCACATCTACTTTATTAAGCGACTGTCTGTGAAGTTTGAGATATAACGTCAATATAAAGTAGCTGTGTCTAGGCTCTAGAACAATTGACTATTATTGATATTAAAATGAGAGCAATACAGCTCAAGTTATTTTAATAAATACGCAATACGAATGAAATTCTAAAGAAGAATAAATGTTTATCATTTAAACAGTTAGAAGAGACAGATATAACTTTGACTCTATAGAGTTACACGTGCAATGATAAATTTAAATAAAACACCACATTAAATAAAAACATTTATTTATTTATTTGTAACTTTTTCATATAAATAACGCTCTTTTATAGCAAGTGGAAGCCTCTACATAAAATAAGTAGAAATGTTTCAAACAACAGTAGAATAAAATACAATAGTAGATCAGGAATACTAATACAATAATTACAGCTCAACATAATATCGAAGTAAACTTATGAGAGGTCAGTAGAGCCTTTTTTGTGGCAATCAGTTTTCACCTAGAAAAGACACGTTCAGTTTAAAAGGAATAATAAAATCACACGTGCTAACTTTTTTAAATTGATAAATTAATTATGAGTACTTCAATTCATCATGGCAGTGAACAGGTATAGGAAACTTCAAGATATCATTGATAAAATTAATTTACACATCGGCATATCGACAATTAAATAAAACAAAAACTGGTAAAGTAGTCAATGTTAGTCATTAAAGAAATAAAATTTCCTTGAAAACAACTACTTAAGAGAAATTTAATTAAACATTTATAAATTAATAAAATCTTAAAACAAAACGGTAATTACAGTTGTAACACAATAAATATCATGCAAAATCTCATGCGTTTTTTTCAAACCAAGTAACATTATTGCAATACGCGTATTACTTAACATTACATGTTTTTCATATCGTCTCATCTTTTTTGGCACACAATTAAGATTAATGATTTTTCTTTAAACGATTTTTTTAGTATAACATCACAGAGTAACCATTAAGTACATAACATTTACAATATTCTATTTAAGCATTTTATATTAAAACAGCGTAATTAGGAATTCATGAAGATTATTTAATAAAAATATAGTTGACATTTGCCAATATCATTACAGTTAGAGGACTTGAAACACGGTTATATACGAGGTGTTTAAATCAAAAGCATAGCGATGATAGTAATAATTGCCAACAGCAAGCCGAGCAGCGTCAGCCAATCCAATTCTGTCAGTTGCTGTGAGAACATTAGAGTGTAGGAGCAAGCTAGCATCAACGTGCCTGAGTCGTGCCAATTGCGTTTTGACTTCGTACTATCGCCTGTCGGAATAACAAAACACAAAAACCAAACTATAAAAATCGCATTCCAAATAAATAAACACAAACACATACATACAGTGAGAGATGCTACGAATGCTATGATCAAAGTGAAATCCATACACCGTGCATGACTAGATACCACATACCTTTTTTTTCTTTTTGTGAATTATTGTCTTGCCTTTTAGCTCTCCATGGGACTGTTGGCAGTGAATTGTTCTGACTAGTACTTTCATCGACCGAAAGTCTCCTCAGATGTTGGGTTATGTTTTTAACAATTTTTGGAGAATTTAAATCGTTTCGTTCTTTGTTTGGTTTATCGTTATCACATGATGGCTTAGTACCAGTGTCCAACTTAAAAATGGTTGCAAGTTCTTCTGACGAATTATATTCAGTTGAATCAGCTCCATCTTTTGTACTTTGCATATCATCATCGTATATAGATAGACTAATAGAAGCTCTTTTCGGACTCTCATTAGCGTTTATCTTTGTTACCTCGTTCAATTTCTCAGTGGTTTTAGCAATAGACGAGTCAATAGCCTTTGGTGAAATAGGTTCATTTGGAAGAGCTTTTTTAGAAACAAATAACTTTTCATTAACTTCTGTAATGCCAGCTATAAGATCAGATATTCCATCCTTTAATTCTTTAAAGGCGTTAATCTCATTAATTTCTTTCATTTTGTCATCTGTGTTTAAAAATGGATTGAGGGAATTTATAGTAGGTTTTGTAGTTTCAATAACTTTTGTAGACTCATTTAAATCTACACTTTTAGATTCTGGTTGCGTTCTAACGGGTACTACATCTGGTATACTACTACTACTACTTATTTCGTTTGAAAAATTTGTTTCACTCAGTACCGATTTCTCATTTAATTTTTCAACATTTTCCTTTACTCTGAGGCAATCATTCCCAACCTGCGAGTCTTTATCAATAGTATGTTTAAGCTGATCTTCTACTTTATGCAGTTGATTTGATATAAGTAGTAGACTATCTTCAGTTTTCTTTCCCATCGATTGTTTATTGGATAATTCGTTAGACAAATGTGCCCCCTCTTTATTTTCAAGCAAACGATCCTTTTTTGGACTCGATTCACTCTCATGAATCGCTTTATCGGTCAGACCATTGAGAAAGAGCGTTCTGCTATCAGTTATTCTATTTTGCATATCTATACCATCGTTTTTATTACGGTTTCTATCTAGTTCAGCTAAGGCTACACCTAGTTTGTTGCTAGTGTCCATAGCTTCTTGAGCTAACATACTTAAAACCTGTTGAAATTCATCCTTAGATGATCGCTTAGAAGCTTGCGGTGAACGATTTGATGGAGATGAGCTTTTTGACTTATCACATGATGGTGGCTTAACGACACAAACATCATTATTATAAATGAATGAATCATCTTTTGAAAATTGGTGCGATGGCGCATGAGTGCTATTAGCAAATAAATTGACAGTATTGTGTCTTTGCTTTACCTTATTGCGAGGATATATGTCCTTCTGGATGTCATTTTTCTCAAAAGTTTCACGAAGCCTCTTCATTACGTCACTATTACTACTTGTTTTTTGTAACATAGACGTTTTGCTCGTACTTAAAGCATCATCTATTTCTTTCTGTATCATAGAGAATATGTTCGCTGAAAGGGACCTTACAGCGCGTTTCCTTTTTATATTTGCAGTATTATCCTTATTAAATGGGAACTCAGTATAGCTGTTGTTATTATTGTAACCATTATAATTTTCTCCGTTAAATAATGACGAATGTCTGTTATCTTTTCTTAGGCTTCTATAAGCTAAATCGTCTGCCACAATATCTGGTGATCTCTTGGGCACAAATCTAGATCTTCCTTTATTCTCTGGTGTTGCATGCAAATAATCACTTTGAGGTGCTGGTGATACTGGACCGACTGGTATACCAAAAGGTGGCTGCGGATCAATAGTCTTCAATCTGCTGTTTGTTTGTTTAATGTTCCTATAAACAACATCATCATAAACTATATCAGGCTCATTTCGTAATGATTGTCTATCATCGTCAGATGCGTATGGAACGTATACCGGGGATGCTAACATGTAACTTATTTGTGCTTGAGAGTCTTTAAAATTGGCTTTATCTTTATTAGAAAATGAATTCATTCTTCTAAAAGCCATATCATCTTGCAATTTATCAGGTAGGGTAGATCTTCGAGATAGACGTCGTAGCGGAGTAGAAGGTTGACTACGCAATTGAATATCATTATCGTTCCCATTCCAATCATTGAATTGTTCATTTGACTTAGGTGTCATTAATTCCCTTTGTTCAGCTCTATCAAGTAGGTCTTCATCTCCTAAGCCTAAACTATTATAAATAGCCTCTAATTCATTTAAGGCATCATCGAGGTTCGTTGATTTTCGTCTTTCTGAATTTTTTTCATCATCTGATGGATTTAAGTAAGAACCTGAAACGTATGTATCAGACTTATGTCGTACATGAGTCTTATTGGCGGAATTTGGGGTTTTCTCCGGTTCAACAGTAGTAGATCGTTTATATTCAGTTGTCGCTTTCCACACTTTGGCACCATCCATTATGTCAAAAGATTTATTTTTATTAGAATTATCAATATTTTCAGAACTTCGTTTATTCCACGGGAGTTTATTATTTTGATCTGTTGAAAGTCTATTTACTTGGGCATTGCTTGAATAGTCACTATTACTGCGGGAATTAGCAAAGACTGTATGTGAACGTCTTTGTCTCTCTGCGTCATCAATTTTTTTCCAAAACTCTGTTGCAGTACGTGGTTTATGGTAAGGTTTTTCATTCATAGTAGTAGAAACTTGAGAGTCACTCAAATATTGATTATGAAGTTCGTTTTGACTCGATTTAATGCTAATAGGCTTGCGTGATCTTGGACTTTGATCAGCGTAGTATAGGTAGTCTTGGTTTACTTGTAACGGTTCAGGCTTAACAATATTACTTTGCTCGCTTCTCCTCCAAGCTGGACTATTAATATAAAGCCCGTAATGATTTGGTTCTGCTGAAACAGACGCCGGTCTACGTGGCTGGTCATTTCTAAACGAATAGTTTTTAAGGTATTCGTTGTTTTGTATAGCAATATGATCCTCTGAAGTAGGGCGTCGCAAACCATTTTTTCCTAGTGTCCTTTCTTGGCTACGCCGCATTATTCTTTCGAAATCGTTGTTAGGAACACCGTATTTTACATTTTGGCTGTTATTAACTCTTTCCGTGATGAAAGGATTGTTTTCATAGAGCATTGAAGTAGGAGTAACAACTTTTCGATTCATATCTCTAGGCGGCGGTACTGGTGGGGCCTTTTCCTCTTTTTTAAGATCGGTAACATTTCCTAAAGGAAATTTAACACACATTATACTCTCTGGACTTTCATATTGATTTGAAATGCTACTCTCTCTATTATTATTAAGGTATAAGTATCCCCGATTGGTGTTGTTACTTGGGTATTGTATTGAGTAATTAATACGTTCGTTGTTAACTTTGGCGTTAAAATTAATCGTTGAAGGGTATGTTTGAGTTGATGGAAATGCAGATATAGACTCCGATTTCATAGTGCCTCTGTTAGCGTCATTCACTACTGGCTGTTCCGTTGTACTTTTATTAGAATCACGTTTGCATGTTCCATAGCCACTACTTTGACTAGTCGGCGTTCGTGTTAGCATTTCAACTTCTGCTTTAGTATAACCTTGTTGAAGTAGCTCTGCTTCTTTATTGAGCTGATTTTCGTCATCTCGGGAGAGACGCTTAATGTACCTCTCATTACGTGCACTTCTCGATTTTTTATTTAATGAGCTGTCGCGAGACCTCATTAAGGAGTCATCACTTCTAAATCTAATCATAGAAGATGAATTGGAAGAGGACTTCAAAGACTCATCTTCACTGCTAGATTCTCCTTTAATACTATTTCTCAAGGCCTCGACACGGGCTTTCAATCTGCTTTTTCTTTTTTTTCGTGAGGGTGTTTCTAAGAGCCCCTTGTTTAAAAAATTATCATTTTCTCTCATTTTAAAAACGTCTCTAGAAGCATTAAAATCGGGCCTGTTAACCTTATAATTTATGAATCCAGCTGATGGATCAGATAAAATACCATCTTCAGTTACATCACGAGTGTTTGGTTTCGCTACACTTTGCGCACGTCTCGTATCTCTTATGACTATGTGGTCGAAGTTATTGACGGCGGGGATACGTTTTTTCTTCTTACTTTTTCTTTTAGATGGCGATTTACTTCCATCCTCACTTTGCGACGATGAACTTTCATCTTCTTTCTTTTTTCTTCTAAAAAGCTTTCCTATAGACCATTTTTTATCTTTCTTGGAGCGTTCAATTTCTATATCAGCCTGATTTGGTCTGTCTAAATGGCGTTGGACGGAGGTGTGGTCATCGTTGTACGGCCGATATGAAGTTGTGGTTGACGTTGTGATATCCCGGATGGGAACAGAAGCGGAGTTGACCGTCTGAAAAGTGAAAAATTCGTACTTGTTAATAAATTTTTAAGATATCCGTATTATTTACAATTTTCTTATACAGTTAGAATAGAAATAAGAGGTGAAAAACGTTTAGTTATCTAATATTCAAGGGACAGTTTGGCTTTGCTTCAAGTTTATGTAATGTTTTATCTCGTTATGTTTTAAAATAGGGAAGCAATTACGAGTTATTTTTTAAGATAGTAAGGTCGCAATGTCAAAGTTGTAATTATATTTTACAAAATGATAATTTTAGGGGTTTATTGATTTATTTAGAGATTATAGCATTAATTGGCGTATTTTATTTTTAGATGTTCATAGATGTGAAGATATCTATTTGATAGTTTTTTCAGAAGAAATTGCAAAAATGACAGTTATGTTTGAAGAAACTTATTTACAATAGTTAATTTTAAGTACATCCAAATCTTAAGGGTTTAAAAAATTGCGTAAATAAAATCACACGTATGTATTTTCATAGACATACGAGAAAAAAATAGAAACGAATTTATATTTTTGGAAATATTTTTATGATAATAACTGTGTCGTAAATAAAAAAGATTAAGATAACCTGGAAACTTACAGGTAAGAATGACGAAAAATAGTTATTATTAGAAGCGCTGACGATTTCCAACATTGCCACCATGTTAAATCATAATCACCTATTTAAAGAACATTTACTAACACACACTCCCACACGCGGACACACTATACAACTGTTATATCAAGTATTCTTAAACAAAATATATGTTTACCAAGACATATAAACATTGTATTTTTTATTTAATATTCACATCACTGGAAGTTAATTCAGTTTATAATATTTCTAAATATTCTTCGATTTATAATACAATATTCGTGTTGGCAACATCATTGTATTCGGAGCGGGACGTGTAAACAGTCCAACTTCTCTGCGGCAACTCCTGATTAGTCCGGTATTTCAGGCGGACTGTAGAAATCTCTTTTATATCTCACGAATGTTTTAATGTCATGTTTTATAAAAATGTGTCATGGTAATAAAATGAGAACTATTTTTTCCGTCCATAAATTATTTTCGTTTTTATAAACAGCCCTTAATTAAACATAATTTATTATTATAACATGCTGGACGTTCTGCAAATCTAGTTCTTTATAAAGATAGAATTATTTATTTAACAGCATTTCTCCACCGGAACGTAGAGAATTTATTTGGCAGTCATTGGTCATGTTCTCTTTTTATGGTTGTGTTGAAAATAACCCGTGAATATTTAGAGACGTCGAGCTCTTGATAAAACACCGAATCGATTGAATGTGTTAAGACTTGACGAACGTCCGTCAGTTGCCTCCATTCGTCTTGTTGAATTCCCGACGCTAAATATAGTAAACGCTTAATTATATATTTGTTTCGGGATAGTTTTCAACGTCTGATGATTCTACAAATTACAGCAATTGGAGAAAACTTTTTGTTCTTTGGAAATAATTTTTTCAATATTTTTTGTGTATGATTTACAGACCTCTTGTAAATTAGTAATATATTATTTTTAAATGATATATTCACTTAAAATCCCGGATTTTTTAAATATTTATAAACTTGAAAATAAAACGATGATAATTTCAAAAATTATCTCTATAGTTTGTATTGTTTTAAATTAAATTACAGACACGATATATTAATTCATTACGGAAGTATCAGTGGACTGTTTTGATGTTGATGTTTACCACAATATTATAACAATGTGCTAGTCTTTGAGGCAACTATCCATTTAATAATTTTAATGTTGATGTTGACCTTTGTTATCTCTAGATTTTATAATAAAGTAATTTCTATGTCACACAAGGAACTAATATATAGGCAAGGCCGTAGAACTTATTAAAGGCATTTTTTTTCTCTTAAAACATGATAAAATATAAAAATAACTATGTATCAGTATTATTATAAAATATTATACATAATTTAATATGAATAAAGAATAAACCGGTAGTAATAGACAATATACATTAAATATTATTTGTATATGTCCTCAAACATCTGAACATAAAGAGAAACTAATATTACTTACATAATATATAAATAAATAGATATGTCTACAGCGGAATAAAACAGTGTACAGGAAACAGGCGGTGATCTAAAAATAAATATATATTATTTAATTAACCCACTTCACACAATCCAATCAGCTTGGCACGTGATGTAAACAAATTAAGGCCTGACCGAGCCATTTAATTAACTTAAAACACACTTGAGAAGACGAGCACAAGTGACTTACAACTCACATTAATAACTCTAGTATTCACGTGTGAGATTTTAATATACACAACGTATCACAGCGACTATAATAAGCATTAATATAATAGCTTCACTGCTCTTAGTTATTGTAAATATGTCTGACAAAAAAATTGTAAGCATAAATTTTGTGACATACGATAAGATTTTGTACAAGTCTCTATAAAATAAATGAAAATAATCAAGTTGGATATACAAGAACACAGTAAAATGTTTATATAAATATAACATTTGTAAAAACTGACAAGTATAGATTTATATAATTATTTGATTAAAAATTAATCGCGTCTAAAAACAGTGTATAATGATACAAAAAGTTTTTTTTCTTATTTGTTAAATTTTAAGACAAAAATATTGCCTTTTATAGGAATTTTTATGCCTTGCCAACATTGAGTAGTCCCATCAATAAACGTCTGTGAAAAATCACTTCTAAATAAACGGATATTCTGTATTTTGAAAAGAATTTTTCTTTTACCATTTATTATAGGAAACAACAATGGCACGGGCAATATATCTTTATTTTTAAACGAGAAGGGAGTGGTTTCCGCTTTCTTTGATTACTCTTAAGCAGAGCTGTTCCGAAACGTCAAACGGGTTTATAAGTTGAGCGATGCGCGTGACAAGCGTGACACTAACACGCATCCGGTGTGTAATCCGCCTTATTTATTACAATTTGACAAAAAAAATATTTGGATTTCTAACATACATAGATTCTCCTTGATCGAGAGATCGTAAGAAATAGTTTAAAATTTTGTTCATACGTTCCATATATTGGAGTTGTGCATAATGGACATGTTGCATATGCAGTGTCATTATTCATGATTTCAAAGTAATTTACCTGTGAGTGCATCATTATTGAGATAACGTAACTTTATGTTACTTACGTTGTCTTCTGATGTGAAAGGTATTATTTTATTATTTGTAGGATGAGAATTCCTTATTATATCAATAAATAAAAAATACGTTCGATCCTTAAGTCATACTATAAGTACTTAAGTATAAAAAAAAACTACGGTTAAATATCTCGAAGCAGAAGTTATGTCGACTTAAAAAAATTTTATACTGATATTATTTGATACTACAAGAGCAGTAACATTATACATTTATTAAAAGCAGACAGGAAACAATATTACCATCAGTTACATCACGATATTTGCGAAGGTATTGCCCGTCGCCGTACCAAATATGCAAGGTTTATGTTCGGGCTAGTTCCATAGAGTGACGACTTTGGTGAATAATAACGAAACGTATATACATATATAAGAACAGACGTCATATAGTTTTAGTACATTTTGGTGAAGCGTGTGATGAAAATATATTACGTTTGTATAATTAAAGACTGTTATTTTTGACTTATTAATGCAAACTAGATGTAATGACGTGTGATTTACTTAATGTAAAATAAGCTCTGTTGTGATAATGATAACGAGAATGGCGAGAATGGTAAATATTTTATAATAGACAATAAAAACGTAACATATATCGCTGTCAAGTAACGACAAACACGAAATTATTTAGGTGCGATAAGAAATGACAAATGGTATTTAAGAAAAAAAAAACAGACTTTTTGTTTTTTAAGCGAGACAGAGTTACTCGTTGAGAGTTATATACAAAAATACAGATAATTAATATTTAAAGATTGTATGAATGTATTTATTTAATTTCCTAACACGATAATAATTTTATACAAGTTCATAAAAAAATATTTCTTACATAAAAAAAATATATCAAGGACAGTAACCGACGACAAAAAAAATTTTTATAAAGTTAATATTAAGACCAGCTATAATGTTCTTAGAATAAGTCAGGGTTAATATTTATTAACCTAGATAATATAGGTTTCTCCTAATACAGGTGTACTAAGGCATTCTAGACACAGATTATATCAAGATCCGCTGCAATAACGACCATATTTACCGTGTATTTCATATTTAACTTAAAGCAGTATAAGAAAAATACATATTACATATTTGCTTCAGCAGTCGATTTCTTTTAAGGTCAGCATTGATTTTGGAAGAAAGTACTTAATTTTTTTTTTTTTAACCAAACCTAATGCATGAACTTTTTGTTTCATTAAGCTGATATTACAATGACTACACGAACACATTCAGTTTTAGTCCCACGCTTTCCTCACTAATCTGTAGGTTCGTATGCATCTTTCTCACAGGTTTTCCTTTCATGAAGATCTCGATCGCTTATTAACTCGCCTTTTTATCCATCCATCGTAGCCTATGCTTCCTCGTTTGTATGTACATTATACTTATAATATCGCATAATTTTATACTAAACGTTTTATAAAGCGGAACTCTATTCTCTGGGCTCTTTCACCCGCACACTACCTTCGATTGATTAGCTCTTATCGAACAATTAGGTCACAGGAAAAATTTTGCCTCCCTGTTTGTCTTCAATCACTTGTATACTTAGATGTGTTCCGAGGAACTGTTTCACATTATGCCAACGTCATTCTTTTGTTGCAGCACCAATGTCTGTCTCCCAATTACCGCGCATAGATTTTCGGAGAAATGTCCTACAAGGAACGCTGGCGCTATGGAATGAGCTATCTACTGATGTTAAACCACCTACAATTTTGAATAACAAATTTGTAGACATAATGTGTGATATAACTTAGATCAATAAAATATAATTTGTACTAAGAGAACGAATCGGCCATAAAACATGCAAAAAGTTTTTAAATAACTATTTGATATATATTTTAGAAATAAGAATATTAGAAATTTCGCTTTTCAATAAAAAACTTACTCACAAAATGGTAGGAATCAAAGTTGGTAGAATGTAAGTAAGTCAAATTGATTGTTTAAAACTAGATTTCTTGTGTGTAGTTTCTTAATCAGGTTTTGGTATTTACTTGATTGTTGGGGTCTTTTTAAAATCAGTCAGTTTTAAAAGTCAGGGCTAGGGAATGACTTAGTTTTATAAAGGCCAGAGAAACAACCTTTAAAGCTGGAAGGTCATAGTCTAGGAAAAAAAACTTGCTATTCAGTATTATTCAGAACCGAGAAAGTGACGGCTAACTGGTTGCAATCACCACCTCCTTAGAAGCATTAACCAACTAATGGATAATAGTTATAATTGTTTTACACATCGAATCTGTTTATAATATAAAGTAGGTTATAAAAATAATTAATAATTACGTCAGGCATGACGTTAGAGGATGTGACGTTTGTTCTCGTGAGACCGCTAACTTCCCCTCCGATGCAGCTGTTAATACCCCTCTGATTTATTATTTAATAAAACTACAATTAATTCATTTAATCTACACATTCTGTCACGGATGTATATATATTTTTATGATTTGTTCTCTTTTGACCAGCGATTAATTTTGAGTCTGTTTTGGTTAAATGGTCATAAAACTACTGTATATAGTGACATTTTCGATATTCCCAATAAAAGTTTCTTTCAACGTTTTCTTCAGAACACTTTTATTGATTTTAGATAAAAAACTAAAAAAAGTATCCAAATGTTAATATCGGTAGAAATAACTGTCAGGGGGCCGATTACTTATCACTCATGGTAGTATCTCTCATGAATATTTTTCATATAAACATCTACAATTTCTAACGCAGAATCCGAATACGTTTAGGTTCACAATATACTATGAACATTATGCTCTTAAAAGTATTTTTTGTGACACTACGTATGATATTTAAAAAATATAACTGTCAAGGTGACAGTTGGCATAATATTTTCTCATATCCACTACGCACATTTTATTATGGACAGTTCATTTTGGCTTCATCATCAGTTAATAGCATAAAAATTTATTTGAAATATATATACGGTATTCAATATTAAAAGATGATTTGAAGACATTCAATACAGGACTAAAATGACGAGACAGCTGTCAGATATGGCGTTTCCGTTAGTCTATTCTTTGAACGGATGTTATACAAATACGAATACGTCTAGATTATGACAATTATTTCAAGCACGCGTATATTATAAATAATTGAAAATAATCAAAAAATAGTTATATGTATAATAAATTTATACATTAAATAACAGATTTGTCAAGATCATAAAAACTGATTATAGATAAACGACAGCTTGTCTTAGAAGACAATGATTTTGATTAATTTATATTTTGAACTCCAACAGCGCAACGGATATTAAAAGCAGCTTCTGTCGGTGTTTGACTGAATTTTTAAAAACTAAATCCTTTTAATTTTCAGTAAAAACAAGTTAGAAACGTAAACGAAAATGCTTGTTAAACTTAATATGAAACATTCGAGAAAACAAGGTAATGTGAATGTACAGGAAGCTTGTTGGAGCCATCGTTAGTGTTGAAATATTCAAAACTAGTGCTTACCTTGAAGTATCACGTGACCCGAGTGAAGCGCTCTCACACAAATTGTGTCTTAAGCTTACAGTACAATACAGTTGGAAATTACTAACTACTTTTTTCTTTCATTTGTTTTTGATTGAATTTTGTTCCACTTAACATTATTTTTGTTAAACCTCTTTACTAAACGAAAACAGTTACACGGGTGACGTCATTAGGAGCTTGCTAGCTTGGTATCATATTAAAACAATTCCTTACACTTTACTGTTGGTTCGATCATTAGACGGATATATTTGACATTAGATATATGACGTCATTCCACATGATAGCACACGGATGGACTCGGTCGATGACTTAGTTTTTTTATGAGTTTATATTTTTTACATGGAACTCTATTGGCATCTAGCTATCACACAATGTTACATTACCCATCTCTTCTGTATAACATTAAATTATTTCATTAAAATGTAACAAACATTTAGCTTTGAATAAATAGAAATGTCGTCTCTATACTTAAATATTTTAATACAAGAACAATGTGCAAATAATATCCTGCTAAATAGTTTCAGTATTATATTACAATTTTTGATTTAACGCCATTCCCAGTAATATCTAGATCTATAGGATCTTCTAATAACGTAACCTAAGTTATTAGGAACGTGAGAATTTTCCACAATGGCCGGTCTCCTAATATCTAGAATTGTCAGGATTGTGGACACGCCAGGCATGTTTGTTTACTCTAAGGTAGAAATTAAGGTGAGCTTACGTGGGGTTGGTCAGAATTTTCATCTTAATTTGCTGTATTTGTATTACAGGAAAATATTTCTCTCATATAACAATTACATGACACGCATCTTAGTTCATTGTTACGTCAATGACATTTTGCTGCAGTACATCGAATGTTTAATCTTTTCTAAAGTTCGCTTTTATTTCGCACACTTTGATACTATTTTAGGTGTTTATAGTAACTTCTTAAGCATTAAAAATATCATTTGAAAAAATTTATTCGACACAAAAGGACTTAACAAAGAAATAAAAAGACCATAAACACGTAGCCGGACATGATTTATATTCTTGTTTAAACTTCAAACATCTATTCTCTGGGTATTCAAAGTCTTTTAAAGTAATCTGCAACTGATGTAGTGTTTCTGTACAAGAGCTCGCCAAATAAAACCCCTGTCATAATCTCGTAGTTTGCATGCGAGGCGAGTTATTTCAGTCGCTAGTTGGCCACCCGACCCAGTATGCTCGCCACTTGACCTACTCGCCTAACAAATTCCATAAGTCGATTTTACCTAAATGCCGTGGTTAGAACTTCAAAGTTATCCTTATTTGGCAAATAGATTGATAGGATTAATTAAAAAAGATAATCGTCCGTATGTATAATGCATGAAGTAATAAGTTGTAAATATTACAAATGTGTCAACATTATGGATGTATGATAGATACGAAACATGATATATTTTATAATAATCGTTTTAATTGCACTTTGGAATTGCTACACGTTACAATGCGCCGCTACTATTAATACTTGCACAATCTGAATGCATCGACCGACAAACCACCTATTAATGTTTCTCATTAAACTCAGCTCGACAATACAAATTGACAGGTATTTTAATTAAAAATTTAAGACGACTCCTCTGTATCGACGATCAAACAATTAACGAGGAATCTAATCAAGATATACAACGGAATTTGTGAATTTTAAGGAATTTTGTTATTCTAAAAACATAGAAAGTTAAACAAACTCTACCTACATTTCATTAAGATCGGCCGAGAAATTTAATCAAGAAAAAGAACACTGCCAATAACAATCACAAACAATTTCGCCTATAATTCGGGCATCGTCCCGGAAATTGTTGAAAACTGCTATTTAATACGACGCCTGCGATATGTATAGAGGTAATGAACCTGCTACGTTTGTAGATCATTTGAGGTCGTTGTATCACACGATGTGTTCTAAGATAAATCAATAATACCGTATTGATATAATATTAAATAATGGACCAGTATCAAGCAGATGAGAAATTAAAATTATAGTATCTCATATAATTTTCATAAATAATTATTTCAGAGTTAGGAAACATAGTTGTAGTATTTAAAATACACAGTTACGTTATGTAATTTATTTATTTACTTAACGTAGGTAAGGTATATTCTAATTTTGTTATAAATTTTAAGTGTCACAGTTGCGTATTAATAAAATAAATCTTCTGTTAAATACATGTTAGACATTAACTTACAGTTACGTTTAACTTTTAATTAAATTAACTATATCAATTATAGTTGTCGGACAGAAGAGCGGTCAACGAACCCAGATCGACGCTGAACGTAATACTTCCAATTGTTTTACCGAATGTAAACACACCAGTTATTTCTGAATCAATGAAATACTCCAATTTACTGTTACATTTAACAAATACATTTCAGAACGTATCTTGTTCTGAATTTCTAGAATTTTTACAGACGTAAGTTAAATAATTTCTCAAGTGCAGCAAACAATTAAAAACGATTACCTCGTCAGTTTTACAAAACACACTTACAACTGTACAAATAAAAAGTCATGATAACTAGTTAAAGTTATGAATATTAAGATCATATCATTTGCACATTAAATTTAACGTTCTATATTAAATTAAAAGGTATGTGTAATCTATCTTATTATGTATATGATTTCATCTTATCTATGGTAATTAATTTATATAATTATAAATAGAAAGTATCAGTTATGTTCCGAGTAAAATAAAAAAAATCAAAAGTTATAAATGATAACCAGTTTAACAGAAAGTTGTGGAGGCAATCTGATTTGGCACCTCATGTTTAACAAATAGAAACAGACTCGCGAAGTTCCCCAGCGTTCAAACATCCTCAAAGTCACGGACACTTTTGTACAAGATAATAATACAAAGGCTTTGTTCAATGTAACTGAAAAACGTATCTCATCCACAATTGAATTTGGACGGAAAGCTAGGACTAAGTTAACGTGGGATTTATTTAATAAGTCCAGATAAAGTTTCCTTTATATTTTTTGTTTTTTATTTTATTTTATCAACAATTCTTTAAGGAATAACATGAATTAGGTCCAACATGTACATCATTAATCTAATTATTATTATGATAAATATTTATATCATTCTTAATTTTTTTTGCAAATTTTTTTCGAGTACCCTCATATTCAACAAATTAAAACTTATGTGTATTAAAAATTAAATAAATTTACGAAAGAGCAACAAAACAGTTGCTTCCTAATTTAAAAAATAAATATATTTTATTTAAAATAATTAATAGATTAAGACTATTACTTATTATGCCTTATTTAATGTGTTTGTGTATAACACTGAAGGTGGTCGACTTTTCAAGTCGCGTCGATGGATTCAAAGAATCTAAATATTGGTTCTAACAAGGCCTTTTGATGGCCGTTTTCTCATCGAGAGCATCTTGAAAACATAACTAAAGCTACGACTAAGAATTAAATTCTTTTCTATGGAATGAATTAGCTGGGAACTCTTCCTAGCTTTGTAAATAGTTAGAGAATGTATTTACTTAACTATATATTGTATACACTCAAGTTTTCTTCGTAAATCACTCCGTCCGCTTGTAAAAACCATATGAAATTCGTTTAGAAGCTTTTTACTTTATCACAAACAATTTAACAGACTACAATACAGCCTGAATATTTTGTAGTTGAATTACCTAAAACTCTACACGAGCGATTTTTACTACTATCAAGTAAATAACTAATATGCATAAATAACTGTAATTTCTGTATAAAATTTAATATTGTACGTGTAAAGTAATGAGGACTATTGTTTATAAAATTCATATGGAAACACGTGCTTCAAATTTATATAACACATTCAATTAGACAAGATTCTCCTTAGCAGTCAAAACAGAAATTGTTTCTATTAAATTAAACAGATAATAAACTCCGCTCGCAATAAGACTAATGTCTTGTTATGACTTCTTATAAGAGTGTTATTTTTTAAATCAGCCAGAGACAAAAATGTTGTGAGCACTTTGATTTAAGTGTATATCATTTTTATAGGCACCAAATAAACTTAAAAGAATTCTTCCTTTTCAGAACTTTGATAAACTAAAACATAACATAAAAAATATTACGAACTTTTGTCAAGTTGAATTTTCTTTTATCACTAGATTTAAGTAAATAGGACAAAATTTGTTTAATGTCTACGTTTATAAGAAAGAACTATTTAAAATCACAAAATAAGTAAAATTTTACCCTGCATATAAAATCGTAAATCAAGTATGTATATTGTCAATGATGATTGTATAGTACGAGTAAACTATTAAATTTCGTATGTAAATATACTCTACATACACTTACTTAAAAATATTAAAATCTTAATCCATCAACATTAACAAATTTTGAAAAATTTAAATCTGTAATACAAACTCAACACTCTATTGAAGTGCTCCAAGCATAATAATTATTAAGAAAATACCCTTCAGTATATTAAAACAGAACATTTGAAAAAATTGCTCATTGCTTTAATCGCATATAAAGACTTCTTTACAACGCGTATCACCGTTCACGATATTCAAACATTTCTTTATCGTCCTATCACCTGTCAGCTTTCATTAAATGAGTAACAACAAATCTACTGTTTTGATAACCGTTTAATAGTGTACGTAATGTTTGATCTGTTACGAAGTTATCTTTATTAGAAATATTGAACTTTTATCATGTTTCGTTTATAAATTTTTCCCATTCAAACGACAAAGAACTATTCCAGAATACAGAATAGAAAGTCTATTATAATGAACTCGACTGATATAAACTTCTGAGTTATTGATATCGCAATTTTATTTTGAGACGAATATATGACTTTTATTGTATTACCTTTTTATATGTTAACGTATATATTTTTATTTCAATATACTCTGATACATTTAACAACCTTTTCGAAAAGTTATTTGATAGAGTATTTCAATATTCAAGATTAATTTTAAAATCCAAGCATTTTTTTATTTTATCATGAAATGTAACTTTTTCTGTTTTGGGCAAAAAAATCGCATCCAATTTAAAGATAGCCTTTCAGCCATTCTATCAATTGGCCACGAGACTGGAAATTTACTTTAGTCGCAATGGAAATATAAAAATTTTAGTGAGGGTGTGGCCTGTAACTTGGTCGGGTCAACCGGACACTATAGGTCGATACAAATGACTTAATCGCTACATTTGACGTTAACATTTCTAATGAGGTTGTACGTCATTCCTTAAATATCTTTAACGAGGTTTTATATGTTTGTATTTAAGAGTTTCATTATCTGTGCTTATTGCTTAAAAAAATAAACTTAACTTTTACAAATAGAAGATCAATATTGTGTAATTTTGATGCATACATCTCTTCTGTATAAAGTACGTATCGTATACAAATGACTAAATTAATTTATATTTTGTGGCTACATTGATAATACGAAGCTCGCTACTTATAGTGTTGATGTTACATTACATTACTAAGAAACCAAAAAGCAATAACAATTACAAAATGAGGTCACCGATAGCATCAGTATTTATAACAAGTGGGCTATAACCAAGGACGACGTGACATTAAAATAAAAATATCGTTATGTTATTTTACTTAATTAAAATATTAATATTATTAGAAGTGGGGATTCTTCATAATAGTTTTATACAGATTTTAATTATTTATAGACATTTAATCAGATCTATCCTTAACCTTGTTACATTCAACGAACAATCAACGATCAATTTAAGAGGATTCTGAATAAATTAGTAATATTGAAATGATAAGTTGAATTCATCAATCAGATTAATATAGAAATATAAAATATGTAATTTGAAATATTTTCTTCCGTCTAAAACCTATTCCGGAATTTTCATAAAAATGGATACGTTTGTAAAAACACATGACTAAATACATACGTACGCTCTTATGTACGTGATCATATATATATATAGTGATTTCCAAAAATAACCTGTAAATTTTTTTACTCTTCAATTAATATGTACCTAGTTTGAGTAATGGAAATCCTAGCACTGTTAGAAAAGCAAAAGTTTTTTTATGTATACGTTTCCCTTACGGTACCCAAAACATTCCTTATCCATGTTTCTTATTCAAAATTCATTCTCTAAGGCGTAAATACAGACATGTTTTCGAATGTATATTGAATTCTCAAACAAACTTCCTCCCTATTATTTTTTTTGTATGAAATCTTAACGTATTTTTTAATGTACTAGTTATTTTCTTATTATTTTACTCGATAATTGTTTTAATTTCTATAGTTATAGTTGTAATCCTGTATAATACTCCACTCAAGTTTCATCATGTAAAGGGAATTGCATTACCTGAATGATACTCTAAGCTGCCTACTGTAGCAAGGTGGGTAGGTGGTAGATAGGTGGTACAGGCTAGACAGGAAGGAGAGGCCGACGTAAACCCATTAGCGCTAATGCACTTGTGACGCCAGCCTGTAAGGCTCTATTGTTTTGATGGCGCCAATATTGGTTAATGTTGGACAATGTGTTGGTTGCTCATGTTAGTGAGATTGTGCTTAGAGATTTTTTTATATTTTTTTTACTTATTCGGTTGATTAAAAAAATATATGTATAACAGGCGCTTATGTAACGATGAATTCTCATAAAGTTATACCGAGTTTATTAGATTTTATTCACTAGATTGCTTAGTGACAGTAATTAAGTAATGAATCTACATACTTTAGTTCTCCATCATAACCAACTTATATTGGCCCAACCAGATATTGGCCCAAGTATTGGCTAAAAGGTCGCCGTCGGAGGAATAATTAATCCCTTGTTCTTTGTTCCAGGCAAGAAAAAAACTTGTTTTTTCCTCTTGTTGTTTAATCATGTTAAAAGTATTAATAGAAAAAAAAACAATATTTATTGAATAATACAATTGTATCGTATAAAAAGTACTGTTGTTTTTGGAGTCTTATTAAGTCTTAGCTTTATTAGTTTAATTACGAAAATCTTTAAGAGACAAGTAAAAAACATTACAGGAAAGAAAACAAATAAAACTATTCTTTTTCTATAAAGATGTGAACATACATTTTATCATTGAACATCTTTGTTCAAAATTCTATTCTTGTTACAGCCAATATTGAGAGGAAAAAAAGAGCAAAAAATCTCAGGATGTTGTCAAAAATTTGGACAAAAAACATTGTTTATGGTCAATTTACAATATTATCTCAGAGCGGCGGTTATAGCGCATTGTTGGTCCGAAGATAAACTGAAAACGTCTTTGTTAGCAAAAGTAAACAGCCTCTGTATTACATAAGCTTATTTTTCAACTGCCTAATGAAGGAAATTTTGCTATTTAGATAAAATTATATTAACAAAATAATATGTATTCCACTATAAGTATAACGAAATGTAACAAAATGAATTTAATTTAATATTGTGGTGATCGTTCCGTGTATTTGTGTTTTTACTCATTCTTGAAAGTATTTTTATTTTTAATAAAAAATTTCAGTAAGCTATGATCCTTTAAAAAATAAGTAGAATATCAAATTCTATTCTAATCTATTCCTATTCATCATAATGTTTAATTCATAAAGCATCATTAACTTCTAAATTTGTTTAATGCTTGTTGTATTCGTTGTCTGAACCGATAAAGTCGGATTATTAATATAGTCAATACAATGCCGGTGAAAAATTACACAGTAATTACAAATTTCGTTGGCCGCCGCGGGGCTCTGTGGATTGTTTTGTTTGTTGACGGAAATCTGAGTATAATGGAAGTTTATAGTCTCTTGGAGGGCGTTGTTAACATCTGTGGATAATAATAAACGCTTGGTCGTACGCGACAATGGATCCGGGGTCTTGAATGAAATCTGCCATCTTGAACAAACACTGCCGGATATATTTATGTATGCTACAAAGGGCTCTTATTTAAATTTAATAAGGGCCTAAATATATTCAGCGTATTAGGAATATTTGGTCAACTCACGAACCAAACTAATTTCATTGATTTGATTATTTTTTTATATAATTTTCACCAGTTACAAAAAAAATCTTCGATTCTGTTTAAATTAATTTAATAGAACACTAATATTGTCTAACTGGAACTAAACATACAATCAAAATTCACAGACAAACTACAAACATACTCTTTAATCACCTGATAATTCAAATGGTTTGTTTCCTATATAAGTGAATACTATTCACAAAACTAAAATATTACAGATCCTGTACAATCAAAGCATCTTTCAACGCACCTTGAGACAGAGGTAACATTGAACGGTCATCCATTTCAAAGGTACTAAATAATTCCATTTTAATCCGTATTCCTCTGACAGAGGAAAGCCTCAATGTTATTTATGCTCAGGATCCGAACCTATGTTTCAAGAATTTAATTGAATTTTTACCCTAATCCTATGTGAACACAATGAACTAATTACGTAAACCTGAGCAGACCATTTCTTTAGATTTATGACGGAATTGTTTTTTCAGCCAAAGTGGACGTAATTGGATCTTCCTTTTTTTGGATGTCTCGGGATTTGTTGCTTTTTTTAAATGGTTAATAGACTTTTTCGGCTCGTTTATAAAATCCTTCCACCGCACAATTTGGTAGTTTAGTGCTTGTTTTAAAGTATTCTTATAGAGGTTTTGTAAAACATTGTTTTTAATATACATTAAGTGCCTTCAACTTGTACCTATTTAACTCTAACTTTAAATACCTTCAAAAAAAAATATATAATTAACAAAACATTATGATAATTAAAAGTTGATATCTATATCATTGTTTTAATATATATGATAAGTTTAATATAGCAGTGACAGTCTTAACGAAATTACTCTTGATGGAAAAAAGCTTTTATAAAATTAACAGCAAAACTTAATATTAAATGATTTAATAAAATTCATTATAGTTTTACTTCTTTCTACAACAAAAAAAAAATAGAAAAATTGTTGTTTACGAAATCAGTCGTAAAAAATACAATTGTATTTATTAGAATATGAGGATGTTGGCAAATTTTTATTAGATCCAAAGGTTTTACGGCCATTTCATTATTATGTAGGTATTCTTATTTCAAATATTCAGATCTTTTTTCCTAACAACATTTGCAAAGAAACAGGATTTAAGACTGGCTTATTTTATATACAACCGAAATATTAATGAACATAAGCCAGAATAATTTTGCTAGCATAAAGCTAATTCGAAAAAGTATGTAATTTTAAATTAACGAGATGAAGTAATGGAATGCAAAACATTAAATCAACATTCATTGACACTATTCAAATCGTCATTGATTTTGATCTGCAAATTTTTTGCTTAATTTGCATACAATACTGATTGCCTTCATAAAACATATAGCACAATGACTAGGTATTATGATGTGTAATCTTTCCTTATTATATTAAAGCTATAGAGGTAATACTAATGGAATTGTAGTGTTGTGCCAAGAAATTGCGAAAGATTCCGGGGGCGGTAAATTGATATAGCTGGCTCTCATTCCTATTATAATAACAATATAATTATTATTTTTAGTCTACTTTCTTTCATTACGAAAATAATTTAATAGCATTTGTTAAAAGAAATCAAATGTCGCTTAACCCATTATATAATTTAAATAAAATATTTTTTGTTTTCCAGCGCCATCTATTGGGATATTTATATCACAATTGAATAGCGAGTAGCATGGCAAGGAGTACTTCTTCATTTATATGATTATTACCACGAAACCACAAACAACACCTTTCTCAATGCAAATGAGAAATACAAGCGAAAGCTTGTATAATGGTAATCACCAAGAATCGTGAAACAGGCATATGTACGTAGATTTCCCCTGTTTAATAGAAATAAATTGTTGGCGCGAGAAATAACTTAATTTACGTACGAGCTTTACAAATATTAAGTCTTGTGAATATTTTTGGACAAACCTAAAAAAATGTAAAACAATACGTGAAAAGTTATTCTCTATAGAAATTGTCGTTCTGAATACCAAAGATTCTATTATCAGACAAAGCCGAGCTGCACAATGAAAATCCATTTGGTTGATGCAAACACGTACGTCTTATCGGCCATTGTCTATTTTGCAGTACAGAACAATTGCATCGCATGCATTGCTTAATACATTGATAGCGTCTTGTTACAGATACTTTTAGATAGAGATCATTACGTTCAAAAGATTTTCATTGGTTCATTTAACGACGACTTAAAAATGTTTAAATTATTGTATGATTTTATTAAAATGAAAACAGGTAAATGATTTAGGCTCGATATTAGAACTTCCAACGCTTTAGTTTAATTCAATCAGGTCTTAACAAAATATCTAATCAATGTAAAACGTTACATTCTGAATAAATTTCACTTATATACGGATTTAGGAGGACAGGTTCCATTGATGTTTCTAAATCCGTTCATCCAATCAAAGGGAATCACCTACCCTTATATTGGACCAGCCTCTACTTTAAGAATGATCGAGGGTTACACAAAAGAAGTGTTTCATCTAACAGAATATTTATCTCAATAGTATTCGCCGTAACATTTTCATTTTAAAACACTATTTCCAGTACGTTATGTTAAATATTTTTTATGAAGTAAGAATGATAAGACACAAAAATTACTCCTCGATATTGACAAAAGCGGGACGTTCTTAACTGGTGTACAGGCGCTTGCTAACTAGAATTATAATTTCTAATTTTAATTTAATAAGCAAAGTATTTAAGTCATTTCATAAGTTTATTTAATTTACTAGCTATTCGAGATATTTTGACATATTATTTACAAATTAAAGAAACAAGTATATATCATGGCAGTGTTTTTTTTCCGCAATGGGCATTTATGACGCTAGGAATGAAAACACAATTAAGTAATTCTGAGAAATTTCTTTCCTAATTATATCCCTCCGTGGGGAGTCTTAAGAATAATTAGACTTGAGGGCAAATCCAACAAAAGCGGCACAAAAAGCGTAATTATTAAGTCAATCATTAAAAAATAACAAAGGAACGGAAGTCCTATCGGCGTTTCCAATATTATAATTGAAAAAAAAAACATATTATACATTATTTTCTTCAATTATTTACACACAAAAAAAAAATTAACTACAGATTGTTAAAATTCAAATCGATTGGGAGACAGGAAGAAAAAATAAAATATTTAATTAACATTCTCTTAATACGTTACCCAATGTACGTATGCTATTTTTCAATATCCATCTACAAAATTCTACAAGTATCGACCTTATTCTTAAATTCTTAATTAAACATCTTCTAAACTTGTTAAAATTTAATGCTAACCAAAGTTTTGGAAGGATTGTTTTACACTTTATTCATTGCTCTACTTAATATAACAGTGATTTAATGTAATTGAAGATTTTAAATTCCCGAGTGCCTCAGACCTTAGAATATTGTCAAAAAAAATTGATAATTATTATTATGATTATTTGTACCTAATAAATTTATGTACCTTTTAGAATCTATTATCAACAAACTAACAGTATTGCTATAAAAGTGATCATTTTGTATATCAAACCTTTGTTCTATGCACGCTTCATAGATTCTGTAGTATATAAAAATTATAAAAGAAATGTTGCAATAACTCCACTGTAATTTTTTTATTAACATAAAAATTATAATAACTTATTAACGCGACTGTACTTTAAATACCGTTTTCTATGGAAGTTATGAACAAAATTAAATATTCCAATCATTTATCAACAAAACTGTACCTACAAAAATGACTTGTTGTCACGAGGCAGCTCTTAATGTGGTGATAATGAGAACCGTTCGTGACTACAGCAGGTGTGTCCAGTTTCATGTGTCACAAATAGTACATAAGGTTCTATGTAAGACTTTATTAAGAGGCTATTTCAGATAGTATTGGAAATCATTTCTAAACAGAAAACATTACGCCATTAGAAGTATGAGAATGCAATTATAAGTCGACAAATAATATAATCTATTTTATGTTGGTCTTAACATTTATTGGGTCGATTGTAAAAATATATATGGTGTAATAAATTAACAAAAGCATATCTACTCTAAACAAAATCTGTTTTAATAGGTTATGTTAAAAAAATTGAGTTAATAGTGAACAAAAAAAATTTTTTTTTAATTTTGTTATAATTCTGTAATACATTGTTGGTGGGACTGGGATTATAATAACTTATTCAATTTATTTAAGGAATGTTTATAAAGACACATTAGTTAAGACGTTTAAATTAAGATTGTTAGAAAAACTGTAACGAAGATATGTAGTTAGGATGTTATCAAGAATTTAAGCGTCGCAAGATAGTTCTGAGAACTTAGCAAAAGCGAAAGCGACTGACTAATCTTTGACGAATTCTTATATGACATTTGTTTGATATGATTGTTACAGTGTTTTCACCAAAAAAAATTTTAAGCCATTTTTGAGATAGTAACATACCAACGCGAGATTAAAATAAATAAGGGTTAAATTTACTTAAACGTATATTTGAAACGTTTATTTTTCATATGTTTACTTTTGAGTTTGTGCATTTTTAATCATATTTAAAAAGACAGGTGATTTGAAGCTCGTATTTTTAATGACACAATTATAAATGGTGACGTAGTGACATACGACTACACCATTCATTCTCACCAGTGAATATTCGTTCATATTAAACTTCATACAGTTGTTGGAATAAAAAAATATACATGCAATTTTAATCTAAATCCAAAAAAAAACAGGATTATGTTATATCATTCAAATATAATTTTGTATATGATAATTTTAAATCGTACAGATTTTAATATATTTTTTTCACGTAGTAGTACAAGCGAATGACTTCCAGAGTTATCAGGAAATACCTGAACAAACGACATTGTATGCTTCAATACAGTAATACGGAACCAAGACAAGACCCTGACAAAGCCTTAGGTTTTGAGAGAATTATGATTCTTATTATGTTGCAATAAGAGCTGTAATTGTTTCATTAATACTATGGCCGTTGGATGTTTACTCGGGAGGAGCAGATGAGCTAAGCAATATCCAAAATGTTTGTTGGGATCCGGCTGACAGCTAATATTTACAATAAAGCCTGAGATAGCAATAAGCGCTGTTGTTTGCTGTTGTGGGTTCACTAGTATTTGAACTTTGAACTTTTTGATATATTAATCGCATGATGTGCAAACTGACATATGCAGGTTGATATTTCATGCCCTAAAAAGACTAGTGTGCATTTGTATTTAAATTAAGACGTCAATGAAGTACGTCGACAAAAACTATTATTAATCTAAATCATCTTCTAGTAAGTAAAAGATTGTTTATGATTTCAACCGGCTACTTGACAAAAAGAATTTAGAGCGATTCATACATTATCTGTCGAGAGTCGGAATATATATATACTACTTGATTACTAACTAACGATTTAACAATCATATTACTTAAAGTTTCGGAATGTAAACACGCCGCATAAACTTGAAAATGCATTATTTTTAAATGTCTTAAGATCTCTACGGATCTTTCCTAACTCTGTATATACACAGGAAATTAAAATAGTACAGTAGTAGTAGTAGTAGTAGTAGTAGTAACTATATCTTGTAAAAAAAAGATATATACGCATAAAAATAATAATAAAACAATTACACACAATAATTTATTCCAGGAAACAAACACTAATAAAAATGTTTTGACAAAAAAAAGACTAATGTCGTGCGTCAACGAAATTCTTCAAAATTGTTGTCATTGTTACAAACATGAAAGTCAAAAGTGCAATGCTGTCATAATATATTTTGGTCAAACAAAAAGAAACATACAATTTAATTTATATAGATGAACTGTTAAAAATAATTATCGTTTGCACAAATATTTTACTACCGTTCTAACGTAAGAACAATTGAATACAGATCATTATATTTTGTGTCTTGTCATGTTTTCTGTCACATCGCTATTATGTTTTACCTGACTGAGTTTTTTATATTCATTTCAACGCACTAAAATATCTTGTTCGATAAAAGGCAAAGGAGGAAAAAAACACAAACTTCCATATAATAAAGTCCAAGTGCATTACGTTGATGTAATTTTTGTTTGTATGTCTAGACGTATAATGAAATTCTAGCGTTGCGTGCTGTATTTCTAACGGACGATGTTTAGCAGTGAAAGTGAGATTCTATAAAAAGTGCAACAAACGCCGTAAAAGATCCATTCTATTCGCAAACGCAAAGAGCTCTGCTTTATAATTTTAAAAGTTTTTACTGCTTTTACTTTCAGAATATGTATCAAGGCGACACGCACTTATCTTTAAGGCTTTAGAAGTTCAAAACGTATAGGTTTATTTTAGCCACAATTTGATTTCACTTAATAAAAAATACTCAGAGCTTATCAATACTTCTGCCAATTTTTGTTATATAAGAACTATCACTCACTTGTCATTGTATATGAATGTAAGAAAAATAACTTAGTGATAAAATATATATAAAATAAAATTAATAGCTATAAAAACGTATCCTTATAAGATGCGGTAGGCATTAAATTATCAATCAAAGTGAAGTAAAGTGGCATTAGCCTTGATTACAAATATATCTGAGCCAAGATGTTTGTAATAGGATGATCACGGTTGAAGGGCGTCTACAACAAGGGATATCCGATATTATAAATCGTAACTAGGTCGTTTGAACACTTCACGTTCTATTGTGTCATTTTTACAATGATTTAATTTAAAAAAAAACATTTTTAAATCGACATTTATGCTGATTTTTGTAATGTAACTCCTTCAACTATTTCTTATAGAAATATACAATGAAATTTTGTATAAATTAAAAATAGAGATAAAGAAATCCTAACCATATATTTGTATAAAATCGTTCAATAAAAAATTCATCAAATAGAAGCTATAAAACTTTTCGTTTGCAGGTAAAAGTATCCAAATCCCACAAAACACTTAACTGAAATTAAATTTCAGCGTGTGAACTATGATATAAACGTTGGTATGATACTTTATAGGCTTATAATTTATTGCCATGAACTAATGCCAAAACTGACCGCAACGTAAAAGTGACCCCAATTTAAAGCAATACCCGTATATATTAGTTTCAGAGTCAACTCCCATAAACTATACATTTGACCCAAAACAGGTGTTATATAACAAAATAAATTTTAATCATACATTGAATTAAAACTACAACTTTGTACCTATATTTAAACTTTCTTAATACAATATAATGTTGCCATATAAAATAATTGTTATACATACAATTAAGACTTAAATACTAAATAAGAAGTGAATAATAAAATAATGCAATTAAATTAAAACATTTTTCTGGGTCATGAGTGGTTGTATTAAATGAAAAAAAATATTATTATAATTTAAACATATAATATTGTATTATTTTAAATTTCTCCTCCCTAATAGTTCTACGGGTACAACTTACAAGTAATAAGTAATTAAATTTATATTATAATGAGCGATTTATTAATGAAAATTTAACACCGCCTGTGTACAGTTTCAAGATGGAAACTTAAGTTTTACACATTCTTGTACAAATATTAAGGTAATTGTACAAGAATGTGTAAAACGTTAATTCATTTTAATCACAATATTTATGTCATATTATTGCTTTTTTTTTACGGATATAATAATTTTTTTAAGTAATAATTTATTTTAAAGCAAATGTTAAGGTTATTTTAATATTTTATTTCTTTTTACTGTATCGCCTTGACTGAGTTCGGTGATTCGACCTCTCAAACTAACGACCTTGCTGGCATTATTTATTATGATATAATGCATTATTTATACAATGTATAGATTAGTCGTGTTGTATAATAACAGCTATTATACAGTAATAAATGTTGCATGGTTATATTTTTGCGAATTGTTTTTTATATCCATGATATATCTGAGACCAGTATAACGAGAACAAGGTAAAGTTTATTTTACCTGTACTTAATTATCTAGATATGTTATCAAGAAAATTAGTAAATAAAATATATATTAATATCTCTTTAAATCCGTGGAATGGGAATATTTGTTTGAAAATAATAAAAGAATTTATGATTTGTAAGTTAACATTTCGATCAATTATAAAGCTAGGCACGTCTCAGGACACAAGAATGATAACAATTAATGATTATATTATTATTATACGATATGATTTGATAACAAATGTGAGAATCGAATTATACGTAGATTATTTAATAATACACTTCGTGACCATTCTATACGAATATACACCTTCGCCTTGAATAAAAAAAAAACCATTGACATTTTAAATGTGAACAATATGCTTATGTTTTGAGAGAAATATTTAAATCATATAATACCTATCTACATTTATAATTATTTACGTAATTATAATTTTACTTTTTTTAAACCACCTATACGAGGACGTAAAAATTTTGTTTATATTTATGTAAATACATTTTAAACTATAATTTTTAACTAGAGTAAAATGAGAGTTTGTCTGTATTTCTGTTAATAGTTTCATAATAAACTTACTCCTTCACTATACAAAATTAAAATAATAATATAAATATGAAAAATAAATAAATAAGATTTAATAAGAACTTGGCATGATAAACTGACTGGTTTTTTTTATTTATTAAAGATTTAAAGTTCAAGAAATCTTAATTGTGATTGAGAAAAGTCGATAAAAATTCTTAATTATCACTTTAAATCGAACATCTTTTAATCAGGTCTTATTTAATATAAATTATATATTATATATACTTATTTGATACGCCATAACAAATAGACGAAATATTCACCGTGTACGCACGTAATACCAATGAAATTAGAGACGCCGATAAGAAAAATATGTGAGAAAAGTCATTTTCCCGTATATTGGATTCGCGTTATTGGAATTTATTTATTTTTCCTGATTATTTTGCTTCTATTAATAATATTTTCTGCATTAAAAATATTCATGTTACTTACACTAATAATTTAGGACGGACTCACAACTACATTCTTGATAATTGACATATTTGATGTACTTACAATTTGAAACATTTTATACTGCTATAAGATTGCAGGTATTATTCCTAGGAATAATACATATGTATAGGAAAAAGTGTTAAAAAGGGGACGTTTCAAATTGTTGGTTTTAACTACATTAAGCTGAACTAATTAATATGTCATTATTTTATTTTATACACAAACGAACGAGCAATTTCAGTCTCTTGTATATTTCCAGAATCTTTTCACTAATGTGCATCGTCAAATTATATGCTGAGAGTTTAAACGTTTTAAAGTAAAATATTACCGAAAATTTATATACGACCCAGTGTTAGAAGTGCATTTATAATGTGGTGATGCTAAACTTGTGATAAGGTTACAGGAGGTGCAGATTTAAAGTTTAAAGAATGTACTCTATAACGACATAAGAAACTAATATTTTTCGGATATACTACGCGTGCTTTATTTTTTGGTAAAAACTACATACTCCCGACGTTTCGGTTACTTTTCAGCAACCGTGATCATCGACCGCGTAAAGTAACCGAAACGTCGGGAGTATGTAGTTGTAACAAAAAAATAAAGCACGCGTAGTATTACCGAAAAATATTAGTTTCATTTAAATGAATAAAACTCGCGAAAGTCTTCGATCTCATTACGATATAATAAGAGAAATAAATATAATAAAAGATGCAAATATTATGCTTGTAGGGGTTTCAGTTGGTTTATGGTTTTAATACTTGAACTAATAAAAGTTTAATAATTCTCGACGTCCAAAAAAACGTCAAATTTTATACAATCATTTGAATGTAAATAAACAAATATAGACACCAAAATGCAAAAAAAATAATAAACCTTAAGAACGCTCATTTTGAGTTTAAATCTAAGTAATAACATGCTAAAAGGAAAACCCGAATTGCAATTTATTTACAATTACCACTTATAAATGTTTAAAAAAGCTCGCAGTAGCTAAATTGAGTCACGTTTTACTGGCAAGAGGGTAATAGCAGCACAATTGGCACAGCCATACATTGGGCACTACATACTTTGGTATCCGACTGTTTTTATTGTTGCCCTTTAGCTGACATTTTCAAACGGCCCAAGATACGTGATACGATTCCTAACGTCTATGGCCACCATGGTATTGGCATTCGACCAATTGAAGCCAATTTGTATAACGTCCTAACGAATAATTGATAGAACCTTTTTCTTACATTTTAAATTCAATTTTGTTCGTGAATTTCTTTTAGCACAGTTTTGTTAATTTTAGATCACAATGTCAAGTGCAATCGTAGCGCACAAACAGTCCAGGTCAACATTCATCCTTAATTCTCTAAAGCGTAATACATTATTCGGTACACGTTATAGCTACAAGATACCTTACATACGTAATAAGGTTAGTTGTTGGTTTATAACCAGAGTACGTACAGTTCTGATAGAGTAATGGGCGTGTTTATAGTTTGTGTTATCGAAAATACAATTACATTCAATTCATTTTATAATATAAATAAAATGAATGATAAAGAACTTTCCAAGAAATATAAAAAAGTTAGAAAAATGAATAATGCAGTTTTTAAATCCTGGAGTTCTCTTTGAAAGCGAAACCATGTTTTCCCGTCCGCCATTCAGTCTACATTTCCGCTTTTTAACAACTATGGGAAAATTTTTACTTATTAGATACATTCGTGATGTCAACGAAACAAATTTTAATTATGACGTCACTAAGGAATATTCCAAGTATACATGGCATACTATCAAATACTTAAGATATGGAATTTGTCAGAAGTCTTTAAACTTGCTGTGTTACCTAAATATCTAATCGCTTTATCATTAATCGTATCTTTTAATGAATGTAATTAACATAAATACGAGTTCACCGCCCTTCCTAATTGGAGCACTTCGATTAATAATAAATTAATCGACATTTGTCATAACGATAAAAATTGTCATACCAAGACTATCTGTAAAGGATTTTAGTGTAATGGCTGTAGCAACCATTAGGGATTAAAATAGTAATTGAAAGTAGCTAACGGCTCAGCTACGGCTCCAGAAGTGACTCATTAGGAGGACCATTACAGTGTTACTATCAGACAATAAATCATCTGACAAAGCGCTGTTATCAGTCATTATCGCGTCACCTCGATGATAAAACTGACAAAGTATTGCTTAAGACATATATTGTACTCACAAATAAATATATGACCAAAATAAACAAAATATTTCGATATATTTTCTTTGTGATATTTTAATTTAGACACAAAATTAAAGAGGTTTTTTTTTTAATCTAAATGAATTGTGTTTTGTTTGTGATATACAGTCGCTTAGTAATTTTAAATACATGTCCACGTATTATTTACGCATTAAGTTTATTTTTGTTAAAATAAAGAAAGCACAAAGAAAAAAACATTTGAAATAATAAAGATGTATAGTGGTTAAAAAAATGTTAATCTATTTTCTCTCTAGAAATCTAAGAGGAAACTTTTTTTTTATAGGATTTATGCATTGTTGGCTGGACAACTCACAACAGTAACGGCAAAAGTTGCACGATTGACATAGTTTTGTATGTTTTATATTATATTGAGAAAAAATCGGGAATTAAACTAACTGATTGGAGCGAATTAAAAAGACAGTTCTGGACTATAAGTACATCAGGTTACCGTTTTAAAATGTATATGGTTTTCTGTAACCTTGGTCACTATGTTTAAAACAAAAACAAAAGTACTATAACACAGAAGTCTATATATTGAATGAAGGCCAATACGATAACATGCGTTTGTTTCGGTCCAAATAGAAATAAGCATTACTTCTCCAGGTAGGTAGTTTGATTATAAATTTTAATTTATTTTGATTTCCAAAGCTAAAGCAAGGAATCGGTATTGCTTGAAGGACTCGGCTGAAAAGCGACTGCTATATATGTATATGCTTAGTTTTATATGTCGCATTGAAAATAACCTAAATTAATATACACTGGAATAATTTATAACAAATTTTATAACTCACACATAACACTAATGAACAGAAAATTTGTCACATATGTACATGTTAATTGCGTTCTACGAAATGGATTTTTGATAAGAAAAAATATATACTCATATTCTATAAAGTTTTCATATATGTTTCCATATGTTTATATTTATTTCATGGTATTAAAGAGAATTTTATATTCGAAAACCTGTATGCTTTTTCGAACGATATCAGAAAGTCATGTCCGCTCGTTACCGTGATATATGCTTTCTGATCTATGGCTCACGATGCAATGTTTGAAAAATATCTTCGGAATATTTGTTTCGAAATATTGCTATACGACTATCAATTTAAACTACTTAATATGATTTATTATTGAAAATCCCACTATGAATACTATGGTGTCATATTGAAAACCCTAAACAGTAGTATTTGCTTAGTGTGACTACTATTGTGTCAAATGACACGAGATCATTGACGTTACACCGAGGGCATACAAACAGTTTATTCGAATGATTATTGTTTGTCTAATCTATAATAAAATCTATTTATTATTATACTATATGATTAGATAATCTTTTTGGCTATCATGAAAAAGTGGTTTTAAAAAGCAAGATGAGATTATAAAAAAATTATAATGTCGATAATGTATTAAATATATATATATGTATTTGTTTTTATAAAAAATACATGGTACAAAATAAGTAAGCATTTTTCTGTAACGTAAAACTATTTTTGTAGAATTTTTATTTTAGTGGCAATGATACAATATGATACTAATGTATTTTTTATAGAATTTTGCAAATAGTTTAAATGTTCTCAACTGAAAATTACGTACCAACAAAATTACGTTATTGAAAAAATAAAATTCACATTTTTGGCTAGAATATGTAACAAATTAACACATCGAAAATAAGACTACTCGACGTAAAAAGTATAAGGTCTAATGAGATGTCTGATGAAATGCTTAGAAGCAGGCATTTATCATATTTTAATGAAATATTCTTAAAAAATTGATATTTCGTGAGTAAAGGAAAGAAAAATGCAAAAACCATCAAGTTATGTAAATTACGTCGTCTTAAATACATGTTATAGTAAATATATGGTCTGTGAATTATGATCTGAGAACATCTGGCCTGTGTCATTGATGATAAAGCGTGGCAAATACGATAATGTTCATATATGGTGGTAGGTCATTCCTAAACAGACCACGTTCGATTACTAAGTACCTGTTATTATAACACTATATTGAGCGAATGTATTTATCAGGTCAGCAGTGCGTTTTACTTAATAAATAGTTCTCTCCTCTTAAAGGCATTATATACTTAATGAGATCTAAGATTTTCGCGAGTTTTATTCAGTATTATATACTTTATATATTTTACTTTATGCTCCATGTAGTTTTTAAAATAATCTAAGTCCCCGTGCATGTAAAATAAGTTGAATTGGTTGTTTTTGCTTGAGCAACAAACGTACATACAATCAAAAATGAAATGTAAACTTTTTTTTAACGCCTTCATATTTATTTAATTTTTACATATGAAGAAACTGTTAAATGTAAAAAGGTTATTAAATTCGATAAAAATGTTCGAGATTTTGAATTTTCTAGACTCAAAAGAAAATTGCACAGAGCAATATATATGTAGGTAAAAATACATGTCTATGTAAAAAAAAATTAAATAAATATAGAAATCTGATTACTTACGTAACATCAGATTTGATCTTTCATCTCAATATGCCGTAGAGTTACAAATCCTACGTCTTAACTTACCTGAAACAAAAAGATTATTTATCAGGATAAACTTAAAGGAAAACGCTCTTGGATGCTCTGATATTACAAATGTCTTTGGGATATATGGGTATTATGTAATCAGCTTACGTATGTATATGAGAAATCATTGAAATTTATAATCACATAACTTGGTACAGCAAAACCGATTTTTTCATTTTGATGATTAATAGTAATATATAAAACTACAAAAATGCATTTATTCTATAACCATAATTTTAAATTCAGTGAAACTATGTAGTTCAAAGTAATTCAAATGTAAAAATAGTCCTCATTTTGCAGAACACTTATAATCTATATACAGTAAGTTTAGCACAAGTTAGCTTCGTTACTACATACGAGGCGTTCGATGTATGTACGAAAGACTGTTAACGCTCCGTATGTAGTGTGACGATGTGAGGTTAGGGTAAGCGTACAGAATTTATATAAATTTGACAGTTAAATATTTATGTTTGGTGTTGCCATTCCACTAAAGATATGCTTTTTTAATTCCAATTTTATTTATAGCAACTTTGTGATTTATTGTTTCTGTTTTATTGAGGTGTGTTTCCTTTTTTATTGGACACAAATTAATTTATGAATATATCATTTGCAAAACGATTTTTCTCTTTTGTACCGTTTTTCGGCAAAAGAGAAATTTATTTTTTAATATTCGTATCAATAATGTAAAATTTATTTGGACTAATGATATTTTTTGTCTATATTGAAGTGCGCTACGATTTTTTTTATTGAAATCTTCAAAGCTGTTTTATACAAAGTAAACAGGGGAATGGTTTTAAAATTATTTCCCCTATCCGTATCTCGCTAAAAACATATTACTTTTCATTAAAATGACATATTTAATCATAATAAGAGCTTCTTATATCCATGCGCTGTATAAACTCTCAGTACTTTTTTATTTACAAACCTTTTTTTCTCACAAAATGTTGAAATACAGGCTATAATTTGTAAAAAAAAAAAAGAATCTGAACTTTCGATTTTTAATATTTCAGTGTTAGCTATAAATTGAAAGACATGTTCTCGCGGAATTTTCTCCCCAAAATCAAAATTCCAATATAATCTTACTCCATTCGGAATATTCGTGAGGAGAATAACAAATTATGGTGTGTCGTATCTTTATATTAATATTTGATAAACTTCAGATGGGAACTCTTTCGGAATCTTTGCTCATGTAAAAAGATGGGAACGATTTATTCATTTAAAAAAAATCAAATTTAGAATATCGTGTTTTCCTTACCCAAAAAACGATATTTTTTCAAATATGACGGAGACTAGAAAATTAAACGTTCAGAAAAATATAATTACAATGGATTGGATTTAATGAATTCATTTTAACTCATATTATTAAAGTAATAACAATTTCTATCAAATCAGTGAAATAAGAAAACAAATTACTATTCTAATAAATGGCTGGCGGAAAGAATTACTTGGCTTTAGAGCCAACAATCATAGTTGTAACTCAACGCAATATCTAGAGCAGTATGTCTTTGAGATATTCTACATACTTAACGCGAACCACTACTTCGGAAAACCTTATATCACAGCCATCACACGTTTTAAACTGTACTAAATCTTAATATAAAATACATCGCTGTTTGCAACGGTAGCGGGTTAAGTCCTTGTTGAACAGATGAGGCAATAAACGCCACCCGGTTCAGAAATATAGTGGGTTACGCTCAACGGTTGGTATGGAATCAAGTTTCATGAATACGGGACGACAGAGTATCTCGGAAGACATTTATAACTGAAGACGTAAGTGCAACCGCAAATCATTTTAGAATTCGAGACACGTATATTGCATACAAAACAATTAAAGGGAGAGACTATTATGAGTAAGGCGTGAGAGTGTTTAAATTCTAAATGTTCGTACCATATAGCGATATAAATTTCTCACTCCTCGACCTGCGTTAATTTTACCGCGCAAAATAACAGTTGTAATTGTAATTCTCGGAAACATTTTGTTTCTCAGTGTGAGGTCTGTTTACATAACACGTGCCATTCTCACCCTTAGCGTATAGTAAAGTATTTGTTATTAAACCTATTTACATTGCATAAATATGTAAAGGGATTAGCCGTGACCCTATGGCATAGTATTGAACAATGCCTGTATTCGATTGGAATACATTATAAGACACTGTTTTAATAAAGATGCCGCGTTTGTGCGAAGAGAAAGGCTTCGTAATAAATTCAATGCATGATACTTAAATCATGAAGAATATTTCCTTCAATAAATCCTTGTTATATCTTATATTGAACATGTGATATTTTTAACACGTTTTATTACCGAGTTGAATGTATTATTCATTTCTAGATGTTCAGAAGTTGGTGGTGTGTGAAGACCCTGACATATCATGCACATGCAACCAGTAATTCGAATCACGGTTTGAGAATGCGGCTTCGATTGCATATTAAAATGAACTTTAGAGATACCATCGCGGTATTTTATGTGAAGATAAGATTTTTTTACGTTTATACGATTACATAAAGAGCAATTACTGTTGCGTATTTAATGGCTGCGATAACAATTACTGGAAACGTCTTTTGAGACCTACTTACTGTCTTCAATGGTCGCATATCAAGTAATGTAATGCGAGTAGCAATATCACTGTGAAATGAAAAACAAAATTCATAAATATAACCCTTATTCGTATAAGTATATAGCAGTTGTATAATAAATTTAATCCAAATAAGATTAAATACATTTCAAATATAAAACAATGAACCGTATTTCGAAACAAAGAGTATTGAATTTGAAATTGGGACAATAGCACAGCGTACAAGTTGACGTCAAAGCATTCGAAGTCATGAATGAGTTGGCAGTCCTTACGGTATTAGCTGCAGGGCGTATTATTAACATTTCCGTATCCTCTACCCTACTAGGGATGCAAATCAGTAAAAGCCGGAAATGTCTTAAGGCTTTTTTCCTTATTTCTTATTACATTCGAATAAGGTTCATATTTTATTTCATGACTTTTGTGGGATGTTAACGAAATTAAGCTCAAGGGATATCGAATGTAGGTAAGGCGATATTGTTCCAGATAATTGCTGTGTGCTCTCCGGATACAATTTTAGCTACTTGAATATACTTGATAGTAGAGTGCTTTTGCAATTAATTTCATAGACAGACAGATCAACCATGGGCATTGATATTAAGGAATTATAGTAGGCACACATAACTCACGATAAAAATAACATTTTGATGTTTTGCAATCGGTTAAACTTTTAAAATTTCTGTACTCGAAGAAAAAATTAATGGATATTCCGTAACGCGCCTTTCAATACGACTGTGAAATCTACCGGTCCCGAGGAACTTGACAAACCACTTTCGCATACATCAATCGCATGCACCGGTTCTTTACAATTAATATGAATCCCGTCTTTTAAGCCCTATGGCCTTACATAGTAGTGTTATTAACATTTCAATATTCTGTTCCCTCGTTCTCTCTTCGACTACTGGTATTGTCGTAAAAAAATCATTGTTAAACGTATTTAGATTATGTGTTTTATTTAATAATTAATATTTAAAGTATAAAAGTGTGAATTTTAGTGTCATTTTGTCGTGTCTTTGCTTTTAAATTTTAAAAATCACATATTTGTAGTTATGCCATACATCATCATCTGAACTATTGATCCGAAATGTTGATCTTTACTATGAGAATAAACAAAGGTCAAGGTTGTCTAAGAAGTGAATCTTTACCGTAATTAGTTGAAAACTCCAAAACAAGCGGCCGTAGTGTAAACTTTCTTCAAATATTTATTTAGATGCGCGCGTGTGTAAGGGCTTTAAATTCAAGATGGACGTGGCACCAACCGCGAAAGTATGGATGGCTTGTTTAGTCATATACAGC
This sequence comes from Danaus plexippus, assembly GCF_018135715.1. NCBI lineage: Eukaryota > Metazoa > Arthropoda > Insecta > Lepidoptera > Nymphalidae > Danaus > Danaus plexippus. The sequence continues at coordinate 6,106,550 of NC_083545.1, forward strand.
CGTGAAATTGTAGTATTCATGATTTTCTACTATGGGCTTTTGACTTGAAAAGAAAATCAATCATGTTCATTAAACAGTCAGTACAAGGTTCTAATAAGGGAAACAGAAAATTAACTCTCATTCCTTGCATTACAATATAAATTCAACTTGATCAAACAGCAGCTGGAATGAAGAGGCTGAAATAAAAGTGTTTTAGTAAAAGTAAAAAATTAAAATTACTATAATTAGAACGGTATTGCATAAGGTTATATTTTTTTTTGCCTCCATGTCGTTCCAGTCCCGAGAGAGACATATTTTACAAAAAGATCAACGATCTGCTGTGAGACGAAAGCTTTTAATTTAATAAAATTATGTAATGGTAACCTAAAAAAGCTGATAAAATAAAACTTATACCTTACCTGGGTAAGTACACTGAAAACAAGAGGTAAAATAATTTGTTTAGTAATAAAACCTGCTTCTTAACATTTAAATATCAAATATCGATATCTGAGAAAGCCGATATGAATTTTTAACAATGGAATGAACACTCTCAGCACAAGCTTGGTCAATACGAAACAGGACAAACCTCAGAACTCAAGGAAACTTAAACAAATAACATAAAAATTACATATAACGTATCATCCAAGACCCAAATTAGTTTAAATCCTATTAAAATACTTGCGTCTATTTATGACTTCGTCACACTTATTTATTCAATGGAAAAGATATACTTATATATTAAAAATTTTCGGACAAAACACATATATTTTTAGAGTATTAGTAAGATTTAATTATTAAATCGATGAATATACCAATATATGTGATATCGCTCAATAACTTGTCAATTGACGTGTGTGTTGCTTCCAATACCGAGTAAATGTTGTATCAAATTGTGATTGATGGCACAACGAGCTCACAAGGACATATTGATAACGCGTGTTTGTTGTATACAAAAAATGTCTGTTTCATATATTTAATGATAGATTAATTAGCGCGAATGCGGGCTCCGGAAATCGTTTTATTAATAGTATATTTGAAATTAGTTTGACGATAGGAACACGGATTATTTAATGGCAGGAATGTGCTACGAAATAGATTTTTGTCATCGCAAACTACTTTTTTTGTGTTTTAATGGCAATTGTGTAACTCAATGTACAGCCATTTCGCTACACAATTATAAGGTATCATAAACAGAGAAAAATATATTATATATTTTAACATTATTTTCATATTATATGCGTCTTGGTAAATTGATATCATAACATTTCTGATAAGAGTGTTCATTAAATTACAATAATCTATTAGAACGTGAAACTTAAGGATATTTTATTATTAATTTTTCACATAAATTCTCTTTAACATAATTCCGGATAATACTAGAAAGTAGAATGGTAAAAATATTATATGTGCATCCTGACAGATAAAATCCTGACAGATTTTCAGTTGCTATCGATCGTGAGTTCATATATTATGAAATTAAACGTCTCCCCGTATATCCTATTAATTTAAATGTCTCAAGAGTAAAATATAATAATCTTCGGACAAATCTAAGGTGCGGTTGGCCCAATTTGATATCAACCCGCGAAACACGATAGTAATAACGGGCCCGAGATAACGCATATTAAAATGGTTTGTTTTGTATCAATCGTTTCATCTCCTAGAAAGTTACTTGGAATTTTATTTGCATTTCGTAAAACTGACGGCGGATTTGTTATTAATATTAACGAGATCTAAGTTATTCAGATTGTTTAAGAATAAAGGTTTAAGAACAGATGTCAAAATGTGCTATAGCTCAAGTTATAAAAGTTGAGTGGGGTAAGGCTTTTCTTCATTACACATTTATCCGCCAGAGCACAGCATCTAGTCTGCCAGAAAAGCACCAATGGTACTCAAACGCCTCAAATCTACTTACATTTGTAACATTATTTATAATATACATCAGAATCCCAATAAGATAGATAATATCAAACGTCTTATATAACTTTCACTTCGCCTACATTCTGTTGTCAAAGTTGTCAGTTGAGTTTTAATTTAACCGGTTGCTCGAAAGTGTACTAAAGTCACTGTCACCGAGACCATTCGATAATGGCACACATATTCGACTTTAATGTTCTGTCATTTGAGTTAGGTATTTACAAACTTTAAGTTGTAATATACTAAATTGAATCCTATGGACGAGGAATGTTTCTATACATTACAGAAGAATCCTTTAAATAACCTTTCGGATACGTATTTTTTTTAAAGAATATCTTAAAAAAAATTCACTTTCAACTCGGACGATCTTGATGAAATTTTAATGGTTTTCAAATAGTCCAATTGATGATTTGTAAACTAAAAGTAATGAACACTTGGAATTTTGTTTCTCCGACTTCATTGCGAAGTATATTTGGGGTTAATGGCCCTTATCAGCCCCATCAGGTAAACATTTTCCCCCAAACAGCAGACACTCGCCTAAATTGTCTAGTTTGCACAGCACTTACAATAAATTGCAAGATAATTTACTTTGTTTTACTTTTAAGGAACATATTTATGTGAGTCAATATAGTTACAAGGCAGATTTTTTTATATTTTTAATGAGGTCTAGATTCTAAAAATGTTATCACCAAAGTTTTGTGGGCGTGTATCTGTATTATAATTGAAATTCGGGTCTTTTAACAATAAAACAACAAATTACAGTCTTTCTCCTAAAAAACAATTGAAAAAGCTTAATACGCTTCAAACACACGAGTGGAGCCGCGTTAAAAAAAATCAAGTAAATTCACATGGCATACAAAAATACCCATTATAAATTTAACGTATACCTTGATATAGATCAGAGCTTTCATTAACCATTCTCACCGATGAAGCGGGCGATCTATTTCTGTATTGTTAGTTGTTGGCGCGTTGAGATAGCACGCGCGAACTAACTGTTATATAACACCGTTACGAAATTTTGATAATGGAAACATAATATTTGATTGATGAATAACACATAATCCGCTGATTGGAAAAATGTAATTTTCAATTTTAATTAGACATTAAATTCTTTATCTGTGGCATTATTTTAATGAATTTACTTTGACGTTGACGTTTTAAAAGAAAGTTGCCATTGCGAAAAAAAAATAAGCGTCAATAAACTAAGCGGTAATTATTGTCACTGAACAGGAAACACCGTCACGGTTGAACGAATCTACTATTTTAGTTTTACTATTGCATTAAAAAAATATATATCTATACATTAATTGCCTTTTCAACTTTAAGATATTAATACAGTATTTCTTTACTATTTTATAACTTTTTTCAAAAACATTATATTCTTTTATGTCATCTAAAAGAAATTATGTCTAGGAATGATTGTTTTATAGCTATACTTTTTTTTGTAAAACTCGTGTAAGTTATAATAGGCTGGGCACAGGAAGCTAGTGTTCTCAACATCACTAATAGCTGGTGACCGCGCTCACATTAATTTTCATCTTAAGCTCGGACTTCACAGCTCTTCTCATGTTACTTTTTTTTTAGGTTTTTTATAGTGAAAAATTAATTCGTTTTTATTTATATCATAAATGAGAAACATTTCTTTGACATATTGTTATATTCCTTTTAGTAAATATCTCTTATTTATCTACTTTTATTTTAATCTTTTACACGAATATTTTTTATCGTAACTTTTATCAAATGGTCTCATTATCTTTATTTTCAAAAGGCTCTAATGCAACACAGTTTTGTTAACAGCGTGCTTGCGTCCTTATCGGTTAATTATGAGTCCGTGTGTACTCGGTCTTAAACAGCTTTACAAAAAACAAGTTTAGCTTTAAAGATGTCGTTTATTTTTTGTAGTTATATAAAATAATAATAACATTACGATTCATACGAATAATATGTCTCACAAACGTTTAATAATCTCATACGAAAATAAATAGTTTATTTACAACGTGCTAACAAGTTCCGTTGCCAGAAACCTTGAAACGGTTGTTTCATAGACAAACTTTAAAATAATTCGAACGTAAAAATCTGTACGTTTGAAATTACACAACGACTCTTTTGTAAACAACGATATTGTTTACGATAACAGTTTGAAATAAGAACTTCAATTCTTTAATATAAATAAACATCATGAATGTGCTTTAGTGTTACTAAATTCAGTCTATAGAATTTAAGTTTATGATATAGTGATTCTTTATAGGAAATTTGCGTCAAAACTTCAAACGTAGCTTCACACCAATGAGTGACGTTTTTGTATAAAAAAATTGTGAATGAATTTAAAGAAACCACTGAATGTATCATGTAAGACTAGAACTATCCCATTATGAAATATCCCATTGATAGTATGAAGATGGATTTATAAATTAAATTAATATTGCAGGAGCATGAGCATTGGGCGTGATACGTTACATAACAATGCATTAACGAAAACATTTATAATGATAACTGCAGACCATATCATATTCTTATATTATTTCATTGTCATCAATACAATGATTTGTTTTATATATTTATATTGGAATTTCATTGACACTGGATCCACTATGAGAATTTATTTAATGACATTTTAAATTTCTGTCAAAGATTGTAACCGATACATACAATTTGTCCTAACTTTGTCCATATGAAAATCAAACAATACGTCTGCAAATTATGTAAGGTTTTTTATAACAAATAATTAAAAAAATCTTATATTTTTTTTTATGGGAAATTTCGTCGAAAATCCTAAACAGTATGCAGTGTCGATGTTTTTTCATTTTCCACGAAGCAAGCAATTAAATGTAACCAAAAAAAAACGTCTTTAAACGCATTACAGTCTCAACGATATTCTTAGACTCCAGACTGGAGAGTATTTAACCACCGCATAGCTATGTACAGCGTACACTTTAAGAATCAGGTTGCTCAACGGCAAACTTCGCCTTATGTGCTTCTCTATATATAGCTACTAACACATTTTATTTTTTATATAAATCCGTTGCACGGCAAATAGTTTCTTACAACATAACTTACACTAATGATTCAAGAATTTAATTTATCGACATCATTTACGAGGCCATTTCGAAATTACCTGTACTTAAAACTCTACAGATTTAAAGATGGATGGAGATGGATTTTTAAGATACTAACACCATTAGTGGAATTAAATTAAATTTAATAAAAAATTAATCGTGAAACTATTGTTATTTTTAATTAATCTACAAATTTTTCGTTAACAGATCTTATTTATATCATAATGAAATTGAAAGTTAACGTCTTCTGAGTTTAATTTCATAAAAAATCGTATTTTTTCTCATTAATTAAAGTAAGATTTTTACCGAATACTTTCTCTTTAAAATTTTCTATTTTAATTAATTATTATTATCATTAGTTAACTATATGAAACCGTCTGCATTTTTTGATTATCTGTATTGTTTACTCTGTCTTAATATACATAAAATATTTTTCTCGTCTATAAACTATAGCGAACATCAAGATGTTGCAACTTAATGTGTAACATCGATAAGCTTTGAAGAATATTTTATCAGTTATCTATTCCTTATCAACGTTGATACGACGCTCTAATGTACAAACGAAAATATTACAAAATTTCAATATTTCAACCGATCATTTAATATTATATTAATTTTTTATAGACAAAATGAAAATCACGAATCTTTGTTCCGTTTGATGAGCAGATGCGGTCGGTGAAATTAAACAATTCATTTAAGTGAAATTATTTGATCAGTGATCAGTCGTGCATATAGCTATGCTTGCATTAGCGATGCCTGGAAATATGTTTACTGAAAACAAAACAAAATACAATAGGGAACTTGTAACGTTTCACTTCTGCTTATGATGTTTAACAAATATATAGTATATTGAAATATACGTGTTATAATGACGTTAAAAAATAACAAACAATATATAGAAAGTTTATTTGTTTGTATGTCCGTCCTCGGGTTTGAACTCAAAAACAATTATGCTTTCAAATATTATCTTGAAGTGAGTAACTTTCGTTTAGAAAGGCTTCTCGATTAAACAATTCCTTTGCTAAAAGAATTACGGCCTTGCTTATTATACAATAAAAAAAAAACAAAGTCGCATAATTTTAAATAAATTATTCAAGAAGGTACTAGCTAAGTAACTAACTGCGATTATTATTAACCTGGTCGTACAAAAAGCTGTAGTTGAAGATTATTCACAGTACAGTTTAATGGAAAGTGGGTATGGTTTATAATATGGAATCTGTCGTTTACTTTATAAGATAACTGTATAAATAATCACTGTTAATGACATCACTGTTACGTCTAAGTAAATTGACTTCAAATAGATTTCATTACTATGGAACCCTTGAGCATCAAATAAATATATCGAGTCAGTTTCTGCACTGAAATTTTGTAAAAAAAAGTTAACTATTACAATCGTAACTTTTAATCACATTTTCCGAAGAATATAAGACATGATAATCGATTTCATGTTTATTAAATCTTCGTCTGAATATTTTGATGAATTGATAATATTTTTGTATGATCAAGAAAATACCGGAAATGTAATATATAATATAGAGTTGTCGAATTACTTATACATGTATAGTTGTTTCTTAAAACTTCAACAACTTACAAAGTACTATGATAAAACAATATTTTTTTTAAATAAATATTGACTTGAATAAATTATGTATAGAAAATGTAATTTGAATCCACCCTATAGTGTTGTCGTGATGCAGACCTCTTTCATTTTACTTGTACAACTGAATGATTTGTTTTACTTTAGTAAAGAAAAAATGTTTCCTGTGAAAATAAAAGAAACTTTTGTTATAATTAAATCATAACCCTCGTAGTTTTTATCAGGGACCAGCTGCATTGGAAGAAAATCAAGGATGAGACCTGTAGCTGATAATCTTAAATACATTTGGATTGATGCCAGCTGTTCAGTGTTGACTTAAACTCTTTTAACCAGTCGTAAATCTTCAAAGCGGGGATAGAAATCATGAATTTCAATATTCATTCATATCATCCAAATTAAATGCGTAATATATTAGTTTTTACAAATAAAAAACCATTTCCAAAGACTTTTTTACGTAATTATTTGCAATGGAAACTAATTTAATATTTTTTTCAATGGCCTTGACAATATAGAAAATGTAATGTTCAAATAGGACGTCTAGTTTTATTTTATATACTAAATGTCGCCTCGAACGATATAAAAAAATCAAATAACAAAGTTAACCAATTTATTTTTCAAGAATTATTATGTTAAACTAAAATAAGTTCCGATAACTTACCGAAAGTGTTACACGCTTAATGCAGTACTTAATTAAGTTAGTATTACATCAAATTAAACTTGTACGACGTACATTGTATACGTTTTTTACATTCTATGTGTTAATTTTAGACTGAAGTATGCGCAAACGCATCCGCTACTCTGTTCACGTACGTCACTGATTCATTCGAATATAACAATAACTATTCCATTCAAGAAAAGTAAAATGCAAGTAAAAATCAATTGTTTTTTTATTTGCGACAAAAGTAGATACAAACTCCTTAATCACATTTAACAGCATATAACCTTTTTGTTATAAAAACTGAAGTAATTGATGTCTGATTGTCATTTAAGATCACGGCCGTCTTTTTTTTTTTTAAATAAAAAAGACGGCCGCGATCTTAAGTATACAGCCCAAGTTCTTTTTGCTTGCAATATAACATTGTTATCTAACAATGTCAATACATGTTGGAAACTTGATAGATTGAAAATATATTAGTATCATCACGTCGATAAGACCACTTATAACTTAAAATGTCCTTGACGTCCTATCTTCGTTTATCCGAAAACTATTACGAACGTACGAAGATAGAATTTAATACATTTTGTAATCTTAATAGATAAATATCGCACGTTTCAAGTGAGCATAGGGGCTATTATCGATTGTACATTTTAAAACTATTTGTGATTCCGTACAAGTGATAAAAACGACTGCAAGGTTGATAATGCATTTAAAAATCGACTCGCTCGTAGGTTTGTTTGATATTTACTTAAATATAAAATATCTGTGTTTGTTATGGATTTTTTTTTTTTTACTTAAAATTGTAAAACTTGAAATTGTATTTATAAATAAATAAAATGACTTTATCTTATTCTATTTTCACTTACAGCTAAGAGTAAAGGAGATTGTTTTGATGTTCAGCATGTTTTACGATAAAACCTCGTTTACATGGCAATTTATTCACGAAAAGAGTTCGAAAATTCGGTATACTTATAACAATACCTTTAAAGCATAATACTACACTTATTCTAAAATATATTTATTATAACTGTAACCTATTTTAAGATCAAGATGAAATATATATATATATATATATATTTATTAATCACCTTAAAAATTACTTATATTTAATAATAAATAAATTGAAACTTTCAAATTCTCGCATTAAGTACCAGTAAAAATAAAAATGTACCAAAAATAGAATCATTTTCTAGATTAGATTAATTAGTCAGTAAGGATTAAAGAGTTCACTGAACTCTACTTTAGATCCGAATAAACAAGTTCAAGTGTCGACTCATAACTTGAATGTTTGAGTTAAAATTAGCACGTTTGGGACAAAGAGATGTTATTACTTGGCTAGACATTGTTCACGGCTACGATCGTTGAATGTCTAGAATCGGTCATGTGTGCCATAGGAAATCGATTTTACTGTCATTTAATGAATATTTGATCGATTTTTTAATTTATTGGTCAACGACTCGTAAACTGTTTTTATTTCCATTAAAAAACTAAGTAAATCATATTTTACTAGAACATACATGGAAATATTTTTTTATACTGTATAATCCACATCTTTCCTTCACAGATAAAAAAATTCGATGGTTCTTAGATTCCATCAAATTTTTGGTTAAGAGGTCAAAGTATCAAATATTCCATAGCATTTAAATACATTGTTATAATAGCAGGCAAGATCTGAGCCGGACTTTTGTTAATAGTATTTCATGACGCAATCTTTGGCTCAACAAAAAATATAGAAAAAAAACATCTACTATGTGATGTATATTCAACAGTGATCGCTCATTTTTTTTATATTACAAGGTAGCCATTTTGTTATTTTGCTTAAAGCAATCAATAAAGCTAAACGGCTAAGGAATTTTCTGACCCTTCACACATAAATGAACTTTTGTTGTGATGCATTGGACCGTGCATGCAAATTAAAATGCTAGGGAAGATATCCTTTGTGGTCTGCTGAGCGTATATTGACCAAGTATGAACACTTCGCATTACTGCCATGTATTAGTTCAACAATATTAACTCCAAAAATTTTGATCGAATACTTTTAATGATAACAAAAAGCAATAACATGGACCTTCCAACGATTAACCGTCCAAGTTTCTTTACAAAATAAGCACTCGTGCCTTCAGTGTCCGAATCTAATTTCTAAACACAGCTTTGTTCTTCGCCAAAACAGAGAATATTTTTTAATAGAATCTTCTAATTGTTTTTATTGATATTTCTAAAATAGTAACAAAGCATCTAATCCTTTACGTTTTAACGATCAAATATAATGATAATACTTTAATATCGTTATTCACAGCGAGTCGGTCTCACCCCATAACTAATCATGTTAAAAGAGGCTATAAAAACTCTCTATTACGACCTTTTATAAATTCTATACCGTACACTAAAATCCCATAGACGCCATAACGTATATAATGCGTCTTAACGATGTCCTACCTGTATTTTTATAAGCCATAATTTTTTGTAGCACGTTTTCGTTTACCGTTATATTACTGATAAACGATACCAATTTCTGAGCGACGAAACTGAGACTTGTTCGTAAAGTACCACAAAAGACGTAATATAAGTAATAATCTCGATTATACTTTAAGGTTTACTATACACGCAGCGTCAACACTTCCCAAATGTACACGCCTTATCTGTGATAATCGGTTTACACAATTATTTGATCAAGCCCAGCCCTAGACAGCACTTTCTCTACGACAAATGCTATTAAAAACATAAGTTATAATTATAAGTCCAACCTTTAAATATTCTTATATTACAGAACAACGAAAGCATTATTAATTTTATTTAGTATATAGGATAACGGATTTAATATAACAGTACTAACTAATATTATCTTCTATACTTGATTTATTTATTAGAGAATAAGATATTTAACATAATGAGATTCAAAGTGACGAGTACATTGAGTAAGTGAAAAGTATTTAGACTTCCCCAGATTACTTAGTCGTAATTATGCATATTTTTTTGTATCCTCCAATAGTAATTCTAAATAAATTGATATGTAAGTAATGTATTATACAGAATGAATCGAATAAGTTATTCATATAAGAAAATATATTTCCAAACATTAATTCTCGGCATGTATTAAGCGACGCGTAACACATCGCTGGTTACAACATCACTTACTTCTCAAATTCCATTTTCCCACACGAAAATGTAAGAACGAGATATATAAAGCATTGAAATCTATAAATTCCGTCACGATAAAACATTTTGAATCCCAAATAATTTACCATCCTGTTCAACTATTATTATATTTCAAACTATACGTAAATTTAAAACGTATTTACGTATTTTCTTGTTCACAATAGAACTCAGCGTACCAACCTTGGCTAAACACGCAAAAAATATTCCGTTTAATCAACTTAAGTTTTGAATACTCACACACGAATATAATTGAGGCTTGGTAATACGACCGAGCAATCTTAACGTTACAATGACAAAAGAAGAACAACGTTTTCTACTTATTATAGTACAATTGGCGTGAATAAAAAGTATAAGTAAACTAACACTTGTATACAGGTAGCCTTGACTATAATGAAGCCAATTACAGAATTATGGCAACATTTCCTATGAGTAAATTAAATTTATGTGTACAATGTCAATGTTGACGATCGTCTGCAGTGCGACGTTTTAAAATATATAATTGTCCCAATTATTTTACTTATATTATAAAGCATAGAATATTATAACTGAGAGAGTTAGTGAGTACGTTATTTTATATTTACTATAAGAATCACTGTGTATCTTTATTTAACGTAGATTGCGCTTGAGAATAACACAGATTAAAAATTAAATGCTTTTTTCGTTATGTGGCAGCTTTTAGAAAATATATTTGAAAATATATGTGAAACACACTTAATTTAATAAGCCTACTTATTTATGGAAATGTTGGAGTCGTATAAATATAGAAATTATAAACACAATTTTGCCGTTCTTGTCCTAATTGTATACACTTTTTTGAAGCTTCATCTTTTGTATGAAAAAGAAGTAAAGAAATTACCTAATTTATTAGAATTATTATCAATCATTTTCCTGACTATTGGTATCTCTAAGTCGTAATGAAAAAAAAAACCTAACGCCGTTTAAAATATTATATTATTGTAATCATTAAGCCACAAGGAACAAGACAGCATTTTAATTCTAAAATAACATAGCACAATAAGACAACATATATGATAGATTTTTTTATATTTACAATATAAAAATGTCAAAAAGGTACATTTAAATTAAACGAAAAAGACAGATGTGTGTTATATTAAAATCTGCAGAGCTGATTTATATATCAAAAGGGTAAGGGTGTCCTGCCCCAATTATTGCTTGCAAATCTCAATAAAGAAAAAGCGAAATTATAAATCAGAATATTTACGAGCGTAGTTATTAGCTCTAATCTCTATACCGTATTATATTAAAAGAGTATAATTTTAACACAAAGATCCCTACCGACAGGCCGTTAACTGTAGTCTAAACTCGCACATGGCCCTGAGTTGTTTATATTAATAATAATAATTAAAGTTATTGATAACACGTGTTTACAATACGTCTAAAAACAAACATTTCCATTCACAAAAACACTAAGCCTGCATGTTTCAAAATAACATTGAGCCAATACTACACTATCTAATTACCAACAATGGTAAGGTGCAAAATTAAATGCATTCCAAAGAAGGATATTGGAATATGTTTGCAAATAGTTACTCACCATCATCATTGAAGTATGCATCGTTTCTGCTTCCCTCGCACGGGAATCGAACCCAGGGATGGCTACATCATAAACAAAATAAATCCGAAAAACACAAAGCTACACTGTATAAACACCAAACATAAAATATTAGTCACGATTTTCAAATCATTTATAATGAACGTCACTCGAACATTAATAAAGTTTGTAAATACGATCTCCGGATAATTGTACTCGCAACACGTGCACCGCTCACCACAGCACAACACTAACTGACGACTGACGACTGACGACTCACTCACGACTACCGAGTAAGTACAGTCGTACCAAATTATCTGATATCCTTTCCCATTCACACAATGCGTTTTAAAGAATAATAAAAAGAGACGAATATATCCAAGCCTATCCACCGAAAAGTGCATTTAGGTTCATAAATTAAAATGATAGAGTTACAAAAGTTTTAGGTGATCTATTAATGTGCCTGAGATTTCAGTCGCGCTTGTAATTAAAACCTCCTTGCTGATATCGTTATTTGGGTTAAAACAAAATTATAGCTCATACTATTTGACTTTTCGAACTCTAGGAACGGCTAATATTATGAGTTGATTGCATACATACAAAATCTAAATTAATGTTAAAAATCTTTGTATTATTGTTTGTTATTTTCTGTGCCTTAAAATGAAACCTGTAAATAAATTCAAAAACGGGTCAAATAACTTCGACAACAAATATTTATTGAGACATTAGCAAATCGGTGAGAATATTTATTTTAAGGTAATGTATAAAGCTTTAAAGATATGGAAAAGTTTCTGAGAAATGTGTTCAAGTCAAATATGCTTCCATACAAGTATTGTACGGTGGTAAAACCTTTTATGTCATCTTTACGAAGAAAAAATGTTAATTCAATGTAATTTCCTTTTTTAAAAAACATCTTTTCTTATTCAAGTTAAAGATATTTAAATGTTTATATTATAAAGTATCTGAATAATATGATACATATATGTATATATATATATATATATATATATATATATACATATGTATTAGCTACAGTGAATCTTTTATTTAGTTTTTACAAAATTATGTTTCTACAAAATGTTTAAAACATTCTTAATAATGTCGTAGTCGAAATAAGACTGACAAATAAATCAAACGTACAAAATAACTATCTATAAGAAGTGAAGAAAATATATAAAAAAAATCTTTTGTTTTCGTCATCGTGACCACAGTCATCTGTATTTTTCAGATATCCGTACATAACTATTTGCTATGTATACATATTAACTTAAAAAAAGATTTGACTAGTTTCATACTGTACAATTTATGTCAATATTTAGAAAACCATGTATTTAGTTTCGAGAAAAGAAAAATAAATACATTTTTTTTTTTTTAAATCCACGGTCAAACCATAGAGGATCTATATAATTTGGTACGCCATGGTTTTATAGTAACACTTCATACGGACAGTTACTAGTTTTCATTCATAAACCTTCACACATTAGTATTACCGTTTGTTATTGACTGAGAAACTAAAATCCACCGTGTAATATAACTAAATAAATATGTGTTAAGGATACTGAATCTAATTTAGCTTGAATTGTCGTTCTTGGGACATACCAAAGTTGAAACGTCTGGCTGTACGAGTTGATCGCTGGAAATAGTAAAAATAAAGAAGACTGAAAACTTCTACGCTAACCTTTAAACGCTGGAAATTTAAAGTTCAACTAAACCTTTGTTCAATTGAGGAAACCAAATGAAATCTTGACCTGACTAATAGCTAATAACTTATACACTCCTCTTCTTATCCTCTAAGAATCCATATCTGTGTCTCATCATTATATAAATGTGATTTAACAGAAGTTTAAAGAGCAAAATCCTTCCACTGGAATATCATCTGAGTTACGCGGCACACAAAGTTTCTGTAAATTTGGGAAGCTGCGGAGTATGGAGTTGAGGAGTCATTTAAGATTTAATTCGACTTACATGTTTCCCAACTTTGACATAATGTTTGATACAGTCAGGGTAAAAACTGCATATAACTGATATAAAGTTGCAAAATTTAGTTTAAAAGAAATTAATTTATAATAATGTTATGACATTTTTGTAAGGATAGTCTTAAATCATTATTAATTCAAATAATAAAGACTTTAATGTTATCTGTGAGCGTCTTTGTGGGTTTTATTGTCATCAAACTATACAAGTGCTTTATACAAAACCTTTTTCATATTATGGAATATAGAATTCATATTTAGGTTATATCAATTATGATGATGTAAATGCGTGCTTAAATTAGTAACATATAAATCGTAGTTTAAATTGGAAATCACACGCTCGTACTAAAGAACAAGATTTTCCATGTACATTAATTATTTTTATAATGACACAAAAACAACAGCTATTAATTGTTGTTATAATTTAGGAGTAAATTACCTAAGCAATATTCGTATCCCCGAGCTGATAGCTGGTGTCATTAAATATTCATATTTTAATCCCATCTAAGCGCGATTTAGTTTCAAGACGTATTTACTTTGACTTGCTCAGAAAATTGAAATGGTTTAGCACTTCGGAGACGTCATTTGGACAAACTACGTAATTATAAATTATTCAAAATTATTGCTGCACTTTGTATATGCTAACAATATTTAACAGAAATTTGTTGAATTTCTATTAGTTTAATTGGATTTGGTTAATAGAATAACACATTATTTTCGGCGCTGCAAGTGAAAACTAAAACTGTATTCGTTATTTTTATCACACAAGTATTGTTAGCGCCTGTCGAGAAAAGAAAGCAAGGGAGGTTTCACGAGAATAAACGAACGCAAAAGTCGTATCGGCGTAAATATTTTAAGTTTTCCGCGTCGATGCGCGTTTCGGGACTCTAATACTCAGAATATTTGAAAACCCACTCACCTGGATGCAAATAAAAACTGAATAAAGTCCCTTCCTTAATGCCGATCTGCTAGGAAGATGTTTTTTATTTATTCAGTACTCTGAATGTGCTGTTAAGGATATCTTCTTGTATATTTAAACAGCGTAGATGACGGTCACCACTCCAATATTGAGGTTCTTTGAGGTAAAATATATTAGGATATAAATTAGGTTACAGCTATGAAAGGCCGCAGACAGACATACACACAGATAAACACAATTACTTCGGAATTAATATTGTTATTATATATATTTTTATTCACTGTCAGCGCCTCTTTCTACCTTTGTAAAAAACATCACATATAATTTCAGATCAAAGCAATTTCATTTCTTCGATCATTACGAAAGAAAACAGAACTGAAACAAGTGCTTGTGTCATATGTAGAATAAAATGTGTGTTCTTTTTGTACACATGCGGAAATTGAATCAGCAAGACCAAATATTGCTCGTTTAAATTCAACAGGCGCAGTTCACCGTTCACCGTATTGTATGGGACATACGTTACGATATCTAGTGGTGTCTTGCGTACAATGTTAATGTCACGGTTAAAATTAAATTATATCAAACAAGAACTATAAATAGCGATCGCTCGATAATATACTTTCTTAAAAAGATCACGAAATTTAAATATGCCTGTATTTTTACAGTAACTTTACACATACACCTGGCTAATTAGCTGAACTATGTAAATATTAAAAACAAAATCATTTTAATATTAAAGTACAAAGTACAATGTACATCTTTCTTATCAGCCATAATTTGTACGTATTAAGAGATTCTGGATCTAAAGACGTCTAAAACATCGTTACTTTTGGAAACTCAAAGAAGAAAGCGCATATCAATACAATGTAGTTTATTTCATGTTAGGTGTACCGAAGGACATTTCTAGAATACACATTTCAATTTTATGAACAATTTTTTTCGCTTAGATGTTAAAAATGCGAAGTAACGACACACATACAATAGCATCATATTCTTCTCTAAATAAGATTTTATATTTTTGTAATGAGCCTGCGGCTTTGTCAGCGTCACCGGGAGAAAGGCTAAGTATGATGATACCTTCCTTGTTACGTATTCTACTATGAGCTTACTAGGATTCCAGCGTCATCTAAAGCAAAATAAAAACAAAACCTTGCGTTTAACTTACTAACTCAGTTTCCATCGGAAAGTTCAGTCGTTGCGAACAACTTTCGACATAAAATCTGACGGTTTTGCTGAACAGGGACTTAACTTATTTCATATTCATGACGCTCCGGTAACTGCTTTTTAAATGTACACAATATGTATTATCATTAAATACATTAATTGCAATCAGAAAGTCTATTTAACTCGATTTTCTGTAATTCAAAATAAAAAAAATATTTAGACTAGTTCCAATGTATATTCAGTGAAGGGTTAAATAAATATAATATATAACTAACGCCTCCAAAGTTATTTTGTATTAATACATACAAAAATATTTAAAAAAAAATATCTGAATATTTTTATCAACAATAGTTCTAACATTGAAATATAAAAGACAACAGTCATACTTTCTTAATATCATTTAAATTTATTATATTATTGAATTGTAACTAACGACTTCTATATGGCAACACACAAATACACACAATGGGAACTGCAACTGTCGTCAAAGCGTTTGTTTTCAAACGGCTTTCAGAATAACCCCTATTTTGATCCAATAACAAACAAGTGCAACTAAAGCAACAATATAGAAAATAGTAATCCATTTACCGCGCCCTCGCAGATTATGAATACTCGCTCTGATGCTTTTAGAGATCAACCCTATATAGTCAGTTGGTTCACACGAGACATCACTATTGTCTCAATACCATTTTATACAGAAGATAAGTATGACTTATTCAATGATTCGCTATTAAAATAAAATAAAAAAAATTAATAGGGTTATTACTGTGTATATTAATCCAGGTTTGAGTTTACATCTCCATGTTTTTCATTGATAAATCTTCACACATTTTAGTATTACTGTAGATTATTGAGAAAGGAAAAAGACAATTAGTGAACTCTGAAAAACATAATAGAAAAATTTGTACGAACCACACAGTAGATAGTCACAGTTATTATACTGGCTCGATTTTGTAGGTATATAGTGAACATTATAAAATATTAAAAATGATAATAATATAAATATAATATTACATTTATTAGTTATATATAATTTGTAATTAAGTTACCCTTTTTTAACGATGTACGTATTTGTAAAGGGTAATCATAAGGGGCAAAAGATATAAATATAATGGATTTTTTTATTGCGTGCTTTCATTATATTTGATTGTGAACTTCTAACATTTTTTCTTTACATGGAATTTAATAGTTTTTCTAATTACCAAAACGCATTTGACAAAAAACAGGATTTTATTAAAAGCCCAGGCTCTGTGTTTTAATTTTCATGATAATTCTTTAGACCATTTTTTTTAAATCCCAAATTAAAAAGGGCTGAACATACACCGTAAAATATATACTTTAAAACTTATAACATGTTAAAAGTTTTTTGCTTTACTACAAATAAAGCCTAAAAATCTAATCTTTTTTTACCTTGCCTTACCTTATTAATTACAATAGAATTTAACATTTATTAAACCTTATACTTACATGTTACCTTTTGTAGTGGCTAGACTACAACCTGTGAGATGAGCATTTCATATAAAATATTTACATTTGTCTTTTTGCATGTAACATTTTTTATTCAGATATAAATACCACACCAGGTTTATAGAAAATATATTAGAAGAAAAGGGCAAGTAGCGCACTCTATAACATGTGACCCAATATTTAATAACGAAGTTGTACATAGTCGACCATAGATGTCAGTGTCTTAAGTTACTTACCCAAAGTAAATAATTCATAATATGTACATATTTTATGAAATAGTATAAATGCGCCACTTTAATATAAAAGTAATTATTAATACAAGACTACCAATTATACATGTTGTGCTTCTCCAATCTTGTCTCCTTAAAATGCCCATAGGTGGCGTTTTTAATAATTTTTAATCTGTAAATTTTTGTTTTCATATGGGTGTTCTATAGTTGTATAACATCCATAGTATTTTTAATATTTATTAAAACAAAACCATAGAAAACACAATTAATTGAATACATTTTAATGTATGTAAATTATTTATCGCTTAAATTTTATACAATATTTATTCGCTCCGATTGTTATTTGCTCATACATATCATATATTTTTTTATTTTAAATATATGATATGTAATTTTTTAAATTATTGATTTAATAGTAATATTACAAATTAATACCAAAATGTCCAACCCCTCTTGAGTTTTACTGTCAATAACAAACTTTCACTAAATAAACTTGTCCACGGACATTGCCATTTAATGAAAAAAACTTGATGTAAGTACATACCGTATGTAGGAAGAATAATATAAAGGAGAACATCTCTTTAAATTGTAATCTTAAGAAATTAAATAAATTCCAAGCATAGGTGTGTGTGAACAAACGATATGACTCTTAATATACGTACGTATATTATTATTTTTCTGACTTATTTTCACATTTATACTACTTTATATTATACAGAATATAGATGAATTCTTTGATTGTTCGTATTGAAAACTAAGAAGGCTCATAAACTAGGTACTTACAAACTTTAGTTCAGGTTTGTTCCTTAATTTTAGCTTTGATTTATAAATTTACGTAATCAATACAATAACACACATATCAATATTACAACCAAAGTAGCGTTTCGTTTTAAATGATTCCAAAATATTAAAATTCAAATTCGCAGGTAGAAACAAAAAACAGAAACGAAATCCGTCTGGTGATGTTTTAAATTAACTTTTTTGCAACCAGCCTGGTTCCAAATAGCAAGCCTGGTAATATCACAGGTATCCGTAAATAAAAACAAGACAACAAGGTATCCGTAAAAAAACAAAGCGTAGAAAAAAAAATACAATAACTGGAGGATAAGAAGCGCACGCACGCATGAACGTTTTCTGAAGAGCAAGGAATTTAAAAATGGCGACATTGAGAAGGAAATTTTAAACATTGCCATCTATCGTTTATATTGGACAACATAATGATAAATTAACGGACCATCAATTATAGATGGTGCCACTATTGAGGTTTTTCTTATGTAAAAGAGTTTCGTAGCTCTGACATCTACACAAGTACGCAATTTTTTAATTTCTCGTTCCTCGGAAAATGATCAGTCACGCCACGCGCTTCTCTTAAATTTAAAAATTGTTTATTAGTACTTGGCTAGTTAACGGATGTCTTTATCTTGTGTTCTGTTTTATTTAATTCAAACATGGTACTTGGAACATAGGCTGATGACAAAACTGATAATTAAACACATCTCCACACGGACTCCGGTTTATACGTACTTGTGAGCCTGGCTCTTAAAAAAGCAAGAATCATCTAAAATTAAATAAATTAATTTAATTTTAGATGATTCTGTGAAATATATATAATATAGTTTTATCCGAAAACCTTAGTTTCATTTAAATAATATATATTGACAGATACATCGTTTACACACCCATTGGTATTTATTTAATGTGTCAAGATAGGTTATATTTTGTTATTTTCTTATAACAAATTTATTTATTTTTTGCAGGATCTGTGCACATCTCAGATTTGTAATATCTTCATTTAGTTTTGAGGTGGTAGAGTCCGAAGAGTGAGAGAGCTGGTTGCCCTTTCCCTGCTCCCACCCTTTCCTGCTATCTCCTTATTCCCTTATTGCCACCCTTCCCTTTTCCTCAATAACCAAGGTTGGCAACGCATCCGCAACATAAGGTATGTTGCGGATGTCCATGGGCGACGCGACGGTGACTACTGCCCATCAAGTAGGCCGTCGGCTAGTTTGCCACCTTTCTCGTTAAAAAAAAATTTAGAAACGTTTAATCAGTGGGAATCTGTACTCGACGCTTAAATTCTTAGGTGGTTGTAGGATTCGATTGATTTTATTTGTAATCTTTCTATTGAACTACGTACAATTGTACACAGTTTCTATTGCTTTTTGTGGTATGAACTTTAGAAGGTAAAATTAATCTTTATTATAAAAATTACCAATAAAAAATCGAAAGAGTATAGCTTTTTTTTTGTATCTACTCTATAAAAAGTTTTTTTACTACTAATTAATTATGACATAGTAATTAATATTACAGAAATATTAATCATTTATATATGTATATAAAAAAATACTAAGGATACAACAGTATTGGCATTAAACAAACAAAAAGCACCATCTTTTAGTTTTTTAAGATAATCGCATAAGATAATAAATTTTAATCTTAGAGTGTCGCTTCTATACAAGTAGTTTATGATGTACCTATCTAATTGTGACAAAATAATACAACATCATTAAGATATTATAAGAAGAATGGATTTAATTAATACATATTACTTGATTGATGTCTATTTAAGGTCATAGATGTCGCTTTTCATAATATAAAATTATTTCAAAAATACTTGTCCTTATATTGTAATGTTTAGAACAGTAATAGATATTATTTGTCTAATATTATGAAGCAATTCTCAAAACTTTTTTATCAAGTGACAGAAAAAATGTATAATGTTGCTATATTTAATTAAATTCTTTAATGTAAATATAATTTGTATTTATTTTATGTAACAAAAATTTAAGTACAATCATTTTGAATGTGGTCCAAATCATCAATTAAATACAAAGCAAAATAGCGAACTTTGAAGCCTTAGAATCTCTTTTTTGTATAGTCAGTTGTAATTGTAGCACTTCTCAGAGAGAGGTTTGCTACAATTACAGTAAGAGAGAGTTAAAAATGTACGAAATATTTATTTTAGTAGAACGTACATTTAAAATTTACAAATAAATCGTGCGACACTACAATAATATAAAGTTAGTACCGGGACATAAATCTCCCTAAATTTATTCTAACGTAATTGATATTATTTATATATTGAATACACTAAACAGAGACTGATTTAGTTTATCTCATGAAAGAGCGCTTTGAGCTATGTCAATGGTTATCAAAAATTGCAAGTTTTTGTAATTCTACCTCAAACCGACTTTTATATTTTTCGTTTTTAATAATTCACGTCGAAACTATTCGTGTTCAGTTCACGGACACCGTGATTACAGTTTTTCATTCATAATTCTCCTTACATTATATAATATAGTATTAACGTAGATTATTGAATGGGAAACGGGAAGCGCTTCGTAAATCGTATGTAGTGACGACACAAATTTGTGTTAAGCATAATGTTCGACAGAAAAAAGTTAAACCAATGTTACTGCTATTAAAGAAACAATTCCTTTAACTATTTATTTATTTTATATGAACATACACAAATGTAACAAACGGCAAGGTTGACGTTATTCATTTTATACTTGTTAACTTTTAAGAATGTAGAATAAGAAAGATATGGAGCTAAAAAAAGCTAAAGGAATACAAAATAAATAGAAACACAAAGAATATTTGATAAAATTAATATAAATAATTATGAAATATATATAACAAGATACAATTTAAGATTATATCAGTAGTATCAATGATCTTTCACTTAATTTGCGATCTGAAATAAACATAACTCATTTGTTATGTGATAGACAATTACGAAATACGACTTATTTACGAAAATAATCAATAATTGTGCCATATCTACACCGGTTAATATTGATTAACCTTATGTTTCAAACACATCACGCGGGACGAGATCGCGAAAAATATATATCGGCGCAAGCAGGTTCAATGACGGATGCAACATGAAAATAACTGGCATCAATTATTATAACACCTTATTGGTCGTCGTTACTATTGTTAAAAGTAAAACGAAATCAAAGAGAATAGAACTATGTTTGAATTCTGGTTTAAATATGACGTCTGGACGCACGACAGCGGACTGCAGAGTTCAGCGAGTGCGGATCATAAAGAGTGTGATTATGAAGAATCTTCGAGAAATACAAGAACATTTAGAAGAATTGAAGTTTCATTTTAAAATATCTGGAACGTACTGAAACAAGTGACATTAGTGACGTCAGCGAGGCTGGCGTCCTCTCTTTAAAACAATGAATTTGTAATAAAATCCGACATATACATTTTAAACAGATTTATGTTTGTACTTGGAAGTATTAAATGGTAAATTAATGTTATGTAGCATTAAAAAGATGTAACAAGTATAAAAAATCACGGTAAAATTGTTAATCATATTTACATATAAATTTAATTCACATAAACTGTATGTTATATATTTTACACTAATTTATGGCCTCCATGTCGCAGTGAACTCATTCGCAAGTAATTGCCAGTTGTATCGCGATAAAAAATATATAAAATTTTAAATTTTATATATATTTCTTAATATCATGAATGTTGTTAAATTTTAATAAAATTGACATAATTTTTTTTTTATCTCATTTGAGCATTATTGATATAAATAGGTTTCTAATTAAATGAATTTTCAATGATTTTGTGAAGACAATTTACTGTACGGGATCATATAGAGTTCCTTAATTACAGAAGCCTTATATTCACACAGCGACGAGTTAGGCTTTTTTTATTTTCAGGGGTTAAATGAGGACATTTTTCGAAAACGTGGATGTAAAAAATTATTGAAAAATGAAATATTGTTAAGAGAATAAATTCTGGCTCTAGACATTGTGCCAACATAAAAAAACCTAGTGTAAAGCATATTGAGATCAAAGATAACATAATTTCTAATATTAAGGTTAAAAATCATACTTTAATTAGTCGTAAATCTTAAGGGACTGCTATAAAAAATATGCTTTAAATATCAATGTTAACTTTTATTAAATAGTAATAACGATTTAAATCTAAATTAATATTTGTGGATTTTCCAACCGCAATCAAAAAGCTGTCAATCTAATATCCGTAATCTGATTAGTTGTGTCTGTAATTCTATTTCACCTACAAAACAACGAAAGAAGCTGAACCAAAACACAACTGCGTGTTTAGAAACAGATAATAATTAATATAAATCTAAAATCACTGTTTTTTATGTTCATGACACCACTGCATAGTAAAAGGATACGATGCGAATAAAAGTTCGCATACGGACGTAATCACTTTTGAAGAGCTAAATACCAATAAACGAATAAGTGAATAAATTAATCATATTTTATAGTCTTGATAGAAATAAACATTCGGAATGTCTACAGAGATTTGTTTTTAAACATATTTATCAATACATGTATTGTTAGCCAATTTGACACAGGTGACATGTGACTGAAATACACACGGCCACGTTTGTTATTGTATTCAGTTAGACTGCTTTAAAGATATACTCAAGTATGTGTATGAAAAAAAAAACATTTTACATGAAACTTTACTATTACAAATAAGAAGCATATAGAACGCAAATTATGTTTACGTCACAAAATATTTGATTTGTCAACAGTTCATTCTTGAACGAATTGTCTTTTAAATTGTCTCTAGAATGCGACACCAATTCGTATTAATTTGGGAACTTCCGTACATTATTTCTTAGCACTTAAACTCTAATTTAAGTACCAATATACATATATAATGGAAACCTTCAGCATTTTTATGTGTATTCATATTTACTATAGCGGTTTATTGTAGAAAAAATATAAAAGAGCATTTCACTTGATTTTGTTAAAACGAGCGAACTTGTGAGGGAAGAGCTCGGAAGTAGCTATTTTCTACCATAGTCACGAGTACAATGACTTCATTCACCTCAATTTAGTATGCTTTACACGAAAATAAATCATTTTTTTGACCATTTCACGTAGATACGACAGATTTTTTCAATATTATAAAGGGAAATATCATGAAACGATCGAGAACATACATAAACCGATGGAACTGTTTTTCCTAGAAAATATAATACCTACCTTAAACCTATCTTAATTATAATCTCTTTAAAAAGTTCCTAATTTGATGTATCGGACATTCCTATTTCTTTAACATTGTACTTGATTTTAATTAAAATAAAATAAAAATATCATAATCTTATAAATAAAAATAACGGAATTATTTGGTTACCTAACTATATGTGTCTTAATTGTGTACTCTATTTTCAAATATAAGGAAATATAAAAAAAAGGACATTAATTACTTTATCAGTACAATATTGCAAATAAAATAATTATTGTGACAAACTTTTATTAATATTTTCAAACGAACCTACATATGTATTTTAACAATAAAAATGTAGATTTTATAAATTTCTTTATGGGTTTTCTGTAACCAAAATTATATTTACCTCTAAATATTACGCAGAAATAATTTTAATTTACTAGCTTACCAATTTAATACTATTTTGAATGGTAATCATATCCTAAAAATATGCCTGATAAATCCAATCTTAGCCAAAAAAAAAAATACGTAGAGAAGAATAATTTTAATCTTTTTTTTATATTCTAGATCCTTAAAAAAATATCCGGTGAAATAAGGAAAGCGAAGTCACGAGATACATTCGGTTTTACAAACCCTATGATATATTAAATATATTTTTTATTCTAATTACAATCTAAATATATTTAACCAAAAGCATGTTTCGCGGTTCTTTAGGACCTTCAAGAAACTGCTTTCGTTTGCGGATATCCGCCTCTAATTACAACTAACAAGGAACGTATTTTACGACATAGACATGACAAATGAACTTTGTAAGCCTGTATCCTGTTACGTTTATTATAAAACTTTTTATTAATCAGTGTTTCTTTATATATAATCAACTTAAGCAAATATTTTTAAACCACTATTAATGTACCTTATTTTTATTATTTGATAAACTGTTATAAATTATCAATCTTAATTAAAACGTAGAATTTTTTTCGAGAACTACAAAATTTTTAAGCATTGCATGCTTGCTTGAACTTCATCATAAAATATGGACGGTAGTTTTAATATAGCTATGTTTTAATTACACGAAATGAGGTTCACCGGATATTATAATGTAATAATATTTAAGCAAAACCTCTTTTCTGACATTGGTCCACTTTAATTTCCTACATACAGGCAACAAGCCTAAAATTAGCTTAATAAAATTAACTAAAAATAAATTATTTCTTATACGAAATTAACAGCTACATTTTAAAATAACTTAAAATGAGTTTATAAATTCATTAAGATTTTTTTTTATATTTATAAATGATATTTTATTACGAATAAAATTAAAAAAAATATGACACAAATTTACTTAAACTTTTAATTTTTACATTGTTCAACCATAATAGATCTTGTGTGTTTAGAGAACAAAATTGTTTACTAAAGTTTCTTGACTGGAATTTAATTTTATTATGGAAATATAAGGCTTTTTCTTGTTGTGAACGGTGTACAACTTACCCTGTGGAAAAAGTCTTATAAATTCTGATACAAAACAGCTAACTGGGTATCAGAATTTATCAGTTAAAAAATATTTATAAGATTGAAAAAAATTTTCTGATACAGATTTCTATAAGAATCTATCAGTTATTAGAATTAATGAGACCGTTTCCACAGGGTAGTGTCACGGCCAAACTAGACGATGGTATTATAAAAAAGGTCCTCAGAAGAATTCCCTAAATTTAACTTCGAAGCAATTTCTTTTACAGCCAAAATGTGGTTATGTGGTCCATAGTTGAAGGATTCGACCAATAAAATAATGTTTTCGAATCATTGAAATTATTTTTACTATTTATTGAATAGACGTCAACGAGCGACTACCGTTTATACTTTAAACTTTAATCTAATGGATAGTTTATACTGTCGTTGAATAAAATGCGTGAACTAATAAATAATAAAATTATTTTATTTGGATGCCACAATCATATCTCATTGAATAAGCAAATAGTACCTTTAAAGATTTAATATGTTCAGTTTATAAAAAGTAAATAATTCATCGAATCACCTTTTTAATTACGTAACAATTAATTACCTGCTGATCGCGAGATAATAATATCTCAAGGCTGTGCAATTTCCGAATTTTACAATTAGTGATAAGATATCGTCTGCGTAGTATAAGCTCGTTGCCTCTGTGCATTTAGAATTCAACTTCGCGTCAAAACGGCCGGCCTATTTGGTATAGAAGTGAAACGCAGAACGCTACGTTCATATTTAGTTTCGGTTCACCACGCGTCCGACGCGGTCGTATTTATCCGCCGGCTGAAACTCGCTCATAACCGTCAATAAATGTACAATATTCAATATTTCTGAGACAAAATGTGCAAAATTAAGTGTTTGATCGCATTCCTCATGCTATCTATCAAGTTAGTTTATTCATGGGGTAAGTATCTGATCAGCTGACACACTACTATATACCACGTGCGATTTTTTTTAGTGTTACGCAACTTCAATTGTCGAGTTCGCGTAATTGAGGAAAGACACGGGATATGTTTATAGAATTTTACTTATTAAGTGATGTTACACAAAATGTCAATAAGGCGGTTAATCGTTTGGCGCCACGGCTCCATTGCGAGGGGGCCACGAGTCACGTAGGCCACTTCGAGCGGTTCGTATAAGGCGACCGAATTTAGAATGCCTATAAATTTTCCAACGCATTAACAAAATATGTTCTTTACAATGCGATCGTATTATATTCCTGAAGAATGAAAATATGAAAAGCGCTTTGCGGTTTTTTGTATCTAATGTTTGTTGTTTCATTTAAATAATTCTGTTTTATAACAAATATTGATAGCACAGAACCATTGTATTCATAATCGTCGGAATTTTATAACCTACGTAGGTATTTTTATTAGCGTTGTTAATGCCGTAATTACTTGTTAAAAAAACTTACTTTAGTCTTTATTACATAAAAATATATTAATTCAATTGCAATTTTATTATACAAAATTTTATATTATTATTTACATTAATAGCATCTTTAATTTATTTCGGTTATAATAATTTAATTGATGATTTCTAGAATGTGTGTCAGTGGAAATTTAATGCTAGACCGTTGTTGACGAAAATGCACGTTAACGTAGGTATATTTGAAGATATCTATATATAAAAAAAAAATTAGTAAATAAATTGTTTAAATAATAAGTAATTATTTGCTTTGCATTCCAAAGATAATCTTATATCAATAATAAGACAATCTTTAGGTGATAAAAAACCATTTCGGATATTATGAAGATTATAAACTAAAGTTGTTTTTTATTCTTACAAGGCACAATTACTCAGGTCTATAATCTATATATGTTTATCATAAAAAAACATAGATTAAGTCAAAAAAAAATTACACGCAGGCAAATCTGCGGGCGGTGCCTAGTCATATATTGGTATATACTCAATTTATAACAATATTCTTATTATAAGTTCCTATTTAATATATGTATATTTTAATAAACAATTTTTTTATTGAAAATAACTAACAATTCTACTATACAAGCATTTAATATACTAAGTAAATATAAAGTATATTTATTCTAATTACATGCAAAACACTTTAAACTAAATAGTAAAATAATAAAATTTACTCTAATGAGAAAAGGTCGTATAACTTCTAAAATAAATGATAACGAATACCTCCAAAGAAATGTTTATCTTGTTCTTGAAATTAAGATTATAACGCGTCTTTATATATATAATTAATCTTTTACTATTTCAGAGGGACAGGTTTCAGCTCTGTACCCACTTATACATGTTAATTATAGCTCTCAATACTCGAGAACTCTTGTAATTAGCACATATTACTGAAGTGGTCATAAACAGGGAAACAAGTACTTTAACGTAGTGCGTCTACGATTAACGCTCGGTCTAGATTACACGATAAGTCTGAGGCAAAGATTGTGTGCAGCCCTAAGTCTGGACTCGCTTCTGGACTCATCATCTATTATATTGGTTACTTTTAATGTTGTTTTTCAGTAGATTTGTTTATCTTTTATTTGGCAACGATTACAAATATATAGTAAAAGTGC
This sequence comes from Danaus plexippus, assembly GCF_018135715.1. Classification (NCBI taxonomy): domain Eukaryota; kingdom Metazoa; phylum Arthropoda; class Insecta; order Lepidoptera; family Nymphalidae; genus Danaus; species Danaus plexippus. Next base: position 6,134,219 of record NC_083545.1, read on the forward strand.
CAGACTTTTTATTTTGCATTATCTGTTCTAACTGATGTCATGTTACAATTTGTTTAAAGTCGAATTCCAGCAAGCACAGACTAAAAAAGATATAATTAATAACAATAATTTAAGCTTACATGACATAAAGCCGCAAAGAAATATGCTCAGTACTTGCAAATTGACAAAATGAAGAATATATATGTTTTTCTATTAAAAAAAAAATTATAACTTATTTAAGTTTATTTAATGAACACGATATATTCTTACATGTATATATTTTCTGTAGGCTACCCTCATAATGAGTTTTGCATGTTCAAGCTAAAGGTTAAATTTCTTCATTAAGGTATATGAATGATGTAACTGGAAACTGGCCGTGTTGAGTTTAACTCACTAACTCGTGAATTACCACTGATAAAAATCTTCGTTATATATCCTGCAAATATTATATATGCGAAACTTTGTAAGAATGTATGGATTGTATGTTTGTCACTATGTCATGCAAAAACTACTTTACGTATTTTGAATAAACGTTACAGTACTATAGCTTATACATCGGATTAAGACAGACTATAATTTAAACAGAGTTCCTATGTAGTTCTCGATGGACCATTGCATAACAGTTGTATATACATGACAATAGATGTCGCTGCCGGTTGCCAACCATATCTATCGTTTTAACCGGCTCTAACCACTACTGAATATGATGCGCACGGAGTCCCGGGAGAACACTAGTTTTATATCAATCAAATAAGCATCAATAATAAATATAATACTTTGTTGTTATTTGATTTACGCTCATCGCTATCGGAGTTCAGAGTTTAAATAATCAAGTGAAGAAAGTCCCTGTTGTATATTATAACATATAAATATAAATTTAAACATTATCTTATACATAGTTTTCCTGCGTATATATTATCACGGCAAGTTTTAATCCTATTATACTTAATTTTGTGTAAGTTCCATTATTTAAAATGAATTCCTGCAATTCTAGTACGAAAATAAAAATATATTTTTCTTTGAAGATATTTTTTTTTTAAATAACTACACCCTGGTTAATTGAAGGAAAAAAATATGAATAATTATTGCTATTGAAAGTCAGTAATTCTCTGGATGTAACCTTGTGTTGGTTGTCAAGGAAATGTGCTCAATACTTGATTACATCCTATAGTCGGCCTGGTTTAAATTAACTTCACTGTAATAGTTTTCTTGAAATCACACTTAAGAAAAAAAAACGATTGTTCCCCCAGCTGTATTTAATGTGAAGATGATAATTTGAATTTGGAATAATTATTATTTTAATGTCACAGATATTTTGTTTTATGAAAAAAAAAAATTAATTTCTTTTTTTTATTTTAATTAATTAAAAGTTGTAACTCTCATCTCGTCTGCCTGTGATCACGGTTTCTCCAAAGGAACCGAAACGTCGGAATTATGTATAAAATAAAAAACCCATAATAATATCTGAAAATGTTAGTTTTATGTAAAATGTAAATGAATACACGCGAAAATCTTCGACAAAGTAATTTTAATTAATTCAGTAAACTCAAGAATTGATAAAAAAAAACTATATTCTAATAAATTAAGATCGATGAAACTATACACATTATTAATTAAAAAAACGGTTCTTCTTGCGGCTAATGTAATTTAATTTGAAATAAAATTAAAATCATTGAAACATAAACATCTATACCAGAAACTAGGTTATTTGCGTTACACTGGAAAATTCTATACAATTAAATTATAGAGAAATCCGAAGACAATCACAGTTGCTCAATACCGATGTCTTATTGTTGTCAACTACGTACGCGACCGGCTAAATCTAGTACACGGTCAGACATTTTGGGTTTGCCAAGTTTTTTTTTATTATATAAATAATACTTAACATTTTAATGATTTTATATCTTTAAAATTGGAATTAATTTGTTCTGTTTGCGTTTAACCATTGCATATAATCATTACGTATAGTTTTGTTTTTAAATAAAAAAACCAAAAAGGTTTTAATTCTGTTGACGCGAATATTGCACGCCTTTATAGGATGTATATCTTGGATTTTGTTTATGAATTCCTTTTTTGACTTGGACTTTATTTTTTTAAACACAAGCCTTAAAATTCTTTCATTAATAAACATTGTGTAATATATTTCTAGGAATACGAGTTTTTTTGTCCAACATTGGTATCATAATGTTATCAAAACACATGTTCATTTATATTTTAATCTGATACATAAGCAGTAGCAGCAGCAGTAGCATACATGTATATAGATAGATAAATGTATAATTTATATATTATATGTATAATATAAATTATAATCTCTGGTGATGGTGATATTACTTATATAATCTATTTCATTAAAAATTTACACAATGGAAATTTGTAAATAAATATCTGTATTATATTTCTAGGAGCAAATTTTTTAATTATAAATATCTAAATTCGTGAAAAAATATGATGTATCCGACAAAAACAACATTACCTACAAACTTTAATTTGACCTACATGAAGTTCTTATCGTTAATTATACTCAATTTTTGAGATAAATATCTTTAAAGGTAACATATTATTATATATAATGTTACCATTGAAATAGGTTTTGTTATAATGTTTGTTTAGTTCTTTTTTCTTGACTGACAACAAAGTCGGTGTCTCTGTTTAAAGAAATTAAAAAATAATAATAATATTTTGCAATGAGCAAAATACCGGCTATTCCATTGGGAATGAAGCTATAGCATAAAAAATAACGTCTGAATTAAATAAAAATTAATGCAATAATAATAATATTCTTATTAAAATATTCAAAGTTAAATTATACTTAAAACGTAATAGCTACTATTATCTTGAAAAAAAATCCGGTTTCGAAATGTTAATTCTTTAAAATATAATTAAGTCTGTTTTTGTGTAATGGTGTTCAAAAGTGTAATCTCGTTAATCTTGTTAACTGTTTTATTATTTTTTGTTACTTGATAAACCAAGTCGTCTCACGGGTCACGGTAGTTACTAAGACACATAATAAACTAAAATTTCACAATCGAATATAAAATTAAAATGTTATTTGATGAAATAAACCTAAACTGTAAAGTGAAGTCACGATAACAGAATGCTTAACACAAGTTTTCATAGTAACATAATACTAAGCGTTTCCCGGTCTACTTTCAATAACTACGTCAATACTACATGCGGAGTTTTGTGAATGAAAAACTGTGAATGTTCCGTATGTAATGTGATTATACAGACTTATGTTAAGCATGAATTGGATTTATTTATTAATTATTATTTTTTTTATCTTAAACTAATCTGTTTAACAAGTAATCCGTCAAAGTCATGTTACATAAAATCAGTGGAAATTTTCCCATACATAGATAGCTGTCCATAGGATTTTTACGAGCTCTTAGAATGACTTTCAATGACTACTTTCAAATGACTTTTCCGTCCTTTCTAATGAGTTATCAAGATAAGTCTAGAAACACAATATTGTTATAAGCGAAAGTTTGTAAGAATGTTTGTATGTATATAATAAATCCTAGGAAATCCAACACCATATATATTTACAGGCAAAGCTGGGATATGAGTCCTCCTATTTTTTTTAATATGAAAGTTTTTAGTTATGTATGTATGTAATTGTATAGATTTTTTGCTTTTGTGCAGTCAAAATTACTGTACAGATTTTGATAAAACTTTGAAATGAAACAAATAACATATCGTTAATACATAGCTATATGAATTTTTGAGATCATCAATCAAAAATATTATAATTAACGAGGCAGCAGAAGCCGAAGGAAAGTATTATAGAGTTAGATAAAGCTGAATGCTATGAACACGATCTTAATAAAGGTCAAACCGAGAAACAATGAAATCAAAGGCAATAAAACAATGACTTTATTAAAGGTATTCTATTTACGTTTAATTCCGTCTAAATTAATTTAGGACCAGGAAAAAGGTTATTTATAACAAAATAAATAGGTAAAAGAATAAGGAAATGGAAGAAAAAAAAATTATAATACCTACAAAAAAATAATATCTGGGGTTTTCATTAGTGCAGGAAATAATTAATGCATTTAATCGATATATATAAATAAGTATATACAATATATGTCTCTCTTGGACGTATTCAAAGTTGAGGTCAATAAATAAAACAGAGTCACGTTACAAACATCATTGATTTGTGTTCCAAGTGGCTTTTACTAATGTCTAATTACGTAACATATCTCGTAATAATCTTAACATATATTGAATTAAAGTACTAATGATGTGAAAATACGATTATTTATTCGTAAATCTGTCTTTAATTAGTATTATTAACAAACAAATTAATTACATATATATGTATATATATTTCATTAATGAGGAAAATATCTTCGTTAAAGTTTTGATTAGATTATCAAACACTATTCATATATATAATCCGGAAAGGAAACAACATTATACATATTATGTTTCCTTGTTTTTTGCTACAATTTACAGCCCTCATAATAATTTGCGTTTGTAACGGGCCGGTCTCAGTATTGGCCCGCTCTTCCGGTGACGCTGTAAAAGCCGCGGGGCTAACAGCTCACAGCAATACACATTACAAGAGAGAAAAAATAATTTTAGATTTTTAAATCAAAGAATTTCTTCGTGATATAATCAAAATGGTTTTTTCTAATTGTCATAAATTAGCCTTCAATAGATAAGATAGATCAACAAAATGTTTCTCATTCAGTAATATAATGTTTTTAAATCTTTAATATATGGAAAATGATAGTGTTTATAATGTGTAGTTCAATGATCTTAACGGTCCTGTCTCCGTGATATTTGTGAATCGACCCACTTACATACTATATTGTCACAGGGATCGGCTGATAAGAAATATCTCTGATTCGGTTTCTGCAAAAATTTTACTTCAAATTATAAAATATCTTGATTATTTTACATACAATTGAAGCACTTTGAGAATATTTATTATCTAAGGTATTTTTTCTGAATTAGTTTGTGTAATGGTGTAAAACTCTCCATTTTTTTTTATTGATTAAATACTTTTAATGAAAATAATTTTAACATACATAAGGACATATACATATAAGGGTATGTACTAATGGATAGTGTTACTACTTATCGTGAATAAGCCTGTGAAATTTGATCTCTAAAGTATTTGCTTATTCTACCTTCTCGACCACGTACGCCACTCGCTGGCCAAATACTAAACTAACAGCTCCTTTATGGTTTTGTTACACGCCTGGCTTTATTTGCTCACAAATCAAAATTACTTGCAATCTATGAATTATATTTAAAATAAGCGCAAACTAAAACGATCGGATCAATGCAATTTATACAATTATAATAATATGATTTATTAACGAATATTCAAGAAATAATGTATTCTTATTCACAAATATTTGGTAATGTTCTGCGAAGAATAATATATTTTTTCGTCCAGAAACTTAGAAACACTAAACCTTGTGCCGCGCATTAATGCTTCAAAATCGTGACTGTTATACATGATTGGAATAATTAAGCACAAACTGAACTAAATGTATTAAAAATTTCACAATTTTGCGAAAACCTTCCGCCGCTAGCCTTGGTCTTGATAGCCGTTGTAAGTAACCTCGCGAATGTCAGTGTTATATTTTTGGCACTATTTATTTTATAAACATAATAACAACTTTACTGTAAACTAATTGGACGCTGAGTTTACTTGGAACAAGAACAATAAATAGGAAAAGTACATTCATAAAACTGATTACATTGTATTTTTTAATATAAAGCAGTATTGTATTGTTTATGACTATTTATAAAAAAAAATTGTATTACAAGGAGATAAGATATTGATAGTAAATTAAGATCGACATTGGTTTTTGTTCAAATAATTTAAGTACGTGCTAAATTATCAATAGCACGGATTTATTTTATATATTTATATATTAATATATAAAATAATATAAATGCTTTTTCTGTACGTTTCTAAAATATGAAGAATTATAACTAATTGTTTTATATACTAATACTATTTAGATATTGATGGGCATAATCCTGAAAAATACATATATTTTTTTTAAGTTAAATCTCATCTCTAAATTAGTAATACTTATTTGTTAACTTGAAGTACGCGATTAAATCTATTAGTATATATATATATATATATATATATATATGCTTCAGTGAATTACTTTGACGTCTAAGAATTTCATAGCAATATTATTATTAATAATGCTTTTGCAATTAATGCTTATGCAGGTGTTTGAAATTGTTAAACCTTACTGTAAATCTTACGGGGCATAGTTATTACTGATTAAAGTAAATTTTTATTTATTATAAGATAACCGCTGCCTCATATCTTTACACATTTATATACTTTTACGAAAGGTTTTATCGTGATACTAAATACAGCCAGTTTCCAGTCATTGACATCGTTTGACGAATGTTTGAAATGATGACGTCATTATCCAAATTAAAATTCTTTAATATTATTTTCACCAAGACTTCCGCACCTTATATATTATTGGTTATGTTATTAGGTTAATAAATTAATCACTTGGGTAACCTTACTATAAGTAAACTTTGGCTCCAATTATATCCGCATACCAATCACATATGACAATAATATATATTTATATCAGTGGATATAAACAATATCTTATGTATAGATAAAAGATATAGATTTGATGATTGAACATAATGTATGTATGTATGTATTTTATTGATATAGTAAAGCCTTCTCATGTAATACATATTTTACGTTTTATAATAATTACTATCGTGTGTATTTTATCAATATGTATGAACCGGTTCCGTCTTTAAACTAATACGTATATACATGAGAAAATACACTTTTAAAGGAGATATATATTTCAGTTTCTATCATATTTTATAGTAAAAATGTCATTCTCTGTTAGCTTACGTTACGGTTACAGACAAATGATATTCTCATATATATATATATATATATATATATATATATATATATATTAATGTGTGTGCGCGCGTGTGTGTGTGTTTAATATATAGTTTTTTTGTAATATTAATTTTATTTTTGTATTATTTTTTTTTATACACCAAAAAGTCCATCCAATTCTACCCTATTTCAATTCGAACTTCATTAAAACACAATTCCTAAAGATTAAACAATGTTGCTATTCAAGAAAACAATAAAATAAATATAACCCAAGCTGATAAGGGATTATTATTATTATTATTATTATTATTTCCTCCACTTGTAATTTATGTCCGTTATTAATATATAATCATTAATATTTTTATCAAAGCCAATTAGCAGAGTCCCAATAAAACTTGAATGTTCATAAATGTAACATTGCAGCAAACATAACAGATTTATAATTTTCATTACAATAAACATCAATACATTACAAAAAAATTAATTTAAATATTTAATGTATGAATTGATTGTGTAAATCGTTTGGACATTAAATGTACGGATCATTAAACAATTGGGTCAAAGGAATGACACAATTCAATCGTAATTATAAGAAATCAAAACTATATATATATTTAAATTAAATATATATGTATAGGATATGTACATGTTTCAACAAGAGATCAGCTATCATATCTTTTATAATACTGTATGTGCTTAATGTTGTAGGGTACATAAAAAATTTATGCATTTCTCCTATAAATCGAATTTTAATGTTATCTGCGGGACAGATCCTAACACAATGTAATCATTTAAGTTATATTTATTCTACATATAAATTGTTGGTTTTATACAATGGAAATTTATATTCTTATGTCACACTCAAACTGTAAGAAAATATTCAAATGTGCAGACGACCCACGCGTCTGTGACGTCACTAAAACGTAAATAACGTTTTCAAAGACCACGTAGTAATATAACGCATACCAGTTATTTTATATAATCATGGTTTTGTATACCGGGATTTAAAATACGTCAAGATTGTTTATATTTTTTATTTGACACATAAAAACAAATAGATAATTATTTATAATCTATACTTATACATTAATATAATATATTAATGTAGGCAAAATTATATGTACAAAAAAAAATCTTGTTAACCACGAAGGATACATTGTTTTGTATTTATTTTGATATAAACCTTCTTCTTAGAACGTAAATTGATAAATTCTTATTCCTCCACCTAAAGTTGTTTTAGTTTTGTTAAATTTTTGTAACGAATATAAAAAATAAAGTTGAATTTACAGTGAATCGGTACGTTACATTACAAATTAGTCGCTCGTACCTACAACGTATAGCAAATAAATTAAAATACTTGACCCCAGTTAGGATGCCTTTTGATTAACGATCACCATGCCACTGTTCTGTACTGTTGCTATACAAGCATGAAGCAACCTCATTCCTCACAGACGCTAATAAATCATCTTAACAATTTCTTATATCTATTCGTCTTACATTCGTACTACGTCAAATATTTACTCAATTATTTTGACGTCTGTAAAGCGTAATAGGTTGTATACAAGTATGTTTTAAGATAAAATATTTAACGCAAAACGTTGCGTAAGTGACTAAGAGATCACGGGACCTCTCTATGCATCTGCCAAACTATGTACAAATTATGTGTAATGCTATTACTGTTATATAACACTTAAAAATAGTATATAAATAGTTGGTTGGTGTTTATTGAGATTTTGTTCCCAACTCGAGTCTGACCTTGGAACTATTGTTGTAGATATCGCCATAACAACAGGGGACCAACTAGAATTTTACACTAATCAAACTAAAACTAACAATGAAGGCATAAGATTCAGAGATCTGACGGCATTGGCCTATGACGCCGTACATAATATGCTGTTGTTCGTCGACAAACAGAATGACAACGCTTCGATATTTAGTTACAATCTAATCACGAAGAAATATCTGCCGTTAGTCGGCAGAAGATCCTACGAGAACATACAAGGCCTAACATTTGACCCCGTCAGCGGAAAAATGTTCTGGACCGACACCAACGAGAGAAGCATTTACTGGGTTTCTCTGTGGCCGAGGTCAAAGGACAGTATCTATGGAAATCTTTTAATGAAGATGAACGACGAAATCCCAAGAGACATTGCTGTTGATAGTTGTAGAGGGTGAGTTTTGTAGTTACCGTATAAATAAAATATAGAGGGAATTAGTAATTAAAAAATATTGTTTTTACAGCTATATCTATTGGACGAACACCAATATTACTAAAGCAACAATAGAAAGAGCTCGCTTGGATGGCAGTGAGAGGCGTGTTATTGTTTCCACTGATATCCATATGCCGGTAAGCATTGCAGTCGACCAGCGAACCAAGAGACTTTACTGGGCTGATGATAAAGAAGGAATCCATTACTCCATAGAATCGTCTGACTTAGATGGCAAGGACAGGAGTACAATATACGCCGGAACTTACCACCAGCCGAACACGCTAACTGTCTCAAAGAATGATGTTTACTGGGTGGATTGGGGATACAAATCAGTATGGAGGATATCGAAAAATGCAACTAATACGGAACCCGAGGAACTGATAAAGTTCTCCACCGAAGTCCCTTTTGGGATTGTAGCTAACTATCAAGTAGCTGATCAAACAGAAGGAGTATCGGGATGCGAAGTTTTGGTTAAATTGCAGAAAAATCACAGCTCAGTGAACGATTCCATCAACATTCCTAGAGATGCCGGTCTATTTTGTCTTCATGGAGTCAAGACCGGGATATTTGATTGTAAATGTTCCCCGGGATACATCGGAGACAGGTGTGAAATATCTGTTTGTCAGAACTTCTGTTTGAACGGCGACTGCACCAGCAACAGTGAAGGAAAACCTCAATGCAAGTGAGTAACTTAAAATCTTAGTTAATTTCAGCAGGATCTATATAATGAAACATATACTATGACTGATCGAAACATCTTTCAAAGAGAATTATATATTGAATAAAACATTACACAAATATTATTATAATAATTTTCTTCATAACATAACAGGTGTCAAGCCGGTTTCACTGGACAAAGGTGTGAACTAAATGTATGCTATGGATATTGTTTGAATGACGGCGAGTGCTCGCTCATACAAAACAAGCCAAGCTGTAAATGTGCTAATAACTTCGAGGGCGTCCGCTGTGAAACTCTCAAACCTGAGCCAATTAAAACAACGGACACACCCTTTGTAGAACCCTGCAAGTATGTAATTACAAAGTTATTAGCGATTTCTAAGAAAATAGGCCAAATACAAGAAATATAAATAAAATTGACATACACAAAAAGAGGTCCTTTTAAATATGTATCTCGGCTAATTTGGTACGAGAAATTCACAAGTAAGATTAATATCAAGTCTGAACAAAATACTACTTAAAGGATTTTCCAATCACATTTTCCAACATTTATCATCTCTATGGATAGAGAAAATATGTGTCATATAAAGAATTAATACTAATAGTTGAAAGAGTTTTCAAAGACTTTAATACTGTAAGCTTAAATTGTTTGTATTTCTCTTTAAAATAAAACCAAAACTTTCCCTACCGATGATGGTAAATATTTTTGCAGTTGTACCCAATACCAATAAAGACAAAATTATTCCATTTGCAGCTGTACCCAAGTGAACTCTTCATCGTTACTGATGTTAGGGTGCGTGTCTGGGTGGGATACTGTACGTGATCCAGTGCTGTTAGCGCTGGGAGTGCTGGCTGGACTGCTGGCACTCACCAGCGCCGTACTGGCAGCTAATGTACTGTACCTTCGACGGAGGCCCAGGTGAGATCTACTATGTATACATATTATTTAATGTAACAGTGTATGTGTGTGTGTGTGTAATACATGCCACAATACATATGTACATTTTTTCATTCATCTGAAGGTCTCAACCTGAAACAATATTAACATACATTATCATTAATTTAATTTGTTTGTATTTATATTAGCTTATAAACAAGTAACATTGAAATGTGGATATAATCAAAATAAATCAAGTTATGGTCATTAATAATATAAACACTATCAAACCAAAATATTACTTGATATGTAATGATACTACTAGTAATGAAACTACTTGTAATGATACTACTACAAACCCGTCGCTATTTACTGACTTTAGTAAAAACTGCAATTACATATTAATTGTTGTACAGAATGTCTGCCTTTTTTAGTTATCAAACAATTCGGCGTTCCGCTTAGTTAGGACTGTTAACGAGTTGAAAATATTGAGACGTTTGCGAACATAATGTGCTTTTTTTTATAGAAACGCAGAAGAAAACAGTTAATCTTATACGACGAAAGAAAAACGATTAAAAAATCAACGAAATAAAGTGTCACTGTTGTCGACTGATATTTTGAATTGATCGTAAATGTCAAATAGTCTACTTGTTTACGGCACTTGTTTTTTTATATTCATTTCTATACACAAAAAATAAACGGATTTACTTAAAGATTTTGTCTTTGAAATAAGCAATGAAACATCGTTATTTCAGAATAAAGAAGCGTATAATAGTTAACAAGAGCGGCACTCCGCTGACGGCCCGACCAGACGCTTGTGAGATAACCATCGAGGACTGCTGCAATATGAACATTTGTGAAACGGTGAGATTAACTCAATTATATCGATATTATTACAAATTACAATAATATATACATTTATAAAAGTATTATGACGTATCACTGGTTACTGTCATTGTCAACTGTAGATTTTCGTTACATAGATAAACGTAATAGAATAAAAAATATTAGTAGGCCCCATTTAAAACAACCAACCGACCATAACGAATTACTATACCAGACGACATTTTGCACTGCAGTATTTTTTTTCTCGCGATAGTAAGAAATAAGTAGTTAGTGAAATAAATGTTCGTCGACACAGAATACTATTTTGAAATTTAAATGTACGTTCTATGGTTGTTTTTAAACTTTCAGAATGTCGTTTTGTTTTGACCTTATAATTAAAAATACCGCTCGATAAATAACAATACATATATAACTGAAATATTAACGATTTGTATGTTTTTATGGATTTTAAGATGTTGTTAATCAAATACTAATATAATTATTAACCTGTAATAGGGATTAAAAAAAGTGTTTAGTAAAAACAAACGGTATTTTGTTTGTAATATTTATTCAGACATCGTTGTAAAGCTAATGTCATTATTACAGATAACCTTGCCACAGATTAAATCAGCAGTGAATACACTAAGACCTCCTTCACTTCTTATCTCCTATCAATACGTTTATTATTCTCGTAAATCAGACGGTGTTTACAAGAAAAATATTAACAAATAATGTATAATTCATAGTGACGTATAATTTAAAGGTCAAGTCCAATCCAATCGAAATTATCTACATATTTACTTTTAAAAACTTATGTAATTTCGTTAATTTAGGTACACAATCAGTTAGCGAATTTGTTGTCATCGAGAAAAATGTGTTTTAAACCAAGCGTAACAATTGATTAAAACCAATTAAAATTTACCGTTTCACTGTCATAAAATATGTCATATAAATTACCATTAAACGATAAGAAAGAAATTATACGAGAATTTATTAACTTATAATGAGAATATTTATTTCAATCGAAAATATTATTTCGAAGGTCTTTTCTCAAGGCTAATATAAAGTCCTCTACTATGTAGCTTGATAATAAAATAATAATGATTGCTGAAATATTATTTTTTTCGACAGCCATGTTTCGAGCCTCGTAACTCCATTCGGCCGACGCTAGTCGACGCTAAACCCGGCAAGGAAGAGAAAAGGAATTTGATATCGAACATGGAGCAGGAAGATATATACTGAGACGTACTTATGTACTGTTTGGTGATGAGTCCAAAGGTTAATTGTGATATTCGATTTAGGGGCGCGGCAGCTATTTTAACTTTTGTTATAATTTGTCGTAGGGTTGTTGCTCGTTGGTTATTCGCGGTGTTGCCATTGGAAATATCGGTAGTGTATACACAGCCTTAGAACAATCCTAATATAGTAGACTGTTATTTGTTAATATTACATTCAAAGACTAAAGTTCCCATAGTTTTTTTTTTACTAATAATAAAAGTGTACACGAGTCCAAAACATTAGATTTAAGATCTTTGTAAGTTTTCAATAACTGCCTTTTCACTGAGACATATGATTGAGTTACTTTTTCCTCGTTTCCATTACATTTTATTTAAAGACAATAATAGCAATTGAATTGATAATTTTTTATTTATTTTGTGAACAGTTTATTTCTATAATAAGCTCAAAATTATTTTATTTCGTACTTAGTACATTGATTAAAATTAAATTTATTATTAATATTTTATCTAATTTATATACTTTTAATTTTTTTCGTGCCAAATATAATTTAATTGGCTCTGAAATCATGACTACGGTTGTACTAAATGATTCTTAATTTTTTTAGAAGCATTTATATATTATAAGAATAAACTAGAAAAAAAAATCATGTATAAAACGTAATTAAATATAAGAATTTGAAAATTGAAGAATTATTTTCACATATTGTATTTTTTTATCTTAGACAACGGCTTTAAAATTTTAATACAGAGGAACTATAGATAAAAAATATGAAAGTATGAAATATGTTTTCCTAACTACATAATTTACCAACTAATTTTACTTACTAGAATCATTTAAAAATCTTATTTATACAGCCCACAATTTAATACGTAAATTCATTAGTTTTCTGAACATGAACTACCGAATACTTCGGACACCTAATAATATTAAAGCGGATGATTAATATGTTTTTGGGGTCTTCTATTGGTTATCTCCGTCACACATCAAATAACAAATAAAAATCATTTCTAATACTTTTCGAAATCATTATAATTGTCTTTCCAACAGTTCCTGAACTTCGACAATAAAACAGCACCAGTAATATTGTTTTTAAAATGAGGTAAATAGCTCAAAAATACTACTTTCAGTTTGTTTAACAAGCTATTTATGTTTTAATTCTTCATGAAAGTCTTTAAAACTTCTTGATAATCTGATTTCTAATAACGCCAATAGAAGACCTATTATATTTTATCTTTTATTACAAATACTACTTTAATAACTTAAGTTACCGTTCCTATAATTATTTTTTAGAGTAATTTAAGTTTCTTTCAATTCATGTCGTTTAAGCGATTGTTTCCAAACGACACCTGTCACTAGTTTTGACACTTGACAGTAACCAACTATTGGGTGGAAGCGTGTAAGTCGTAATTTGTCATTTATTGATATGAAGAGGATTACGACGTGAACAACCTCGTCCGCGAAAACTGTCTGAAATTTATTTACTGCCCGCATACATATTTAGTTAAGTACTTTGTGTATTTTAAAATTAAAATGTTCGGGGTCTGTCCGTCGAGTACCATCATTAATAATAAGAATCTCGTTGTACTTATATTATTTCTATGTATTTATATATATATATTCTCTATAACATAACATTTTCAAAAATATAATATTCCATGTTTTTATTGTTAATGATGATTATTTCGGGTTCAGTACATGTGGTACTTAGTTAGGCAATATTAGAATAGACTATTTAGTACTAGATTAGGTCGTGGATTGATAATATCCACATGAGAAATGTGATATTATTGAGTCTTTGTATGAGCCTCTTAGTGAGAAACTTTTATAAAAATAAAGTGCTTTGTGAATAATGACATCTTTAAATTAAACTTCCATTCCTTTACACATTTATTAAGAATTACAATCAGTCAATACACATTTGCTTCTGCAATTCTAAGCACTCCGTTGATATAAACCTTGCGATAAAGCTTGTAATTTACTTATTCTTCTAAACATTTTAGTTTAATGTGCATTATTAATTATCCTAACATCCCGCTACTAAAACATCAAAACAAAATAAAGTATCAGAAGCAATTGTGCCAAAATTAATAATAAATCACAGAATCATGCCTAACTAATCAACAAATAAAATAGAGAGAAAATTAAATTAAAATTATTACTACTCTTAATGGAATTTTCGTAAGTAAAATACATATGACACAACATAAAAAGATAAAAAATAAAAACAATTCCATGGGAAGCTATTTCATCACATTGTTCTATAGAAAATATAACAATATTGACTAAGTAAATATTTAAATAATCTTTTTATTTAACAACAATATAAATAAATTATTTGAATACCAATTTTATTATGACAGTTTCACTAAAACAATCTTATTGTATCCCTTATATAGTTATAAAGTTACAGATGCTACGGATGACGCCTCTGAATACTTTACGGATCCTACTTGTAGCCTGCAACAGTTTCTATTAACCGGACATCGGTATATCTGAAATTCAGAAAACACATTAAACAAAGTATTTTGACAAATTATATATGTATAGGTGTGTATATAATAAAGTTCATACTATACTATGTGTAGGTACACATTCAACATGGACGATTTTAAATATATAATGTCAGTGTTGGTATAAGTAATAAGTATGTGTCGCTGATGAATATGTTATACATATGTATAAATAAAATTTTTCCAGCACTTATGTATGTATGTGTGAGTAAGACTATAATAATTTTATATTATGTATATATAAGATAATTACCATGGGATCTCAGTAGCGTGGCGAGTTCGACGAGTCTATCTCGTTGACTGCGCATGTACGCGTGGGCTTCCCACAGCATTGTGACGAGCCGCTCGTCGAGTCGTTCGTCCATTGCCACGTCCCACGACATCTGAGGAGCGAACCGATAGTAGGGGGCTCCGAGCGACCAGCACCAGGAACGAGCGCGCTCCACTACGCGGCCGTCCGACTGTGTCGCCTGAAAGATACGGGAGATTAGATATAATGACTAGATTTTATTGAACAACCTGTATATACTGTAAGTATATGGAGATCGTGCGACAGAAAATGCAATAAAACCATGAGTTTTTCGGTTTTTATTGTAAGAATGCAAAATCGTCTCATATTTATAAAAATGTTCTGGTTCGACGAAGGTTGGGTGTAAAAAATTATTAATATATCTGTGAAGATAAATTTTTACATCTGTTATTTGTATCACAATTTATTATGCGTAGACAAACAGACAGAAATTTATTTTCAAATTCAGAACGATCAAATCCACATCATGCTTAAAATTCAAAACATTCCTGTTCCGATGTGTGTATTATTGTAACAACTGTATATAAAGGCTGCTGCGATATTAACTGTATACAAACTATACAGGGTGCTGGGAAAAGCAACAGAAGTTATGTAAGTGTTGTCATATCTTAATACCTGATCCACCAACAACCCCCCAATGTTAGACAGTCCCCAGGCCACTCTAGCGGTGTCCCATAAACTTTCTGGCTTGAAAACATCTATGTCTTTCAATTTAGAAACGGGAATGAGACCTGAAATTAAATATATAAGAAATTGTACTTATTTATTAAAAAATTTAAATATATAAATTACATTCCAAATAGACTCAAACATCAGAAGTTAGAGCATGAAGCATCATGAATCAACCACCTTCGATGACAACGCTTCAGAAAAACAAGTTAAATCTTATTGAAGAATTTTTTTTTCCGTGCTATATATTGGTGTAACAAACTCGTCAGAAAACTTCTCACGGGTCACAATAACTCTGAGTCTCACAATGAGTGTTCTTCATCACTCACCAGTTCCACAGGAAACTACGACCTTGAGGTAAGTGTTTTTGGCTTTCTCGTGCTGGCCGGTGCCTTCCAGCGCTAGTCGTAGTTCCGCCAGCTCGGTCAACGCGTCTAGAGTTGGATTGTTACCCATCAGACCACCATCCAGAAACCTGGAAAAAAAACAAAATATTATATAACATAATTCTCAATAATTAAATTGAACATGGGACAAATCTATACATATAGACAAATCAATGTGCTTTTTCACTTACACTTTTGTCAGATATCCATAGTTAATTATTCTGAGGGCTTCAATTCACTTATATAAATATATATATACATGTATATCAAGTATACTTAAATAATTTGTTCTAACCTGCCCGAAGCCCTAAAGTAGGAAGGTGCAGCGCCGGTGGCTCGAGCCGCCTCCCATACCAGCTGTTGCGAAGGAGGCGGTGGCGGCGGGAGAGACACCACAGTAGATTGGTCTCCAGCTTCCGCATGAGGACCTGGAAACGACAGCTCAAGTAAGTGAAGACAGGTATTATTAAAAAATTAATTATGGTATAGATATGACACTTACTAGTAGTTCCGTTGTACTCGTTTAATATTTCTTGCGCGGACTGGTAGTTCCTGAATATATGCAGATCAACTGGTTTGCGATCTGCCAGAACGGCCAGTATCATTAAATTCGGTTTCTTTATATCTGCCATGACAGTTTGCGTTCCTATAAAATATAAATTTAGATTATCACATCGTACTTAGAGATACAATAGAAATGAAACTAAGGAAATACCTAAATTTTCTTTCAAAATTGTCTCCAAAGCCTCCGAAGGATACGGTCTCGATCCCACGAAGGCGTATTCCTTCATTCTGAAGTACAGCCTTTGGCAATCCCTCAAACTCTTCCCGGTGGCCAATGCTAAAGCTAGAATTCCCCCAGTACTGGTGCCAGCGACCCAGTCGAAGCACTCTATGATAGGTCTACCCACCGCAGCCTCGAGGTTTAGCAGCAGTTGGACCAACACTAAGCCACGGATCCCCCCTCCGTCTAAGCAAAGTAGTCTGCAAATACATACATGCATTTAAAATAACTATTTTTAATGCTTGAAGCAATTAAATCATTGGTCATATACTGACTACGTACTGTTATTTTGTAGGTTTACTATTTTACTTTGGGATTATAATTAATAATCCTACCTTTATGCCACCAAAAATCTATTTGTTTCATTGAAAGAGAGACAGAGATAGACAAAACTAATTGATCACCGAAAGAAAAACCTCCTTTGCTTTGAGACCTGATGAGAACTGATGATTAAAATATCCTCTCATCGAATAATCTACCGTTAACTCCTCATTATAATCGGAGTTTATTTCAAGAGCCGCCGAATCACTAATATCCAACGCACCGTCCAACCTTCTCGTCGGCGTTCATGGCCGCGGCGCGGGCCATGGTTGCAGCTGTGAGCATATCACTGACCATCTCCCTGGTGGCGGCGCGCGCGACTGCCTGAGGTGGTACCCCATTGTACTCACCGCGGGCAGCGCAGCCAGGACCGCAACCGGAAGTGCTGGACGAACATCTATCAAGTGCATTAAGGACAAAGATATTTAGAATGGTATAATTGTTTGAAACCATGTTCATACGTGTACTAAATAATAAATATGGCGATTAAGATTTCAAATAGTTGCATACGACAGTACCACTTTGGAGAATCTCTCCATTGAGTTAAACATTTTTAATGCGACTGTACCTTTATAAAATATTTGCTCTGTGCTTTTAATTTTCATGTCGTGGTCGGTGACTTTAAAGGGAAAACAGAATTTGTAATTGAACAAAAAGCTGTCACAATAATCGCAACTAACCGTTCGGCTCCAACAGAGTGCAGTATATAAAGGATCTTATCGTAGTTGTTGTTCGACATTTCTTTAGGGACGATGTGTCTCGCTGTGAACCCAGCTTTATTTTTCGCTTCCAGTTCCGCTCCAAAAACTACAAGCGCTTGGACAATGGCTATATTAGTCTGTTTCGCTGCTAGATGTAATGGTGTGTTCCCTTCGTTATCCCCTATGGAATGTTCAACGGCCCTCGACAGTAACGCAATAGCGCATTCCAATCTGCCCCTTAAAACCATAATATGAAGGGCGGTTCTCCCATCAAAGTTGACAGCGTTGATGTCACAGTTTTTGTTCGCAAGCGCCTCCACGACCTCTCTCGATATAGCCCAGTGTAAAGGAGTGCCGCCTCGTTTCATGTCCTGCTGATAAAGTTTCGGCTGGTTGTCTTGAAGCACATCACCCACGATACCTGCAATGTGAACACACTGTAATCTATTCATATTAAGTTCGCTACAACCGTTGCATACATTTTAATGAGCCCAAAACATCTTCCAAAAAACGTTCCTCCATTTTGACACTCCAAGATACACAGCCTCGATCAAATGAACTCAGAGACAACAATACCTTATAATAGATTTACATATTAATATCCCTCTAACGACTCTACTTATTAGTTGTTAATTGTAATATTATGCTTTATTAGCTATTGTTCAGAGTTATTAAGTTGTTGTCGTTCAGTGTTTGTGCTACGTTGTGGTAGAAAACCATTTCTAGAATTCAATCCGAGAATCATTTTTGAGTATTGGGAATTTCCAGTGACGTCATAAAGTGAATAAACAATTACACAACCTTCTGTACACAATATTGCAATACATTTCCAATTATAAAAATACACAAACTAGATCAGTAATCACTTAGGAGAGTCGTTCGTAACTTGGGTATTTTTATCAAATGAATGTCTTTATGATATTAATAAAAATTATATTTAGCAAAATATCTAATTAATGTTACCAAATTTTTTGCAACCAAAGTAAAACCATCTTTTAATAATCTTGTTACATAGACAAACCTCTGCATATTTTGTTATTGTACCAAAACACTAAAATTTTGTGTATGCATTTCAAGTTCATTCATGTGTTTATAGCGTTGCTTCATTACCTGGCAACACTGAACTCGTGGAACCTGTTGAAGTTGCTGGAACGACATCAACATCGGATAGAATCATCTTTATCTATTCACTTAAATAATTTAACATACAAATAAGATCATACTTATTCATAATGTTTTTTAGAGTTTCGTAGCCAAATGGCAAAATACGGAACCCTTATAGATTCGTCATGTCTGTCGGTCCGTCCGTGTGTCACAGCCATTTATTTCCGTTACTTATAATTGTTGAGCCTACATAGTTGAAACTTTGTAGGTTGATGTATTCTGGTAACCGCTATTTGATTTTTTAGTAAAAATTAATAAATTTAAAAATTAAAGGGGGGCAAACCAAACATGGAACTAATTAAAAAATATATTTTTTTTTTAGCTAACCTATACGTGATGGGTGTTTATGGATACGGCTTTAAAAAAGTTGTTTGAAAGATAGACAGACGCTTCCAATGTGGAAAAATGAGCGTGTCCCCCCCCTCTTTAACTTTTAAAATAAGAGAGTGAGAAAACTAAAAAAAATATATGTAATAGATTTCAATGGAAACTTTCAACGAAAATTGGTTTGAAAGAGATATCATTATTAGTTTTTAAGAAATAATACATTTTCAAAATACGCATATACAACTTTGTCGTTCATACAAACACTATGTAAAACCAAGTTATTTTTTTTAATAAAACATCGATCACAGTTAGAACGCACTACAATAACTTTTATATTATGTCATCTAGTTGCTGCTACGGAACCCTGCAAGTCCGACTCGTTTATCTTTTATTCAACACCTACATATATAAGAAATTTTTCGATAATAATTTATATAATTTGAAATAGAACGCATGTTATCAATATAGTATTTACATTATACATAGATAATATGTATTTTATGTTTTCTATCATATAACATACCGGGTATTGTACTAGTATTATAACTTCTGGGCGTTGCCGACAGATTAACATCCGCCCCCGCCAGTATAAGGGCGCGTACACAATCAGGTGCATCCGCGAGGCAGGCCATGTGCAACGGCGTATAGCCTTGCTTATTATACTTGTTCAGGAAAGATATTGTCTTTGCCGTCAAGGCCTATAAATTAAAATTATATAGACATATTAAAAAAATAACTCAATATTAGGAATGAAAAAAGAGCTTGATTTTAATCAGATATGTGTTAAATTATCAAAACGTTGATTACTTAGTATGGCTCACATCAAACGGATAAACAAAGTAAAACTCACATTAACAATTTCCTTGTTACTGGCCGCTGCATAGTGGAACACTGTGTTGCCCTCTGTATCAATTACATCCAATCTACAATTTAACGATAGTAGACTCTGCACCATTCTGATGTTGTTATTTTTAATTGCAACCTGAAATTAATATCATTATATAGAATATTTTAATTATATATAGTTTTAGCAAAACCATGTCACTTTGATAACATATTCGTCTGTATGTAATAACAATATTTTTTCTTACAAATGGTATATATTTGTGAATGTAGTAATTTTAATTTTGAACATTCATTTTGGTATTGCAAATTCTTAAAAAGCTCAAGTTTAATTTTTCAACAAAACTATTATCACTGAAATTTACTACAATATAGTAAGTGCAGTTATTTCTTTACTTTAAAATATATATATACAAAGTAGTGATTTTCACAACCTTTAAATTCCAATAAATATGTAGTACATTGTTTCATAGAAATATTAATTTGATATTTAATATCTCATTTTTGTAATCTGTGGTTGCATATTCAAACAAATTTTATTAATCTACGTCCACACCTTAGATTGATTTTCACAGGGTTAGCAGTATCTCATTCCGTTTGTACAATATCATATTAACATTATATAACCTAATTTTATATAGTTACCATTTGTTTTGTAATAATTTTTTTAAGTGTTGCCTTATCATAAAAAATATCATTCTACTGATAATATAGATTAATTTTGTTTGATTGATTAAAACTATTTACATTACTTTAGTTACATAATAAAACTTGTAACAAATTAAATTTGTTTTTCTCATTACTAGTACGCCATTTCAATAACACTTACTATGTGCAAAATTGGAGTATTTATATCCCACTTAAATACAGAAATGGTTTCTTAATTAAAAAAAAAATTACCATTAATGGCGTTATCCCCATGGTGGGATCGATATCATCAATTTGTTTCTGTATATCCGGATCATTGAATAGTTCACAAAGTCCATAGTGTGCAACCAAGTGAGCCAACGTCCAAGATCTATGTTCTGAGAGTGTGTCACATATCTTTTGAAGACTTGCCACATTACACTATAGAGAAATAAAATACAATTTTATGCTTAAAAATATACATCTGATTGATGTATTTAAATATTTTTTGTGTATAAATTAATAATACTGAAATCATGTAATACACAGTCATAGATCACTAAAATGATATCATCTATGATGACCTATTTTAGTCCAAAGTCGAACACTAAAGATAATGGGGTCTTTCAAAGTAATTAAGTTTAAAATATAATCGTTTTTATATTCTACTTACTTCCTTGGTTATTTTGACATAAAGTGGAATTCTTTCTTTAAATACAATAAATCTTTCTTCACATTCCTCGCGACTTTCAGATCTAAATAAGCTGTTGACACAAAGACAAATAGTTATACGAATATACGTTATGAGCCAGACCAGTGGTGAATCACATCTTAACTAATAAATTACATACCTATACATCTGATGTAAGCTCTCGGTAAAAGGTTTATGCAGCACGATTTCATAATATTTATCTTTAGAATTTCTTCCATCATTGGGTATTTTTGGTAAGTAAAGCAACATAGAATCTTCTCTACAATGAATTGGTCTTGAAATGTAATTGTCCGAACGAACTTCTATTACTTTATTTAGAGGTTCTTCAAAGTTAAGCAAACCCCGAAATACTAAAAAAAATATTTAAATATAAAACATATTCCTATGAATGTTACGCCTAATATTGTTAAACTTACTTGAATTCAACATTCTGAGTAGTGTATGTAAAGATCTTAAATGGCAAAGTTATAATATTCAAACAAATTTCATTTCAAAGTAATATTGATTCGATTAAGTAATTCAAAAGATGTAAAATCCAATCAAACCTTTAAAACCCTATGACAAACTAATGATTTGACATAAGATTTTTTTATTTTAACTGACGGATGACAGTAGTCGATCGTTGCCAAAACACAATAGGATATAGGTATAAATTATGTTTAAAAAAATAGATATAAGTAATTTAAAACCTCTAATAAAAATTAACCAATCTAAATTTATTGAATATTCTTATAACTGTTATTCTAATATCCTCTAAATAAATCACTTCATTTTGATATTATATTTATGAATAAATTTATTAAATTCAAACATTGGTATGAAAAACAATGCAACATTGACCTATCAGGAAATCTTGCTCGAGAGTACAAGGACTACTTGGTATCTAGACTCACGACATTTTCAGAATCTTAACTGATCGCTTTTATGTCTACTTATATCGAGATTTTTAAATAAAAATACTGTCCTCCAGGAAAAAACAGTGTTTTGATTTTGAACTTGATTATTAGGTACTTTTTAGAATCACTCATTGGAGTTGCCTTAATAACAATACACCTACAATGTGGAATTAACGATATATGAAGAAAATAAATTACTACGGGCCTTGACACTAAAATACAACTTTAATTTTTGTGTAACTTAGGATTGTTACTTTATTGTCGTAAATAAATCACAGAATTTCATAGTTCATAATATAGTCTTAGATATATATTTACTTAGAAATAACCCATACCAATATAATATAATATATATATATATGGCGCCTAAAATGAAATGACTAATATATCTAAATACTATATGACATACCAAAACAACTGTTATCAGGTTGAATGCCTTTTTATTTAAAAAAGAAAAGATTGTATTAGGCTTCACCCCTTTTTAGATCCCTTTTACTTACTAACCCTGTTATATTACTTATACATAATCTAGTGGCTAGATACCACTTCTCCAATAAAGCGAAGGAGTGTCTTGCTTGTTCACGGGTTAAACTAGCAATACAAATATTTTATTATGATATCATAGGGATTTTTTTTATTGATTTAATCCTTAAAACATCTTTTGCGTACAGGATGGCATTAAATTTAATTTTCGCAACAGTGACCATGGTCATTAATTTTATTTTATTTTGTGCAAAAAAAAAAAATTGCTTGTCACATAAAAAAAATATTAAAATGTGGTGTATAACCTGCACGTCAGATAGTAAATTATATAATACATAATATGTAGAAAAAAATAATACCATTTTAACATCAATTTTATTAAGGATATAATTTTAAAATATAAGGTTACAATAACATATTATGGAATGTAAATAAAACATTTTTACAATCTAAAGGCTTACATATAAAACTCTTTGGTGTCCAATACAAAACAACAGATCAAAGTGACTAGGTTTGATTAAATCATACATTATAAAGAATTAAAAGCTCAAAACTCTGGCATGAATATAAACTGTACAAATAATAAGTGTAAGACATTGTATGAATTTAGCCGATACTCTTATTGATGATGTCGGAAACAAAATATAATGAATGTGGTTATTTATTGTAGTTGTACTATATAAATCTAAAGGTATATATTAAAGTTGTACCACACAATATAACTATTATACAAACTCTAGATATTAATTTCATATTAACATTATATCTTGACACTAGTTGTTACATTATTATCAACCCTGTTTCAATATAAAATTAAATAATATTTGTTCATGATTATACATGTAAAACTCAATACAACAAAGACAAAGGTGTAAACAATAGTCAATATAATAATAGCAATAAAAAAAAAATCAATTAATTTTTGTACTTACAGCAAATAAAACAAGTTTGCTGAGCAATCTCTTCAATGATATATAAAAATCTAAGCATTACTTTATCTGTGTAATTCATAGATTTACATATTATTTTAAAAAGTATGATTGTCCATAATAAATATCAAAATCCTTATTTGTTTAGGGAAAAATATTCAAAATGTTGTTTTTCCAAATTATTCCAATGCATCTATATATGTGATCCAAGCTAGCAGTTGTGGACTGGCTTTTATTCATACTATAGAGTATAGACCATAGTTAGCACTGTCTTTTATTTGTACCATAGACAATGGTTTGAACTGAGTTTTATTTTTATCATACACCATAGTTTAAGCTGCATGACTCTGGTTTGGATTTGAGCCGGGAATATTGTCTGGATTGGCCAAGGGATCAAGTTCAGCAAACAGCTTAAACCAGGCCATTTTACTTTCCTTTGCTGAAAGGGGTTTCGCTGGGGGTTGTGCTTGCTCGGATGGTTTTATTTGATTGTTAATATGAACTGGCGCCAATGAACCTTCATGTAGATTCATATTTAAACTCTGTAATAATTAAACTTTCATCTTTATAACAATATTCAAACTTAAGTTATATCTATAATTAATCGAAACTTTGAGATTTTTTTTATTAAAGAACATATTTTTTAAGAGTTAAGGTAATTTAATAAAAATTCAATGACAACAATGAAATGAAAATGTAGAATGACAAATCTATGAACACGTGATGCAAGCTTCAAACCTCTAGAATATTGCACATCCATTTGCTTTGGGGATTTAAAATAACATGACTTGATTAGCTACATATTATTTAACTATCTATGGGTACAAAGGTGCTATATATTAGGTTTGCTTACAAAATTTCCAAACAATTTCTAAGTTTGTTGTATATTAAAAATAAGTTGTAAATTACCTGTAATAGTTGCGAGGGCATAAACGATCCAAAGTTAGCCGGTTGATCTCCACAGTTAAGGTTTAATCCAGCAAGATCTTCATTAATGTCATTATGTTCAATTTCAGTATTAATTAAATTGCCTGATGTCGATGGTTCGTCTTTTGTGTTGTTGGATGGTTGGTTATTATCAGTAATATTAGATTCAGGCTTAGAATTTTCTTGAGCATCATCTTTGAAATCATCCTGTAATCATGTTATGTTATAATAAATTATCTATGTTAAAAATATACACATTATATATATATATTATTAATATGACATTATTGTATGTATAAAAATATTTTTTTTAAGTATCAACCTGGAAGAATAACATTTGATCTTTATCAGGAACTCCATTTTCTTCCTGGTTGGAATCCACTTGTCCTAGACTTTTCAAAATACAGAACTCATATTGTGGGGCTTCACTCATAGTGTCGATGGTGGCTTGGAGTGTTTGGGCAACTTTGGTGGAGAAAGCCAAGAATGAACTTTGGTAGTTGGACAATACATGTGAAAACATGTTACATCTAGCTGCTGCTAACAAATCAATCTGTAACGACAATTAATCAACATTAAGCAGTTTTTTCGAAAGAGATATTTCTTAATATAAGAAAAACATAAAGTTCCACAAGTTTTTAGCATGGTCAAAATAACGTACCTTTTGTAAAACATCAAGAGTCAGCTTATCAAACATTTTCTTACTTTCGCGGACCTGGCCCTGGGCTTTACGAAAATTGTCAAGACCGCGACCAGTATCCGGATCTAATTGGGTACTTGCAGACTTCATCCAGCTAAGAGCAGCCCGATATTCAATACGCGCTTTTTCCATCGCTGATACAGTTGCACGCATATCTTTAACAGCACGACATCTAAACGTTTCCACTTCGTGATAAAGCCTTAATAATGGCGGTCTCACTGATACGCGTTGCTGCCCCGAATATGATATCGCTTTACCAGCAGATACCATATGTTTACCCGAAGCGTCTGTGTTTTTACCAGCATCTCGTAGAAATTTTCCCAAAGAATTTTCCTCTTGGGCTAAAATACACAGTCGTTCTTGATACTGGTCCAAATAACGTTGTAACTGCAAACAACTTTCAGATATTGATTGAAACAATTCCAACTTTGCGTCGAGCTCGGCATCAGAAGAAACAATACATTCGTCTTCTTTTGAACCAAATTTTTTTTGAACAGTCTTTTTCGTAACCCAATACTGATGCTGCATCATATTTGCATAATTTATTTAATATAATTACGTACGCAGGACACGGGGACAACTTTATTCCTGAATTACTGAAAATGTTGACATTTTTACTTCGGACTTAATGTCAAAACACTAAAGAAAGGAAAAAAATAACTATCCAAAGAATATTAAAATAAAGTAAATTGTAATTATAAAAAATACAAATCAATTAGTAATTTTATCAAATTATTTTTTTCGGTTAAAACTTCTAAAATTTATTGATATGGTACGTAAGTATATAGATAGCCTAATTTATATGTTGTCTATGACACCGTATTTACAATCGGAATGTGGAATGGCCGACGCGTTTCGCATTATGTGCGAATGTATTGTGTTATCATACTGATTGTAAGATAATAATATGTTGCTTTGTGCTAAATAAAGTAGATATAATTAAAATAATTTTTGTGGACGCTTTTAAAATGTACTGTGCGAGTGATAAAACAATACCCGGAGTGTCATCCTCGCAGTCTTCGAAGAATGTCAAAGAAGGTAAGTTTGTAGTTGTCAATGTGAAATTAATTTATAAACATTTTTGGTTATGTACACAAACCTTCAATGATCAAAACATAAACATTTCTTAGCTACGTTTGGTATTGGGTGTAGTTATCATATTTACAACATATATTATTTACTTAAGATAAACTTTTTGAACTTCTCTAACTTTTTGTATGTAAGAGATATTGTTTCGGCATTATTATTGTTGACGTTTTCCTTTTATGATTTTCATTATAATTGAAGTTTGTATTTGCGATTAAATGGGGAAGTTCAACTACGTAAACTACTAATAACACAAAATATATAAAATCAGAATAACAATTTCATTTCATAATGTTGAATTGATGCTTATAAAATATTTCTTTCTTATAATGTCTAAAATATTCTTATAATGTCTAAATGTCTAAAAACACTTTATGTCCAAATAATTTCACAATATCATTAGAAAAAATTTCACTTGCTTCAGAAATGTATAAGTAGGTACCAATTTAAAAAGAAATACCCTTTATTTTATTTGGTATATCTAATCTATAATCCTTTCAAATATTCTGATTATATGGTCAACATTTTTATCTGTTAAGAATTTGTGTCATTCTTATAATGACTTATTACAATAAAATAATATAGGATAAAAAATTCTTTTTAAATTCAACATTAACTTCTTTTTAAACAATTCTAGATAAAAAAAATATTGACAGTTTTTGTGTCAGCATTTTTTTTACTTTCAAATTTACCGAAACCAGTATTTGATTCAGTAAAGAAATACATTAATTATTAAATGAATTAATTATAGAAGTAAATTCATTGGAAAGAAGAGAAGCATAAATTGCTTGCAAATAAATTAAAGCTAATAAATATAGTTAACATAATAACATAATGTGGATAAACATGCAACAGTAATTAATAACAGTATAACAGTGAAAAACTTTTCTAAAATAATATTCTACTTATAACCAAATAACTTCACAATATAGGTATGCCTCAAGTAACAATTAATTTCTTTTAAACACATTATAATAGCTTCATTATTTAAGGGTTGTGAATAAACATATTCAATTAATTTTGCTTTTAATTCAATATTTAATATTTTTAATTATAATTTGATGCATGATATGATAAAATTTACTCTGAGTCAAGTCCGAATAGTGCATGTGATGAATGTATGTCTTTTGTTTGTTATATATTATAAAGAAATTGATTATTATAAAAGAAATCTAATAAGCATGATGTTTGATATGTGAATTATTTTATATGTGTATATATATATTTGTTGGTAAATGTGATGTTTATTTTTTTATTTCGAAGGCAAACTCCTTTGAAAAAATGGACCCATAAATCTTCCATATGAGTACTCAAATATTTATACCTAAAAGTGTTCTATTATATAAATAAATAGAATTACTGTAAATAGTGCTGCAGATACAATAGCAATTCAATAGTTGGTGTTAACTGGTACATGGTGTTTATCGATCCAAATTTTATAAGTATGGAGAATAAAAATTAAAAATTTTCTATACAAAATATATGAGTTGACATAGTATTTCTTAATATAGTATTGGTTAAAAAAATAAATAGTTTTTTAAGTATTAATTTAAGTGGTCAAGATAGCCCTTTTGTCAATCGTTATAATGGAAAATGTATTTTAATATTTTTGTAACTATCCATGCAAAATTTTTTTTTTCGTTCATAATTTTACAACGAAAAAAATCTCTTTACTGTGTTATATATTCAAAAGTACAGAATAACCTATACAAATAAATTTACTCGTCTTTGTTATTGACAAATATCAATGAATAGTTTGAATCAACTTTCTGTTCAGACGAAAGCTGTTTCAGGTATAGTGTGGAACATCGTGTTATCACGCGGAATTGTATCGCTCATCGAAAGTTTTAAAGGTCAAGGTCGCTTGGTATTGCAATCGCGCCTATTTTGAATCCAAATCAATATTCTATGCTCAAACCATCCAACGAAAGCATTCTAAAATTGGTATTATCAAACTATTTTTGTTGGTCTGTAACCGTTAGTTGAATTTTGTATTGAATGTTATTCGAAATAATATTTTGTTTTTGCATTTTATTTTCATACGTTAAAATATATTATGATAAAAAATTTTGATCGCCTTGGATGTAGTATTTTTGTTCATTTAATATATATATTACGTAATTTACGAACGAATGCAATCTAAGCAATATTATGTTAGATTTTTGTAACGAATGATGCAATAATAGCTACGTTATGTTGTACGTATTATCAATTCTGACGGTTAAATGTGTGTCGAATTATATATTTTAAACGAATCATACATTTCAAATGACTTAATATTTTTTCATCTTTATTAACAATCTAGTTGTAGTCTTTTGCTTTGTCTGTGTATAAAAACATCTTTGTTATACGCGCTATTATTGTTATGAGGTTTCGTGGGATTTTCTCGAAGATGTCTAAATCAGGGCATGAATTACTGACGATTATACTAAGCAACTCAGGCATTGTTCTTTCGATATATTTTTTTTTGTATATTGGCCTTTAATTGAATGAGTAATAAATAGCTTAACAAACATTTAATCGAATTGAGAACTTACTCATTTTTGAAGAAGAATAAAATAAAAATCGGTCGAGTTCATACATAACAAACAAACGGACAGATATAAAATACTTAAAACATTCAGGAAAAGTACACATACACAACATACTCGTATACAGAAACAATTTCCGTATAATGAGATCTAAGACTTTCGCGAGTTTACATTAAAATAAAACTAATATTTTTCGGATTTACTACGAGAATTCTATTGTTCTAACTTCATAATCCCGACGTTTCCGTTACTTTTCAGCTAACGTGATCACAAGCAGACGAGATCTCGTCTGCCCGTATAATCGTTATATATTATTAAATACTTTGTTATTCCTATAAGTAAATTTCGCATGAGAAACCTACCGGCGTCACATACGTGTATTACTATTGAAATAAAACATACATTGTTATGATATGTATCTAATTGTAATTACAATAAACATATGTCATATGAAATTAATTTGTAACATACTTGTAGATTGTCACCTCGAGCACTGAATGTTGTGCGAGTCGTTTGACACGTTCGTAATACAACTGACATTCCCAGATGGTTTCTAAAGTATCAATTTTAGAGAAGCACATAGCTTTATAAATCTAGCATAAGTTGTTTGTTGGAATTAAAATTTTACCGATTTAGAATTTACGATATTGCTAAATGTTTTCATTGTGTGTAGTTTATTTCATGTCTTACAAATAATACCGGTACTGTTGTTATTGTATTTCATCTATTTATTATTAAAATTATATTTATCGGTATAGTTAATAATTGTAGTAGGCTTCGGTTGTGTCGTTAGTTTTGTCTGTACTGGATAATTTTTTGAACGTGATAATGGATGACGTAATAAGAACAAATTCCCAAATTAATATAAATGTTTATAATGTAATCTCTCAAGCATATTATCTTTATAACGGTAGTATATATGTCTTCTATATATCTTATAAAAGGTACGCATGCTTGGCGAGTTGGTTAGTTCTAGTTTGAAATAGTCTCCAGGTTAGTGGCCTATAATGCTCTCTGAATGTCACAGGTCGATGCTACGGGTTGCGTATTGAAGATTTTCTATGTGATTTTTATATATTTTAAGATCTGTTCTTTCTATTGGGATTATTTAGTTGCTTGATTAATTATATACAACATGGTAACAACTCTTAATATATACTCGTAGTTATAGAAGTTGTGGTCGGTATTTTTTTTTATAATTTGTTTGTCATTTTTGTAATGGTAAAATGTGTCCTACATTTTTTTTATGGAATAAAACAAAAAAAAAAAAATACAATTCAGTGCAACTATTCAAAGAAATATTTTTGTAATGGAATATAAGGTCTACTGCAAAGTAATTAGTATAAAGGTCATTATTCTTTTAGCGCTCTTTCCTGTACAGCCGCATTAAGTCAATTAAACAGAACCAAATGAGGCGTTATACCCTTGGGTTCAAAGTTAAAAACCCATAAGATTCGTGTTATCGTTTTTCGTGAAGCAATAATGTTTTTTATTGACCAATTCCGATTCGTTGGAAGCTGGCTACTTGGTCGTTTCCCTTGTGATATTGGTTGCCATACGAGAAATATTTTTTCAAGTAGGAAATAATTATTATAGCCAGTCGAATACTTATTTCCTCGATTTAATTTAACAAACTCTTGACAATGCATGCTGATATCAAAATGCTTTGTATGAATAAGTGCTTCGCCGATACCATTGTACGGTTTAATTATTCAACTGACGTCCTATCGCGAATTTAATTGAGGTGATTCAATCCACGTAAGTATGATGAGAATGGAAGGAGGTTTATTTATGTATTAGGAGTTAGAATGTGGATTTGTTATTGTTATATGTTGTATTTTTTTTTATTAGTGTAAAGTTATATATGATCTTTAATTTTCTGCTTATAAACTATTAGTAGTAAAAAGTACGTATGTGTTTGTATAATTTTGACTAGTTCATCCAAAGAATAAACGAGGTTTTATATTTGAATACTTCATTGAGGTAAGGCATACAATAGTTACGTTTCGCGAAAATATATACTAAGCAGCAATTAAGACAGGACGTGATCACGGTAACGAATGTATTGATGCGTTAAGCTTAGAGCGAGGTGTATTCATGAAAGGCTGGGGTGCTCCGAGTGCCGTCTGACACAATTCCGGGCGCCGGCGCGGCGAGAGGAGACTGCAGCCCAGCCAGACGACACGCGGTCACACTCACGAGCGCTCCCGCTCAACTGAACGCTCTCGGATTCCGTGCGGTTTTTATCATCACGAACTCGTCAAATTCAAAATTCGAATACCGAATTTTTGTTTGTTAACGCAACCCGTTCGGAAACCATTGTTCTGTGACACAATGCTACGTGCGTAATACCGCTTCCTGCGTTCGTGGATTGATTAACTTCGATCGTGCTGACGAAGTTTCCCTGACGTTATTCACTGTTAAGTTTATGAACTTGTTTATTTGATATATTGACGGTGATAACGGGAAGTTTGTTTTGCGTTCTTTGAAAGGCTGATAAGATTATATATTAACTTTCTCAGTGCAAAAGAAAAGGAAACCGTCACACTGTATTCCTTCGATAGTTTCAAGGTTTACGAGTATGACGAGGATGCATCGTACAACGGCCATGAAGATACATTCGGAGCCCTCAAGAAAAGTAAGTTCTGTTTATTACATTTACGTAGACAGTTTAGTCACGTAGTTAAATGTAATGAATTTAATGTTATCGCAATACGTTTTATTTATTTTTTCCCTTAACAACCGCTGACCGCTGACCTGGTGACATAGAGCGCTGTCAGCGCTAAAGCGGTCAGGGGCTTATAATATAATCATAATCGTGACACGGTTAGTATCATTATGCTGTATGAATTTATTCGATACAAAATATACATTTTTTAAATTTGCTTCTGTGACAGTCTGCAAAAGAAAAAAGGTAAAATCAAGCGCAGGTTGTTAATGAAGTTCCCAGTTGTTTAAATAGAGTCAGGACGTTTGTGTCTGTGGTGAACGAAGGGTGCGACTTTAAATTAATTCGCGCGTACATACAAACTGTTTACGTTTTTAAATTCGTTCTAAATTTAAAATTGTGAACTTTACAAATTATTTGATGTAGTTATTCTTAGATAGGATGATTCGAAATTGAAAATTTGAAATTACGTAACAGTTTGTCTTAGTTTTTTTTTTATGAGTAAAGCCTTATGAGTTGTGTTTAATCGTATTCTTTTATGTGACATATATGTAAATTATGATGACATTTATGTAATATTCTTCGGTAAATTTTCTGTTTACCGTTAAATCGCTGCCATACATTTGTTAAGGAAGGAAATATATCGCATAGATTGTATTATTTACGTTGTAAAGCATTAAACTCTAATATTATTATTCCGGTTTATAATTTCCGGTTATATAATATATAAGCGTTTAATCGAAATTGTCTTAAGAACAAAAATTTTTGGAGAAAATTTAAGAAATATGTTTATGTTACCAACTTTGTTGTTTTAAATCGATTAAGTTAATGTCTTTCCATAAAGTATAAAGTCGAAATTGTCCAATTAAAGGTAAGTATATACTGACCTAGTTATATGTGTGGACAGTCACTTGATTTTTTAAATAAGTTTTTAAAGAAAAGAGAAATGTTATTCCATATAATTTTTTAATCCATGCTTATTAAAATAAAATCTCTGTTGGTGAATTTTCATAGAATTATTAATTCATTTCTATGTATTTAAAACTTTCCCATTTTTATTTTATTTTATCATCGGTACAGAAAATAAAATTTAGTAAATACTGGTATTCCCACTGAAGCTATAAAATAATAAAATCATATTAAGTTGTCAGATCTAAGAAAATTAGAAGGTTTTATGTTTAGATGGAGAACATAATTTTAGAATTATTGGTTGGTTCCTAATGAATTTTTCTTCTGAATAAAAATCAGAACATGATTTCAAGTTAGGCTTAGCTGGCCTGTACTTCATGAGTCAGAAGACAAATTATAATCCCGACCCTTACTGTACACTGTTAACGCTTTATATGAGATTGAAGTAAGCTAGGGTTTTTAATGAAATGAATGAGTCTAGCACACGGACTCGCTGATGCGGACATTGAGTGGAGGAGTCTAAGTCTACTTTAACCCTATTATATAAACCCCTTTTTAGTCAAAAAACAATTTGGCATTCGGTTATAACCCTTTGATTATATAATGTTTTTTTTTATTAAAAAAAGTGTATATGTGTACATGTTAGTGTCATTTTTATTTGATTATGAAAAAGGATTGTTTATGTATTTTTTGTCCTAAATTTGGTTTAGTTATACTTTTATCGCTTTGAAAGTGTACAAAATTATTAATTATTTTTTACGTTTCATTGAAAAAAATGTACCTATTCAACATTGTCATTGTACACTCATATCCAAGACTTTCGCGAGTATTCGTTTAAAATTGAAATAAAATTAATATTTTCGGATTTACTACGTGTCTTTTTTTATTATTTTAAATTACATAATCCCGACGTTTTGATTACTTTGCAGCAACCGTGATCACGGGCAGACGAAATGAAAAAAAATAGTTTTATTCCCATTATATATTTGTTGGTATATTTTATATGACATAATTTTATTTTGATAGTACGCTACAATATTATGTCCTTTTTCTAAATCTATCTGTCGGTCATTTACAGTTAATGTTGACCTTTGTACGTGATAAATACATTTTAGATGTAAACAGCGAAGTGCTATGCTGTTAGTTATGTTAATTGTCCGACTAATTTTATATTCAGGCGTTTTAACCGAACGTTCAAATAAAACTATAAATTTTGAAAATATTTTTCTGCTCACTTACCTTGCAGATTACTTTTAAAGTTTATCAACAACTATAATATTATTTTATAGCTTCATTATCGAAATTAAAAGATTACAGGTATTAATAATGAAACATTTGGTAATCATAAACAATTATTATACCATAATTAATTAATTTAAAAAATAATTCCTTCATTAATTTCATTAATCTTCATTGATGTAACCACAGTTGATTATAACTATAATATTGTCATTAATGAAATGGACATCATTATGTATAACGGTTAGCCTAAAATTAAATTTAAATCATTATATTAAGATTAATCTTATATTTTAACTTTGAGCACATTTTATTTAATTTAGTATTTCTATTACTATTATTCAAAATGATTTGATATTTATAGTTAAAAAAAAAATTAATGTCTTCAATTTTTGGAATTTTAAAAATATATTAAGAAACTATTTTATATTTAGAAACTATGTTTAAAAAGCATGAAAAGTGCTTAACAAAACCTCTGAGATGTGGTATTAAAAATGTGGTATTTTCGTCGGTTTAATTTTTTTTTCTAAATAAGGTTTCTTAATCGGTGTAGGTGGAAGTTATAGGGTCACTTTGATGTCGATCTATCCGTCTTTTCCGTAGAAATTCGCTGAGGTTTTCCAAAGGCAAAGCAAATTTTTCCTCAATACTAAAGTTTACTACAATAATATCTTTGTATAGTAAATAATTACATGAACCGATTTGAGTAAGAAATGAATGTAAATGATATGTAAAATTGATCTTAAATAAATGAAGATATCCATATAATCTACACTTTAGAAACCATATCATATCCATTTGGAAACCATATGGAGGAAAAAAACGTTTTTTCATTTTTTTTTTCTTATATTAACATCCCAAATCGACTATCAGAGACTATTTACACGAAGGGTTGCTGTATCCCTTTGTTGATATTGGCTCCAGACCAACACTTCACAGCCGTTCTCATCTCATTTTGTATATGTTCGATTGACAAACATTGTCACAATCACTATCTCCTATACAGTCCTGTGTGTTCACAATCATTTGTTATTTATGATGATTCAAACGGTACGGTAAAGAGGTGTATGTACAATATTAATGAGTCACATTATATTTCCATTAAAACTGATAGACGATGACTAAATTTATTCCTAGATGTCGAAATCAATTTATTGTAGATTTTATTGGCACTTTTCTTTCAGCCTTGGATTTTCTTTTTAAGAGATTAGTCTTGGCGCGTAAAACGTGAAAGAAAATCATTTTATGGGCCATCGTCTTTGATCGAAAGCTCTTTGAAGTGCCATTTGTGTTTTTTTTTCCTTTTTTATTGTGTTGTAGGAAATATTTTTTTGTATACGTAAAAATTACGTTTAATCAATTAATTTTTTTAATTGTATATCTATTTCAAATTTTTAAATGATATTTTTTTTCACAATCGAAACTTACTGCGGATGTGTTTCTTAATTTTATCAGCTAGTAAATGTTCCGACAAAAAAAAATGGCTTGAAAAATCTTTAAGTGACATTGTAATTATAAATATATACGGATGAAATGGGAATTTGAATTTCACTGTGTCATTAAGAACACTTTTTTCGTTATATCATAAACTGGGTATCTTTTTTTTTACTATTTGCCATAGGAGTGGCTTATTCTTTTCATTAAGCTAAATTTAAAGAAAACAAAATTCGTACGCCAATGGCAAAAATGTTGTTGATAAATAAAAATAGTAATAATAATGTTATCTTATCGAAACAAACATTCAATGGATTATAATTTTAGTTCTTGATAACAGAAAATGTTTTTTTAAACAGCAGATTATTTATTTTTTTATTTTGGTAACAAGTAATAACGACTATGTATGTTTTTTTTAATTCAGTTTAAAAAACATTGTGAAGTCTTCGTTTTAATTTTTTTTATCCAATTTAATATTTTTTTTTAAATATTTAATGGAATTCAGCTGTCGCGAAAATTTCCGTTTTGTCTCGTAATATAGTATTGACATTTTTTATCACACTCCATACTAACCTTTGAACTCAACTTATCTAAATATGTAGTATGTATGTATATTTAGATATACAACAATTCCGAATATAGAGTAGTGTATTATCTTACAATTAGGTTCAATTACAAAACAACAGATCGACATAATTTTTGTACTCAAAAACGTTGACATGCACAACATTGCAATACTATTAAAAATAATCCTTTTCCTGTGTAAACCTTAATTTTTTTTCCAATACTTTATTCTTATTATTTGCGAAGGTTTAACTTTAAATATAACTATTCGATGCAGTCTGTAAGGAACCAGTTGAGTAAGTTTAAGTAACCAGGCGAATGCGCTGAGGCCAAAGATAAGAGTAGGTAAACTAGTGAACGGGCGTTCGACTCGTTTCTCCAGTAGGCCCCTGCGCTTCGTTGCGAGAGGACGGCGCTTGCGCATCTCACAACAAATATACATATCTAGGTCGCACTCATGTGATAGTTCCCATTTCTCTTTTCCTTTTTTTTTTATGAGAAACAGTGCTCAGTGATCGTACGATTTTTAATATAACGGTTCCACGTCTTAAGTTATCCGATTATGCATATGTGATTCATAAATCAGTTTGTGCTAAAAAAAATAATTTAATCCCATGTGAGATGTGATATTGGAGTGTTGTATTAAGGCTTTTTTAATATCGTATACAGTCCGCTGGCGTTTCTAAGAAGCGTTGAATTGATTTTTGTGAATGAGTCAGCTAACAGGCGTCGGTATTGTTAACTTCGTCAACGTGCTGCCCACGATATCTGAAGGTAATACTGGTGGGACATGTCTCGTGAATTTCTTTGTCTTCATATTAGTAAATTGTATAACATATACATGTTAATATTAAATAGTATAGTGTTACTTTGATATTATAACGGTGATTGTTTTAGTTTAATACAATAATATTTACCCTTCACTATAGAATCAGCACTTAAGGTGTTTCTTACAACCGCTGGCGTTCAATCTTGTTAGGGTTACTAACTTGATATCCCACGATACTAGCCGCGTATAAGATCATGTAACGTATTATTTAAAATTGTTTTATGTATTCACAGGTTGTTAGTTAATATTAGCTCATTGTAATCAATACTATTAGAAGGAATTGTTGTCAATGAACAAAAATGCGAGTGTTCATAAAATTTTATTATTGTTTTTATTTAGTTTTAAAAAGTATTTGTTTGATTTTATTGAATTTAGCCATTAGTTAATATAAATTTGTGTTACTTTTCAAATAGCGTGTAAAGTGACAAAGGACGTTATGTACGTTAGTATTAAAACAGTACGAACAGAACTCGTGTTGTAAAGGTCGCCCGCTTTTTTTTTTTGGTATTATTTCTGCCAGTTCCTGTGAACCTATGTTTTGATGTTAAACTTTCTCGTTATTCGAGGCATAGATAATAAACCAACACGGACTTTATTCTTGATTTGCTCTGTTTTTTTTTATCTATGAGATGTGTAACTATTGTTATTATTCATGTACGCATTCAGAGTGATTTTTTTCAGTCTTTTTGAACCTTCCAATTATGAAATATCCCTTAGTGAAACTATAACATTTTTACGTAATAGGAAAATGCCGCAGTTTTTGTTTATAGGCGGATTTTATTTTTAAAAGAGTATTGATCAGGATTAAAGCAAATTGTTTTTGACGTCAGTTCTACTGAGTTTGGAATTTACGTTATAAATGGTCTAAACAAATATTTATATTGTTTTATCTCTTCATTACCCGAGCCGTCAGGTGTGAGTGATCGGAAATCTCGACAGTGGTCTATACAAACTTGACAGTTGACGGTTCTTGTAACATCCGGTCGTCAGAAGCTTGTAGGTGGCGCAGGTGCCCGGGTAAAGATTGCAGGCAGACGGATGTGAACCATTAAGAGATGAGATTTAATTCACCGTCTCCCCATTAACATCTATCTTCTTGACTCGTTTAAATACTGATTGTATCAAATTAATTATTTATTTTGTATTTGAATACAGTAGTGATTCTTATTTTTATGTTTTAAACATTAAAGCGATGTTGAGATCATGCTTTAATTATAATTCAAATATAACGTAGAATGAAAAATGCTATGACACGATAGTTTGTTTGGTAAAGAACTGGAACGTGTTGTATCGGAGGTTGCCGGTTCGAATCCTACTCGTATCTATGAAATTTTTTATAATATATCATCTATGTAAATTCGTGATTATTGTATATAGATAATTCTGGTAAGATTCAATTGGTTGAATACTTCAATCCTTACATATTTACAGTATAAGATTTGGAAAATTATTTTAGGTCTCCTTATAATTACTTTGTGTTACTTTTAAAAAGCCTGGGTTGACTTTATTTTACGGGCAGTTTAATTTCAAGAAAAAAGAAAGAATTTTATCAAATCGAATGTGGTATTTCGAAAAGGAGAATAAGTACTTGTAAAATATATTTATTTCTATTTTCTGCATATATTTACTTTGAAGTCAAGCTTGCAAGTAATAAAGATATCTTGGAAACGATTAAAAACATTGTTTTTTAGTGGCATCTGTGGTTCTGATTCCTATGAAATTATTCAATACCTTCATTCTAAGCGGCAATTTTAAATCCTCTATATTGTCTAACTATTATAGTTCTTATTGCAGTAGCTTTAAGATTTATTTCATTTTCCATACGTCATGCGGGTTATTAGCAAACTGGGTGTATTTGTAGTGCATCGCTCCTATTTTTATATTCCGCTGCATATTACATTTCAGATGTCGTTTTAAGTTACTTTTTACTCAATAAATTTTCTTATATTTTTTTTTTATTACAAATAAAATAAGACTAAGTATTTTTATATTATTGGCAATCATAAGATAATTCGTTGTAATTGATTCTTACAGGGTTTAATGTATGGGCCGAGTTTTAAAATTTTAACGTCCGTATAAAATGAATTACTGTACCGTCATACTTTATAACGTCGTAAAAACTGTCTTTCACTTTTTTTGATGGATCTTAATGGAACCGAGATGAATGCGGGACGCAAACATTGAACTTGCTCTTTTATTGCCC
Organism: Danaus plexippus; assembly: GCF_018135715.1. Lineage (NCBI taxonomy): Eukaryota > Metazoa > Arthropoda > Insecta > Lepidoptera > Nymphalidae > Danaus > Danaus plexippus. The sequence continues at coordinate 6,173,647 of NC_083545.1, forward strand.
TCGTTTTATACCAATATGTAGAGAAAATTATTAGAAACTCTCCTCCTGGTAAGTTTTAATGTATTTTTTTACGATTTTGGTTGTCATCCTTCTAATTTTCTCTTAAATAGTAATTAAAGTATAAATTTGAATAATGATTTATTTTTTGAGTTCAATTGTTCGATTTCGCACCATACAAATATTATAATCTCGCATAGATTATTACAATATTTTTTTATATAAAACGTTTATGCAAAATTGCAATAGTTTATGCGTGAGGGTGTAACAAACATGTATACATTAATCGACGTGTATTTTATTAATTTATTATACGTTTTTCAATATTAGTGGAATAATAGAAAATAGGATTATAAGATTTTGGTATAGTTTTATTAACTTTCAACTAAAACGCTCAAAATTTAAAGAATTTTTATCTACTCCCCACTACAGACAAGCAACATTTATCACATTATCATTATTTCAATGGCTCAATAGATATGTAAATGTAATATACCTATTTAATCAAGTCTAAAGCGTTATCTGTTAATACAGTCACGAGAAGATTCAGTATTTATGTCAATATAAATACATGTAACGAATCTCGTGATCGACGAATGTTTACGTATCGGTTTAGCGTTTAAGTATATCTAATGTGTATAGTAATATTGATAATGTCGTGACGCTAACTTAACAGCATCCTTTGATTTATTCCATAATTTTCACAAAATGCGCTAAATTATTTACAATGCAGATTTACATTTCTGTAATATATATATAATAAATTTGTATGAATTTGTAAAATATATTATGGGAGTGTACGTGTTTTTTTGCCTTAGCGTCACAAAGTAATGCATAGAACAATTCGTATTAGCATCACAATAGTTCTGTTTGCAGGGTCGCAGGTTCGAGGTCGTGATATGCATTCGTTATTTTGTAATTGCTCCGAGCGGAGATTTTGTTTTTTTTTTTTATTAGAGACGAAAAAGTAATTTATATTATTCTAAAAACAAATTAAACATATCTGACTCGTCCACAGAAATAGTCTGCGTGCATGGTTAATAGGAAAATGCACGTTCCAAACTGTTATGTAAATTTATATTGTTGCATACAATAAAATATGAATGCATTCCTTATTGTAATTGCATCTACGTGTCGAATTGTGTTATATGAATTGACATCGGAATGAAGATATTGTTTTTGGATGGCTAGTTTGCAATCACAACTATAACCTAAACCTTGAAAATACCAACCAAATTAATTAATAACAATTTCAGTACATTTTAATAAATGTTCAAATTAAGCTTCTCCTATAAAAACCACATACATGCAAATTTATTTACCCTCTGTTTTATTTGCGTAAAATTCTAATATTCCTAAAACACCATTGAAACAAGATGTTACTATCTCAACCAATTAACTTGATGTTATACCTGAGATCGTAATAAAAACTTCTGGAACCACATTATAACCGCTCGTCAGTCGTATAAAAAAACAATTTAATATTCTATGCGAGCGCCTCCAAGACGTAAGGATCTTATTTCGGGTTCGCTTCAATAGTTTCAAGTCGGCCACATTGTGTACTATTCTCTATTCTCCACTTGTGTAGGATCTAAATATGCTCGCCAGTTACTTTAGCGACCATTTTGCTATTACAATTCATCAATTCTAATCTTTTGAAAGTGGGTTTCAAAGCATGAAATGGAATTACGGTTGTCGTTGCTCTTAATGGTCTCAGTTTAAATGGACAAATCCTCTGTTGTTATGGTTTATGCATCCTCTTAAAGTGTAGTTTAATTATATGAATTTGTCTATCTGTGTTGTCTATGTTTGTTAACTGATTTATAGAAAACTTTCGTTGTTTTAATCAAGCAAAATCTTAAATAAATGTAAGTAATTATTTCGTATAGAATATAAATATAATTTGTACGAGTTCTTGAATCTATATTCTTAAAAGATACTTCAATAGAATTAATGGAATGATTTTCTATATGAAGATGTACTCTTTACTAAGTAGCCTTGATTTGATAGTATATTTAAAGTCTCCCGAGTCTTAAGTAGTCAGATAAATACATAACGTGTCTGCTTCTGGTACTAATCTACATAAAACATTTAAAGCTAACATCTGAGAGAACAGTAAATAAATTGTTAGATTGTGATGAAATTTTTGAGCACGACCGCTGGAATTTTACGTATGTTTGTAATCTTTTTGCTGTTCTGAGTTTTATTACAAAATTTTCTGTCTTTCTCCTCGGTCTAGACTGATTTTTTTGATATCTTATACTTTTGTTATGATTCAAGACAATAATAAAAAATATTTATATTAATAAGCCAAAGACGCAAGTTAAACGGAACGGCTGTTAAGAAATGAATGTAAAGTTAACTTGAAAATCAAAAAAAAAAAAATATGACCATTAAATATTGTATGACGTCAACCGTTCGCCTTCAGAATTAATGTGCTGAAGAGATAAATACTAATAAGGAAAAAATGCACAGACCACAAATATAAGACATTTTTCTTCTCCAAAACCGTTAGTAGTATAGATAATAAATTACTGCAAATAAAGTTATATACCTCATTGTAAATTACAAGAAATTATACGCTATCATAAATGTTGTTTAATGATTCATACAAATATAACACATACCATCTATCTGACGCACCGTTGGCTTCGGTGGTTCCTGAATTGCTATCGATGAGTAAAGAAAAAATAAATAGTTTGTATAATTATCACGTTTGTAACCTAAAAACAGTAATTGTTATAAATTGTAAATGTTCAAACTACTAGCTTCTAATCGGACCTACCATACCCACGTTAGTTAATGGATGCTTACAATACACTGCACTGACTCATCTAAAACTGGCAGCGACTGGATTCGTTTATTTATCATAATGGATACACTAGTTTCTGACCCAGTCTCCGCTCGAATTAAGTTAGTTCAGCTGCACGGTTACTTATTTCAGTACCTTTTTATTATTATTTTTTTCATAAATACCAATTCTTTCAATTTAATTTTTTTCTTCAGTTATTACTGTTGTTAAGAGATATTAACTCATAACGACTCCAGTTTTTGTTTGTCTGTTTGTCTGGGATGAATGAATCGGTTTTTAATGGAGTTTCCTTAGATGATATTTGGTACACATTGCATAATATTACACCTCTATATTCGTCGAGTTAACAGATATAACAAAAGAGTGACGAACATTTAGATAATAGTTTTTATATATAAAATAATTAGTTTCTCTTTGGTTCCCCTACGAAGTTTACTCTTTATCTTTTTGTTTTTCATCTTTGTACGGCAAACAGTACATATTATATAAAGGATTAACTGTGCATGGCTGTATTTATATTTATAGTTATAGATGAATAAATATATACAAGGGCATATATTATTTAGTCTACGTATATATATATATATCTCACGGAAGAAAATGCGGATATTTACGAACATTTGACAGATACAGATTTTGCGGTGTTTATTTTGAACGTATTATTTTTGTTGGCACGAATCCAAGACTTACGCTGAGCGATGATATTCTAAGTGGCGCCTTTGTAGTAATCCATCAGTTGTTAATGTTTACCAAAACTTGTAAAGTAATCAAAGGTAATATAGTCATTCGAAAGCGTCATTCGAAAGGATTTTTTTAATAGCACGTAACAAAAGCCTTAAAGTCGCTCGATCTATTTAACGACTTAGCATTTGCGTTGACGGCAAATTTCAAGACTGTTGAATAAGCATTTATTGCTTTGGACTTTAAAACAAACATTAATTTTACTGCATCTAAAACTTTCATGGACTGCAGATTTCGCTTGCGAATATGCTTCGGTAATAAAACATTCGAAATTCGAAACGTATTTTTTTGGCTTCTTATTATATATTGATTCTTCTTTCTTCATTAGAGAATTAATTAAAATTAATGTTTCAATTTATCTTTTAAAGGTTTTTTTCTTAATAAGGCTATAAAAGTATTGCAGGTAGTTTAATATTTTTATGTCTCTTATGCTATGGCACAATGCATTCGGTCGTTTGTTTAGGTGCAGTGGGTGGAATGGAACGCGGGCTGGCCGTCGCAAGGTCGACGAACGACTTTCGCACGCACACCGTACGAGCTAGATGCTTAGATTAGATTTTTTTTAATATACGTATATCCAAATCAAACAGTTTTAAATTTTTGTCGTAGGTTTTTAAAATTTCTTAATAAAATTCACTCGTGATGAGATAAAATTAGCAAAAAGTTAGTATTAATATGTAAATTTATAAAAAATGTTTATCAATGTACAAGGACCTTTAAGATATTATTTTCAATATTAGAATGCTTATTTATGCAGTTGAAAATTATCAACATTATTATTATGATATATAAACCTTTTTTTTACTATTATCAGTTTATGTGACATTATTTTCTATACAATATAATATATATGTATATGATATACAATGTGAAAACATTAATGGAGTCATTAAAAACAGAAAGCACTCAATTCGATTGTTATTTAAATTCACATATAACGTCTTATTTATTCATATGTGAAAAAACTAGAGAAGCCTTTCTCCTTAATATAAGAGTTTAAATTTTTACCAAACAAAATAGATTCGCTTAAAGTTTAATCAGTCTATACGTTTTGGTATGATCTATATAAGTATCTCGTACTGCACGTGTTGCTAAACTAAAATTCACCTTTCGAAGAACTTACGACTCAGGTCATTTTACGACTTCTGTTGAAGTGAACGTATATGAAATAGAACTATTAAAGTAAGCAGTCAAGTTTTATATACAGCAGTAACATGCGACATTAGTTTACAAATATAATTAAACATATCTTTCGAGTTTATGTTAATATTTAAATGAGATAAATCAATATTTACATTGTAAGTGGGATGGCGGTGGCATTGTTTTTTTGTTGCTTATTACTGTGAAAGTGTTATTATTACCGGCTGGGTGTTGACTTGTATACAATGGTGAGATCGATGCAATAAGTAATACTTTTTATATAAAAGTACTTTCCACAGCTTCTGTTTGACAAAATATATAAAGTCCCTATAATATTAGATAATATAGCTACATAGTCTTATTTGAATCTGTGATCGAAGTAGAGATTTTATTTTTATATTATATTCGATTCTTCGTTTATTAGGGATTAATGTCAAGTGGTTCTCTCACTGGTGGGAGAGTTTCGTAACGGGTTCAACGGACAGTTCCGGTATGCGGAATATATATCATCGTTATTATTGTACTCTAGCATTTAGTCACAAACAGTTTATAAGTTAAATGTTGGTTTAAATAAAAGCTGTTTGTGTAACTCCTTAAGAATTTGATATATATATATATATATATATATATATAAGAAACTATAGTTTTTACGATGCAGAATTAAATAGTTATAAAATTATAGTTTTGCCTCTTTTTAAAAAAAATGAGTGTGGCGTTATTATTTAAAATAAAAAAAGAGATTGATACAGATAACAAAATTCTGTTAATTATTTTACAACTGCTCAGAAATATGTGTAAATAGGTATTTTTTTATTTTAGTTTTATTTTGCTTGGTTGTAAAAGTTTTGGTAGAAATTACAAACGAAGCGATAAAAATATGATATTTTTTGAATAAAATGAGCTCGTTTATCTAACGTTCATTCCTAACACACTTTCTAAACCATGCATTTTTAAAGTTCTGAATCTGTTATTTTTTTTATCGAAATACATCTTGAACAAAATTAACAATCGAACCCACATATAATACATAAATTTTATTACATCGGCCTACATAACGCAAGGGTTCAGAGGCAATTAATTGGCTTATTTCATGTTTAATTTATAATGAATAATGTTCTTAAATTGGCAATTTAGGCTTATGCCCCGAGCGGGCGCAAGATGTAAGTTTACGAGTACATTTACAACCGAAGCAGAATAAAAACATGCGGAAGATAATTTGCGTGACATGTCTGAAGTTGTTCCGAAATAAACGGTTGTGTTGTTTACGTTTAGAATTTTATCGCTATAATAGTTGCTTTATGAAGATTATATTACTAAAGCCTTTTTTTGAGCATTTAGTTTTGGAAGTAATTTGGATCTTATCTTACCGCTGTATAAGGTTAAGTTTTGGTAATATGTGACTTATACGTCGGATTATAATTTTATATAATAAAGTTAATTCATAGGTCCTTGGGATTATGCGGTATACATGAAGGTTTCAAAAACGTACTGCGTCACTGTTGTTCTGATTTCAAATCTTGCTATCATAATTTAGTAGGGTCGTTGTGCCAGATTTTCATCAGTTGATAAAAAAAAAAATAAGAGCAAAAAGGTTCACTATTACTATTAAAAAGTAAATATTATTTACTAAAATTATAAATCCATAAAATCTTATCGGATGATATTAAGGAAGTTCTATAAAGGACTTAAGATCTTTCGAATGTCATGGTATGAATGTTAAATTAAAATTTCTGCCATAACAAAGTTAAAACGATACGTCACACGGAAGGAAATGATTGAATTAGATAAGTCACAGTTTGCGGAAACTTGGTTCACGTTCACATACAATGTAACGTAATTGTTTCAATGATGCTGTTATTACAGATAAGGTATCTCGATAACAATGACTGTCATTGATTGTGTTATCATTGATTACAGCGCTGTTTCTTTTTAGATCACTTATGAAGATTATATTGCAAACTTATTTAAATTTTTATTAATCTGAATAACTAGTTGAAAATTAATCCTTATTTTAATATCAATGGTTTGATAGTTACCATTTTAATAGATCTTCCTTGACTAGGTTTTGTATGATATGTTTATGTAAAATACGGCTATATTATATAAGTATGTAAATGTTAAGAATATATTCCTGTTGCTAGTCAGATTAGATAGTGGTGACAGCTTGAATGTTTGTCAATGGTTCTGTTTACCTTATCCCTAGAATGTTTACCTACCTTGTGTTAAACCAACACGCACGTAACTTTTATACTATATACTATTTTGTTTAATTGAATTATATTATACATTTTGTAGTATTAAAATTATAGTCTGATATGTCCGCAATGAGTCAACATTGTTGGTTTCGAATGAGATTGAAATGAGTTGTCCGTTGGATGTTTCGTAATGAACATTTGTATTTCAGTGAATGTCCGAGCTGGGAATGGCTAGAATTTTGTCCGCCAGTCGTCTGATGCCTCCGATACAATATTTACGAAGCTCACGTTTAATATTCGACACCAAATGTACGTTTTATAATCCAATTCGGATCTGATGAAATTTTTATTCGCCTGTTTTTATTAATATTTATTTTCTTACCGTATTTCTTTTTACAAATAATTTTAATGATATTTTTAAATTGCTATTTTTTTTTAAGGAATTGTTTTAATGATAAATAGGAATTTGGATCTAAGCAATTCATAGATTTGTTATAGAGATGAGATAGGTTAGTCTAAACGGGTGATTTGATATCTAGGTCAAAGTATTCGTATCGAATGCAGTTTTTGATGAAGTTTAACTGGCGAGTTCAGGTTTCAGCCTCGCTCTAATATAAATCGATTCGTATGAAATGGATTTTATCGTGTAATTGGCATACTCCTCGAGTGTTTGTGGCCGTATTGTGATTCTCGTAAATTTGTGAGCATATCTGGGTCGAGTTATTTCGAAGAAAAGTTTTCTTTTATAACGGATTACGAAGAAATTAATACTGTTATTCTTGATAGTCCATAAAAGTTAATTGAGTTAATTGTTTACATTATTTTAATTGAATGGATCGTTATCGTTCATAATATCTTTTTTTTAAGTACTTACATAAATTTAGGGTGCAACGTTCTATAGGCGTCATGTTGTCGCCTTTGGGAGTTTCTTGGCACCTCGCAGTCAGCTACCGTTTCGATAACTTTGTGAACAGAATTGCCCTATTTGTACCGGAGTACATAGAATTGAAACATTTCCTATATAGATTTATTCTTCAAATATTTTATGATACAGAATATAATTAAAAAAAAAAAATACAGTAACGAAATATTCTACGATACGTTGTACATATAATTTGGTATCCACTTTGTGCGAGATTCACTAGAAACCTCTCGGTTGTAATTTGCTTTATCAAGCAAATGGATGTACCGACTAAACGAGTTATTGAGACCTTGTTTTGTGAATTTCGGTAGCGGAGCGACTTAAACAGGTCACGGTCTATTCTCTCTGATAAGAATATTGTCTGACGAAGTTTCATATGACAAATTTGTTTGAGTATATTATAAGCTGTTTTAATATACGTATAGCAGTCGTTAGTTTGTTTCTCTGTAACTTTTTGTCTTCATATCGTAAAGGTACACTCAATCATGTGTTAACGTTCTTATGAGTACGGAGAATTGTCACGCTGTCTTCGTCTAACCTCTTAATTACACTTTCTGTTTAAGTTTTATAATGTTATTGGTATTTTTTTTTTATCAGTACATATATTTTCAAGTCCGAGGTAGCGCCAGCCAAATTGGCGTTTTATATAACAATTAATTTAATTATAGCTTGATATATTGGTTGTAGTTCCAAATCTGTAGTATGTCTTATAATTTTTATTCATCACAGTGCAGTATGTTTAATGCTATGATAAAATATGTGGGCATTTAAATTTTGTTATTAATATTGTTATATCGAAAGTTCTTTAAGAACTTCATATAGTATTGTGTCTGATGGAATACAGTTGTTTTGTAGTTTATGACTGTCGTGATGGCGTGATGTGGTTTCATACCAAGGGAAGAGTCAACGAACATACCGTGATGAATTAATGTTTCATTAAATTATTAGTTATCTGATATGTTAAGATTTCTAGACATTAAATATTAGCTCTAGTTTGAGATGTAAGATTTATTGAATAACGCAATTTGTCTCTCTTTTAATTAAAAACACAGTTACTTACTTCCTTTTTTACTCGCTTATCTTGAATTTCTTCATTTGTCTCAGACAGAGTTATCATTGTCAAATTGAAATTATAATAATCAAAGCTTGTTCAGAGATAGTCAGCTTATGAATAAAAAATATTAATCTATTAGTCTTTCGCAGACAGAAGAAAGTTCTGCATTTAAATGAAACTTAGTTTATTGGATACTACGCGTTTTTTTTACACTGACATACTTTCATCTCGTACTCCCGTGATCAAGATTGCTGGAAAGGCAAAGAAACGTCGGGATCATGTAGTTATAAAATAAAAACAAACGCGTAGTAGTAGTATCCAAAAACATAGTTTCATTTAAATCTTTCCTCATTTTTGATTTTCAAATAGTACAAACTATTTTACATATACGTACTTATCTTGAGGTGAATTCATTTACTTCTGTTGTGACTAGAAAGGTGGTCTCGTCTGATTAATGAGATCAACTGAAAAAAACCTTAGAAATGGTTTAAAAATAATATAAGTGAAATAAATTTTTAACATCAGATGTATAATAATGCCTGAATAACTACAAAATTTACTACAGAAAAAAGGCACGAAGGTCTCCAATTCATTTATCAACTCGACACCCGATTAGACGCCCGCCATTTGTAATTTTATGAACGCTTAATACAATTCAAGAGTTATGACCAAAAAATAATAATAATAAAATCTTTATTTTTTATTAATGGTCAAGTACGTAGTGGTCACTAGTTGACCATGTGTTGGTCATGGTATGGCCATGCGTTGGTCATGAGTCTACCATCAATGCGTGTCGTTTGTAAGATGAAAACGAATGTTGGGTCAAAGTTTTAATATACATCATTGATAGCATAAATAAATATAGAATTCTACGACGTGTTGTTGGTACAATGAAACAACAAATCATTCTCCTATCTATTGATAGTCTCTGACATAATGGGTTCGTAAATAGTATTTATATTTTACACACGTAGAATATAATTATAGTTAGCAACAATCACTTATGATTAGACTTAGTTTTGTTTAATATATTTTTAAGATGTTTAATATATATATTGTTCCTTTACAGGCGTGACAATGAGAGAAAAACGCGGAGGTGCCATGAGCAAAATGCAGAAGCTCAGAAAAAGATTGTCCCTGAGCTTTGGTAGATTGTGTGAGTAAAAAAATATTATAAAACATTAAAACTTCATTCATATATTATAATATGTATTCGTAATTTTTATTTAAAGTAACTATAAATAAATATAATGACATCATAGTGAATAAATAAATTGTTATTAGTTACGTTACTTTAATTATATATGAAGGTGGGGACGTCAATTTGTCAAGTGTATTATTATTAAAAGCAATAAATATGTATGTTTATATACTAATAAATTTCCATTTAGAAAATATGTTGACGTTAATTTCATTATTGTATCCAATATACTTACCAAAAGTTTGCAACGTCGCACTTCATACGGAGTGTGTTCAGTTTTTCTGTCCCAAACATTCTCACATTCTGTAATGTGTATTAATATATATAGTATAAACATAGGTTATTGTACGAGAAACGGGAAACTTTCACCATGTAGTGTTACCATTCAAACTTGTGGTAAGATTATAATCTTTGACACGATTTAACATAACAAAAACCATTATTTCTAATCCAAAAATGTTTGAAATGCTATAATAAATGATGTTACATCAAATTAATTGACATTGTTTGTTTCGACTATGAAATAATCACACAACGGAGCGGCGTATCAAACCAAGGGAAGACGTTTGAGATACCATCCAATCTCTTGTTTTCGCCAATCAATTATCACATAACCTAGTTATTTTGTTTAAAATGAATCACATGAAATATTGGTTATTTACGTGGTATTAAAATAACCCCAATAAATATCAACGATTGAGATTGTTTGGCGTATTGTCTGTGACGTCATGTCTTTATCAATTGCGTCATAACCAGCAGTGATCGAATTATGCGGATTTTGAGTAAAACGATAATAATATCACATTACTGCATAGAATATTTTTTACGTCAGCTTAATGTGCATAATAATATCGTGTATCAGTATCAGTAATATCGTAAGGGAATATACTTTATATTCAGGTTTACAGAACATTTTGTGCTCACCGTTACGAATAAATAACACTATTTACGAGATATATGTGAGGGCGTACAGTAAATTCTCTTCATAATACACGTGCTGGGTATATTTAGAACTACGGGGGCTCTTTATAAAGTATCAGTATTTTCCTTTCTCCGTAGTATTCAAAGCAGTGAAGTTTAAAACACACACACACACACACTATATATATATATATATATATATATGCATTAGTTAAATTGTAATCGTATGTTGTAAGTTGTAATTTATTATTTACGTCATATTGAAGCGTATATAAATTTCTAATCATATACCATTGCGTTTTTTTTAACATCGATAGGATATATACAATTAATAGAGTTGGTTTCAATTGGTGCGATGTAAGTAGCGATTATAATTTGTATAATTAGCTCCTGCTCGATAAATGGCATACGTTTTTAATTAAACCGTTCTCTAAACTGCATTTTCTATTTTCCTCTAGTGTTTAAAGTTGGAGTAGTTATCATTATGTTTATTTTGTAGTTCCGCCATTATCCTTTAACGCTCTCCGACCGATGAGTTTCCCCCAGCGGTTTCTGTGATTCATTTCTGTTGTTTCGATCATATTTTATTTCTTATAGCAACTGAATTATTTTCTTTTACTTGTTTATAATTGTGTTGGTATAATATTAAGTGTTACGCTTTGGGATAGTTTGATTCCTGAGAATATATAACCGTATAACATTCTGTTTTCCGTTATCGAAATTAACAGTACATAAGAATACGTCATGCCATGTTTTTGCGTTATAGAAAGCTAAATTTTCTAGTTTATAAACTTTAATTGTGTCTTCAATATGAAGAAAGTTAGCTATATATATATAAGAATCTAAATTTTAATATACATATTGTGAGTCAATGGTTGAAACGCTCTGGATTCATACTATACAAGTTGAACTAGACTTGAACTTATTTAATCCAACGGATTTCATTGGATGGAAACTTTCACGGATGCCGGGTCGACTCATGACAATTGGCCGCTTTGAAAAGTCATATAGCTGTTAAGATAAAACTTTGGTATCTACTTTGAGACGTGGAACTCAACAGTATCATTATAGCTCTCTATTATAAAAAAAATATAATGATCATATTGAAAAATTAAAACTAAACTATATTTTGAATTTCGAATACCAAATGTTGTATAAATCCTGGTAATATATGACAAATTTGTGGCTAGATACAACATAAGATGTAGCACAATTAGACATAATTAGATGTGACTTATTTTACACGTAAAAACAATTGAACTATTTTCTCTTATTACACTCTAGACCTCTAAGTTTTCATACACCCACAATATATTATATATAACATAGTTTTAAATGTAAACTCATTTATTTACGTTCATATTAACATGAAAAAAAAATAATAAGAGCTATTAACTATATAATACTGTTATTATAAATCAGGTATAATAAATCTGTTTATACTTCGTTTTTATAGTTTATTTGGATATTTTATTTAGAACAGCTTTATTGATGTTATCAGCATTAGATTACATTTTTCTGTTTAATTTTGAACACTATCAACACTAGGCAAAGTATGTGGATAGTGTCTCGAACGATATTATGGATTGGAAATATGTTAAAAATATATAATTTTTGTCATCATAAAATTTCTTTACCTTGAATTTAGTCACATTTTGTTTTAAAAGATCTTATGTTAGTTTAAAATCCACCTGACCAATTTCAATAGAAATTTAAATGAATAAGACAATGTGGTCCTAAGAAATTATAGAGATTAAATATTTGATGGACTGCACCATATTTATTTGTTAATTTTTGATTGTAAAGAAATGGCAAAATTTTAACCTCTGATGTGAAATTAATGTATGATTAGTGTATACTTTATGTTAATTTTAAAATGTATATTGACCAGAAACAATGCAATCCGTTAAGGAATTTTGATTAAAATAACTTTCACCCGTATAAAATACACGTTAATATACTTTTAGCCGATTCTTACCTTCTATATATTATTTTTCTAATATTCATTGTATTAATTCAATACTCGATTATAACATTCGGATGTCAGTTTCACGTGGAAAGAAAATACAGTGTCACCTACGATGTTATCAATTTGAATTAATATTTTAAACATATATAAAATTCTTTTATATATTAATTGAAATTCAAATGTAGAATGATGTAAAAGTATTATTTTAATCACAGTACATCGTTATGTTAACGGGGGGGCTAAATGCCGAAGTTTGCTTTGGAGTTATGATCGTTGTGAAATGTTGGCTCCATTTGGACGTTATCTCTAGTGTAATCTGTCTGGGGTTATCCCAATTTTACATGATTTAATGTCCTATTTTGTGAATTTCGATGGTCTGTTCTGAACAACTTTAACGGTTTACTACTGGAAGTGATAGCAAACGTGCAAATATCTGTGCTGAAATTATGGTAGTGTGGGTTTTTATTTGAAGTATATATAATAATTTAATTCTCCGTACAGAATTTGATCGTGTTAAATTTTACTATGGTAATTTTTGCAAAATTTCTTTAAAGAGCAATACGATTTTTCGAGTCACATATTAATATCATATATGAAAACTTTTTCTTAGATTCGGTTGAATTTTATGTGTTATCATGTTTAATGTAGGTAATGTTTGCCCTGTCTCGATAGGAAATGATTCATCGATAGCGACTGCTGTACACTTGATTGATCCTTATCAGTCACTCACATTACTACCGCATCATAAATAGAACTGTTAAGGAATATTTTCTACTCATAGAATTCTTTGTTAAAATTTAAATTATTTGACCCACTTGCAGTTGATATGAAAATATATGAAATTATCTTTGCGATGAAAAATATATAAATAGATATTGTTTTCTTTGTGGAAGTTTCCTTTTTGGTAAAGTATGATATTATTATTTGGATTTTAATGTTATCTATTTACATGATAATACTTTCTGCGAAACGAATTATGTACCTATGTATTGATATATATAATTACATATTAATTATTGTTTTCGAAGTTATTTATTAGGATATAATGAAAATTGAAATAATGATATTTAAGATTTCCCGTATATTCATTTAAATGAAAGTAACATTTTATTTATACTTATTTATAGTTGTAATGTTTCTGATAGAGATGTATTTAATATTTTATTTATCTACAGATCAGTATGTCGGGTTAAAATTATATAATAATATGATATTCTTAAGACGATTTTTTTTAAATAAATAATCTTAAATTATATAAACAGTGAAACACAAACTGTTGGGTTAGGAATTGATACAATAGTAAAGTTTATTTGGTAAACGAGAAGGTAAACTGTATACGGGATTTGTTTAAACATCAGTGTACTGAACCTTAACATTTCGTGTTGCTTATCAAAATATTGTGATGTTTTAACAACATCCATACATTACTCTTATTCTCTTATATATTTATATACTTGTTACAATATTGCATCCTGTGTAAACACTTAATTTTTAAAGAAAAAAATAATATAAATGACAATTGAAAAGAAAAACAGATATTATGTTGTGTTCTTTATTACCTGATAGATTTTTTTTTTATTGCTGGAATAATATTTATTAACTTCATTTATAATTCTTTTAAAGAATTGTCTTTAAATAATGTAATTATGCTATATTTTTTATACTAGTACATTTCTATTATATTCTTAGTTATTACGTATTAAACTAACGTATTATAATTTAAATTTATTTCAATAATTATTTTCGTTTAATATTTTAACGATTTTTTCACTATAGGTGAAAAGTATAATCCAGGTTATATAGGGACTAAAGATTGTAAGTAACGAATCAATGTATAAAAAATAATATAAATTAATTCAATGAATATCTTTACAAATCTGCCATGTAGTCCACAATGTGTATAAACGGGTGATATATGGTTACATATAAACACTTCGTACAAACCACACAATTACATAAAAACAGAGTGCATTTTAATATCATTGCTATTTGTATTTCAAAGTATTGTGTCAGAGTACAATACATGTTTACTACAACTTCAACGATTACGTATTTTGTTTACAGTTTACATGAAGTTGTTCCGCTTGTTTACTGACCGCGATGTGACTGTCGGTATTTGATTTCGGCTTCCAATTTATAAGCATTCGTTACAGTAGTTATACGTGATTTTTAAATGGATAAGATTATGTTTTTGTGCCTGTTTGAAACAAATTAAACGTCAAAATCTAATGAATTTATACTGAAGTTTAAATTGAAAACAACGTGTGACAATTTAACGAAAATTTTCACGTTCTCTTCAAGGCGATGAACAAATGAAACCAAGATTAGAATATGCAATTAGAATTATTGAGAATGATTTGAAATAATGTAAGAAGCATTTTATGCATAATAATTGTATACACAATAAAACATTTACAATTTAAATTATATGTAAGTAATGATGATAATTTAAAATACAGTATATCTTTGCTGTTCGTATATATATGTATACGTGTGTATTTCTATTTATATACTTAATAATGTTTGTCATATGTCTAGACATTCTTCATAAAAGGTAGATAAGTTCAAATGCTAAGTGATTCCTATTGCATATTCAATGTAATTACAGATCCTTAATTGACAGGTCGTAGGTGTAACCTTGGAAGCATGAATCAGTTTCTCTGTGACTAATATATAAGGAAGAATAGTGTGTCAAATCCTATAATATATAAATCCTTTGTATATATTTATATAGAAAATTTCGTAGTTGAATATTTAATAGCGAACTAGGGAAAGGATAAGTTAGTTTCTGAAAGACCCGTAAGTTCCAGATAAAATCTTATTTAGATTGAAGATTGGATAAAATTGATTGCAGTTGTCCGTAGATGTTGTTAATGTAAGAATGAGATAAGTTATCCAGCACGTAGATAATGATTTAATATGCTACAATTATATCACGTTCTTAAAGATTTGTATTATTTTAATTGTTAGAAGTATATTCAGTTTGATTGTGTTCGTGATAAGCCTTTATGCTCTAACCATTCAACTGTTATGAGTTTTAAAATATATCTCGTTCAGATGTAGACGTATATTTCCATCATAATTTACAATGAGATAGGATATATTATAGAGGCATATACAAAAAACAGCTCGCAAGTCAAGCCGCGGTAAAAATTTAGTAATTTTATAAATAGTATTTCAATGATTGCGTCGTAACGACTATAAAATCCTTGACACGATAGCCGAAACGTCGTCTTCCGGCTACAGGGGTTCAACATCACCATTATCTGTTTGTTGATTGATAGCAGACTTCCGTGGGATGATTATAGCATGGCCTCATATACCCTGCGGCCATGTGACCCAAATTTGATACATTTCATTAATGCACTCTGAGAAACAGGTGTGGGGTATCCTATTCCCTAATCCTCATACAGTAGAAATTAATCTTATACTCAGCTAGGGAATGAAACAAATGTATTGGTAAAAATTATGAATATATAATAAATTTACTTATATTGTAATCGTGAAACTGAAAAGTAAGATTATAAAATCATTGCAAAGTTTCTCTTATTTATCAAACATCCCAAGCAGGCGTGTTGAGTCATTCGACCGAGTACGAACGATGTATTGTTTCTTTTCACAGTCGCCATGAAGCCTGGCCGGCCTTTTGTCGTCACTTCATTGTTTAACCTATACAAACACCGCTGACTGCCTTTTTTACCACTAAACGTATTCTTAACATTCCTCACTCGTCTGATTTACAAGTTCGGATCGATGTTTAAAATTATTGCTCATAAAAAAGTTATTTGTTCATGAAATGTTGTTTACGTATATTTATTACGTACTCTTATAAAGAAAAAAGTAGTCGCAAACTTCTAAATCCCTGCCGGTAATACATCATCTTTTCCCATTAAGCCGTAATACCCATGAGTATTTTCCCTTAATGTTACTTTAATAGATTCTTTCTCTTGTTTTGCCTCCATTACTTCAATCGTTACTTGACTCTTATGCAACTCGAGACGATATCCAGATTTTAAAGTTCACTGCACTTGCACCGGTTTGTTGATTCAATTACGTTCTAATAAATTTATATTTTGTTTCGTAACATTCGTTATTAGAGCAATATACGAATATATTGCGTAACATTTAAATAAGAAATAAGAAAATTGCACTTGGTGAAATAGTTATAAAACTCTGTATATAGTCATTATAAATACGATTTTCCGAATAGAATATGATCATGAAATTTCTGTGAGTAAATTGATTTTATTATTAATTGTCTATAATAATAATATTTCTTGTATTTTATTATCACCGGAGGCAATTCAGCATTATCATTTATTGCCAGCGACTTGAAATCAGTGTTTGGCGTTCTAAAATGAATTATTTATCCCGTTCTATTAATACTGGTTTAGACAAGAATGATAAAAAGTTCAACGAACTCTTGTATGTGTTGTACACATTACGTTTTGGCAAATCATCAACCGCCAAGTATTTTAAAATCAATCTAGTGCTATACAATTATAATCGGAGTTATTTAGGTCGGACGTTATTAAATATTCGTGAAGCAGATTTCAATTTATTAATCGTAATAATTCATATAAATTAACATTGCAATTGAAATTAGAAGACAATTAAAACATACAAACATTGTTATACGACAATCCGAATTGTAACAATTGAATATAACAAGTAGTTACGTAATAGGTTATAGCACTTAAAACTTGAGTTCAAAATTGGTATGAGGAGCATTGACATCATATAATGAGTCATTCATTTTCGGGACTATTAACTCTGTACTGGAAATTTGGTAAGCCATTGTAAGACACGCAAATACAGAGTATCAAAGGTTTATAACAGAAGTACTTACACACGTCTATATACATTCATACGTAATGTTTGTAATGAGAACGCATCTGCCGCAGACGTAAGTTTTGTTTGAGTACCCCACACGACTGTCTGACCTGAATTGTTTAGAGGGTTAACGACTGGCCCTGACTTGTCAGCGCTAAGTCCCGGAAAAAACGTCAGCACTCGCAACCAAGTTTCATAATGTATCTTATAATAAATCGTCATTGAAATTAAGTTGTCTTTATACTAATTCATGCGTGTTTTGTTTGTTTATTTTGTTGACGTGTTAGGTATTTTCCTAAACGTTTTAAAACAAATTTGACATAAGATACTTCCAGAGTCTATGACGAATGTTTGAAATCTAAAATATGTATATTGAATTTTAATTTCGACAACATTGTCTAGATGCGTTCAAGAGAATTTCTATTTTGATTGATTTGACGTTGTGCAATATAATTTATACACGAATCAAATCACAGAACAGACTTGGTAGTGATTATACTTCACCCCGAGTGAGACGATATAGGTTTCCAAATCACTGGAGCGGGAACGTAATGGCCGACCGATACAAAGGTTACCTCAATGTACCTGCCGTCATAACTTGACCTCTATGGAATCAATACTATTCATAGAATTTGACGGTTAAACTCTGTGGTTGCACCCATTCTATACGACTACTATTATACGTATAGAGTTGTATTGATGAATAAGATATGAAATAACTTCTAAACTTACATAGCTATGTATATACTTTTCATTAAACAGGTATTCATTTTGTTTCGTATCTAAAGCTTTCCCTAAATATATTGAGTTCCAGGAACTATTTTAATAATTAAATTCAGATAATGATCTGCTAAATATAGTCGTGACAACATAATAGTCGGGTGCGAAATAATATTTTAGAAAGACATATCTAACAAAGAAAGGTGTTGCCAGGAAATAGATTTATGCGACTATTCCTACATTTGGTGTTCTCCCTAGGGGGAAAATATTAATGAGAAACGAATGGAAGTTATATCACATACGTACATTATTTTCGTTTTAGATAACACAATGTGTGGTGATATTAAGCTATAAATGCGGCCCCATAATCTGTATGCAACCATATTTTATTGTACTGTAAATAATTCCTGGAAATTCCGTTTCATTAACGCTAATTGCCAACGATTTATAAGGCTTTGAGTGTACAAATGTCATTAGTAACAAAATGTTTCATATTACAGTGACCTGTATTAGTCGGGCGAGAGTGAGTTTTTCAACGAACCTTAATTTCATTATGTCGTACGTGCCCTTTATTTGGTTTGTAATAAAACACTTACGTTGTTGTAATATATTTTTCAGATTTTGTAATCATATCGAAGCGATCGAAATGTTTTATTTTGTTGTATGAAATCTATTTTCGTAATCTCTTCATATACGATGTATAATTTTTAAATTAATACATTTTATTTTTGTATGTGTTAATGGAATAGGTAAAGTGCCTCAACATTATTTATAAATTTCACATGTAACAAGGAGTTTGTTTTGTCAATTAACATGCCTAACATTAGAATCATATTCTATATTCCGTCATTCTTTGAATGGTTCTTGTTGCAAGTGGTCATGTTAATGTCAAGGATTAAATAGTGTAAGATAAAAGCTTACTTTGTCCGGGGATTGTTGAAAGCCTTGTTGGCCGCCAACTATCTGGACCCAGCTCAACTTTGACGCCGCCGTCAGAGAACTTTGAGGTTACCCTCTTCCCTTTGAACTTCGGATCAGTAATTATGGTGAATGTGTATTAAGTAGTGATTTGAACCCTTGTAAGTAGTCTGTTACTTAATTCTGCCTGTTGTAATTATTTCAACAGCTTCTCCATGTTTTATTTGATATATATATATATATATATATATATTTATTTCAAATTAGTTTTAATTATTTTGGAAATAAAGAATACGATTACCTGCTTAAGATTTACTAAAATCTAAAGATTTTCACGAGTACACATTTATATAAAACTATGCTTTTCGTATATACTATGCTGTTTACTAAATTATATTTTGCTCGACGTTTCGGTTATTTTACAGCAACCTTGATCAAGGGCAGATGAGCTGGAAGTATCAGACGTTTTTGGTGCGAAAAACTTAAGTTTCATGGAACGTTTTTATTGAAATACTCCGGGTTATATTTTTTGTTACCTGTTTTAATTCGTACGCCCACATTTTCAGTCCAATTCAATTAATAAACTACCCCTGACCGCACCTATCTTTTGTTTGGAACCAGGTCAACAAAAATTAACAAATGTGTCATATTATCATTAATTATAAATAATGACATATCTGAAATTTCCTCATTTAATAATGGTAGCGTGTATCGTAAGTAAAATATTAAAATTATATAATTGGTAGTATCTATATTAATTAAATTATATTTCTTCAATTTTATTATTTAACTTGAAACAAAGAAAATAAATAGAGTGTAATAGGAAAATTTTAAGCTATTTAAATGACATTCTAATCACGTATTCACGCACTCGTAGGTAACAAATTACAAACATAAATTATCTGACTTGTGTGTACAAATAAATATATACAAATTTATTATATATTTACTTTTAGGCGTCTCCACAACAAAAATTAGTATCGCAAGCTTTCTGACTATTATTATTGAAGTATGTCTAGTGCAAGTCACTTTAAAATATAATTATAGAATTCGTTACATCTATGTTCATATACAAAAAGTCATGGAATTATAATTGTAGTTACTATAATTACTATATTTTTCTATTTATCTCGTAACTATTTACACACACGCCAGTTTTCCTTCTGTTACACGGAAAGCGATTTTATGAAATGCAATTTCTTTATGCCTCCGTGACCCCGCAAGAGGAAAAGTGTTATATCTCTGTGAATATGATGAGTGCGGTACAGATTTTCCCTTCCCTTTTTATGCTATCTTTCACTCATTTATGTTTCCCGTGGCTTGCACTTTTTATTTAACGCGACGCTAATGAGCTGCGGAATTTTCACTCTTTTCCGAGACCTATTAATGACTGGAAATTTCTTTGATGGTTGTAATTGGTTTTAATGTTAAAAAAAAAAAACGGTTCTTTCAGCTGCGGTTGAGAGGAATTGAGCTGTTTATTTGTTGATAAGTAAAAATAGTTTTTAACTTGTAAGTATAAATATTAAGGCTTGGAAGCTCACAATCTAAGTGTTGTTTTGATGTGTGAGTAACGTCTATGAATCTCCTGCCTTGTTATTAGTGTTATATATTTATCCTCATTAGGCAGACAGATTATAAATAACTAGTTAATTTATATTCTTGTAAACCTATTACTTACCATTAGACCATACATTTAATCTTTATTTGTAGGTATATATATTTATTGCTCTAAGCTGCTAGGATGACAAATTAGATGTATATGACAAAGGACACAAAATTGTAGTCACATAGTCTTTAATACTAGTTTTTATTTATATTAATACTATATTTGATTAAAATTTGTGCATTTAAAGGTATTTTACTTTACAGTACTCTGCTTCTAAAAAAGAAAAAAACAAAGCTTTGTTGGATATTTTTAAAACGGTTTGAAATATCAAAGCCAAGCCAGGGAACGTGAACTGGCAACTTTGAAGAAAGTAATGCGTCTTGCGAGGTCTAAGTGCAGTCTTACCTATGTATTACCCTGTCGTTATGTAAGCCGTTTTCGTGTTTTCGTAACAGCCAGCCGTGTAAGTTGCAACTTTTTAGATTTGAAAAACTATGTAAATTAATTTAAATAAAACTGTTATGCAGACACATTTAATTTAAATAATAAACATGAAAAAATTGGGCAGGAAGTGCAAAATAAACTATGCATGAGATTGTGTGTGTTGTGTACATGTACACATAAATGTGTTTACTTAGATTTATACCGAAGAGCAATTCATATCGGCACAATGCTATTACGAACGTAATGTAAGTACGTGTATATCAACATAGGATTATCTTATACGTAACGTAAACCGTATTGTGTAATGGATGATAAGATATCGTAAATCTTAACGGTTATACCATATAGTTACGTAAGTATTGTTATATAGCAACACTAAATATATATTCCGTATAGATCAGGAGTGCGATCTCAGTAAGTAGTGACCCTAAGACACGTCCAACATTAAATAAACGAACGTTTTAAAATGAACGCTTTGTTTAAATTTGTGCAGTTGATTATTATGTTAGGATTTAAGTTCCTGGAGTCTTTTTTGGACGTCATTCATTCATTGTAAGAAGAATTTTACGTGATCTGAATGTAATATACGACTCGGATGAATGATTATTCACAATCGATTACAGATTCGATTATTATATCTTTGTTTCCTTATTATTGTTTCTTAAAAACAATGTGTATGTTCATTCTAATATTATATCCTGCCTTTATAAATTTGTTTTAATGCACATTAAAACTTATTTTCCTTCAATTGTATTATATTTAAAGATTTTTCGTTCTATATAATACATGTAATCACTAATGGCTGCTGTGTCTGTGTATGAAATACTTTATTATCTAATAAGTGTATGTAATCGTGATATAAACCGCAATCATGTTTGAAATTAATCTCACATATTGTATTTTGATACGTTCATTGTAACCGCAAAGCATCAAGGTCGGCGGACTTGTAATACATTTCCGCAATCAGACACTCCCCCCGTGCAAATATTTCTTGTGAAATTATTACTTGTTTTTCATTTACAAAATCATCATGATTTTTAAGCATTATTTCAGGACTCGGTCAAGATTAGACTGTTTATTTATCTATTAGGTTGTTGATTGAATGCTTTATGTATCAATCTAAAAGATATTTATTTAAATACGCAAATCAGCTGGTACTCTTTGTACTGGGTTTATGTTACGTTTATGCTAATTTTAACTTTGAGAGGAAGTCTAGACCACGGATGTGAACAAGTTTCGATAGAACCTTAGAACTAAAAGTTTATCTAAAGCTCTAACAAACAATATGTTCCATGATAAAGTTTTAATTTAATGTATTTATGTTTTCTTTGTTGACATACAGTCTATTAATTTATATATAAGACGTACATATATGCTAAAATATTCACATAAGTATGTCGCATATCACTGATAACACTTAAATTAAGATTCCCCTCACGTAAACACAATTTGCTCTGACAAACGGCTCGCGTTTGTTAAATAAATGTGCCGAAATCGATCAATGGATTACAATATACAAAGGAAATTTAGCGATGAAACCATTCAATAAAATTTTGTTAGTAAAGCATAACGCAAAAGCGCTGTACAGGAAACAATTAAGGTGACAGTTTTCTGAACTTAAGTCTGAAAACCCTTATATAAAATAAGTATTCCGAATATACATGTCTGGTGAAAGAAAAAAAACAAAAATTAAACCATTTACTTTTTTAAAAAACTCAACAAAGAGAAAGAGAAAAAAAACCTTTTTGTTATTTTTATAATAATATTTGCCAAAGATAGTTTGCTTCTGTTATCACATGTTTGAACACGGTGATATTTTAATAACGCAATGAGATTAGCGCCTATGGTGGGATTATATGTTAACAGTTTTGTGTGAGAATTGTATCAGGTGAATGTCTGAGAGAGTGCTGTGCTCAAATTGAAGTCTTAAACACGGGCTGGCGTCTTCATAATATCCGTTGTGCTTCACAAAATCGGTTAGTCGGAGCTGGGGGTGTCGGGACAAAGGATTGTTGCGCAATTTGTCGTGGATTCTGTTTTGTGCTCCCCAGACGGGCTCAATTTAGTTTGAATTTCAACTGAACTGCATTTTTTTTTAATCTTCTCACAAAGGATTTTATGTAATAAATTGCTTAAGTATATTTTATACGCTCTGTTATTTGTATTAAATAGTATAAACGAAGCTGTTTGAATAGTTAATGTTGTGAATATTAATTATGTATTCTCATTAGGCAGCAAATTTCACGTCGAATTGCTTGTGTAGAGAGGTTCTGTTATTGTATCTTAATAACGCTTATTGGAGTTTCTCGTTGCGATGCAAATAACGAAGTTGTGCTTGGCAAATAATTAATTGTATCCAAAGGCTAGGTTGGAAGAATGCTTGCGATAACTATAAGGAGACATCTTTAATTGTTTAATACAAATTTATGACTTACATTATTGGTTCTTTTCTTGTTATTTAATCCTTGAAAAGATTTGTTATATTTATTTATGTAAACACGTAATTAAAAAATACGATGCTTTTGAAATTTTTTTTGCGAATCGCTATGTCTGCTCTGTAAGTTTTGTCTACTAATTATATTTTAATAACAGTAATATATTTGTTACAGCAACGAAAGACGAATCAGAAGTTGACATCGAGTGCCGTGGAAGGCAGAACGGCGGCGGTGGCGCTCGCGGTAAACTGCCGTACAACGGTTACTCAGAAGAGTGTCTAGATAGACTCGAACCCAATGGAAATATACCAAACGATAAGGACTCCCATTATGGTAAGTGTGTGCTCCACGATAGTTTCTTATTATACATTGTTTACCGTTAAAATGGTTCTACTGTTTGAATATTTGATGGTCTAGTGATTTAAATACTGGCTGGCGGTTGATGTTTAATGATATTATTAAGTGTAAAGTGGTTAAAGGTTTAGTAGGTGTCAGATTATTTTATAGACATAGATTTATCAAATGAAACCGAACACGATTGTGAAAAAATGTCAATAATTAAAATGAATATTACAATAAATCGCTTTATAAAGCCATGGTATGAGTCATATGACAAAATTTTCATTATATTGTGTAAAACATATAAACATTATGTTTATTTATGTATAACTGAAGTCATCTGAACGTTTACCTGTGTTTTATCTTAATCTGTGTCGTTTTATAACTAACAGTTTTACCGATATTAACAAGTAAATTTCTATAGAATGAATGAATGTTATTTAAAATTATATAAAATTTAAAACAAATATTTCCATTTTCCTCCAAACAAACATAAATCTCGCAAACACTGAATTATAAATCTCAGGCGATATAATATCTCAGACCTTCGGATTACAGAATAGCTCTCCTTATATGATAAATAGCCGTCTAGCGCTTCGTGCCCATATCGTAATTTGAAGTTGGGTTTTCTCGGAACAACTCGCAGGTATTCCTGACGGCATCCATTAAACAAAAGTTACTGAGCTTGGATGTTACGTGATTACAGGAAATCCCTCGCATTCTCTTGACTTTATAACACTGTATTATAAAATCAGCGTCGGAATTTAAGTACATTATCTGAAACTGTCTTTTTAAGTTATTTACTAATATAACAATTTTCTTCAAAACCATTAAAAAAATAAAATTGATATGAATATACTGTTTCAATTAATAGGTCGTTTGCGTAGATTTTCAACAGTTCATCGGTCGAGATCTACATAAAAAAGTTAATGTTGTCTAACCTTGTAATATATGCTAGACCCGAGTTTCGTTGCAGTTCTAGTTTTTGAATGAATTCAAATTATAATCTGTTACAAAATATATAAACGGCGCTCATGATGCACCGCTTGATACATACAACGTCAATTAGTCGACAGTTGGAGTAAGGGGCGAATCTGAGTCAGAGTCGGGTTCCATTACAGTTCACGAAAAGAGAACTCTTCGGATTAAGACTCATATATTAAAGCGCCCAGATTCTGTTAATTCTGCCTGTTTTACATATTTATATTCCACGAATACTAAGTAGAAATTTTCTAATCATATACTTATCGTAAGCAGTACCATGGGTTGCACTAACAAAGTTCTGGAAACCTGGTGCTGTGTTCAATGTAAACAATATGTTTATAGGTTACAGATTTTGTGTAATATCAATAAGCACAAGTAAATATGAACATTTTTAGATTTAGTAGTATTATGAAACTAGAAATTTGTATTGGTCGATTATAATTAATTACGTCCAACAACAATTCTGTAACAGTTCCTATTTCACAAGATTGTTATTCCACGGTGAGTCAGTTACTCAACATTCATAACACATGTTTGTCTACTGGGATATCGATTTGCATATCGGCTATAATATTGCGTATTAGCGAATTATGAAACACTAGTTTTTTATCGCAGCTTCGTCCGCAAGGAAAGTTGTAGTGGCTTAAATAAAGATATGGTAGCCGATCTGCAGCGACATCCATAGCCTGCGTCACGCGTCTTCATAAACAATACAGCTGTTACCTGTTACCTTGATCCCACAGGAATACCACGGAATTACGGGATAAATCTATGACTTGTTCTGATTGATCAGCTGCATTACATCATCTTCATCCAAATCTGTTCAGTAGTTTTTGTGTCAAAGAGTAACAAGCATACATTCCTCCTCACAAACCTTCGCTGTTATAATATTAGCAGGATCTATTTGATATTGATATTCTCGTTATTTGAGTTCATAAATTCTAGTATCTAGAACATTCATTTGCAATTCCATCTGTCCATTACAAATTACGAAGACAGTATATCAACAGGAATATATCTCATGATAATATCAGAGAATATATAAAACTATGCGAATAGTTCCATTCACAATTAATACATAAGAAATCTGTATGGAATCCAGTATTTAAATTATTTGGGGGGTATTTATTTTCAATGTGCCGGTCTATACGGATCCTATAGAAACCACTTTGACATCTGACAGAGGTTCGGTTTTGACACGTGTAAATACAGCCTGTGTAAATATTTATAGGCGATCCCAGAGCGTGCGGTGAATTTTAAAACAAACTTAAGGATTTTAAACGGCTGCTTTTAGGTTTGCGGTAACGACTCGAGTTTTGTAATTCCTTTTTTTAGTCGTAAGAACTTTGAGCAGAGCTTTTCTCTAGTATTCCTTCTTTCATAGAAATTTATTAAAGTGCTTTTTTTTATATACATAAAACGTAAAGACTGTATACGTATTAAAGTTTCATTTTATACGTATTAATTTTTAGTTTATCGTTCGTTAAAAAATATCATGTTGTCTTTAAAATTTCGATTAGATTGATTTGTTATTTGTATGTTTCATATAAACGAATGTTATTTGTTCTTATGATTCATCCGTTGGATTATTGTTTAATATTTATTTATAACTAAATCCATCGGACTATACGGACAGTGTTAGAATAAACCGGTCAATATATAGAAAACGTATAAAAAATTACACGCACCTTGCACTTATGTAAATCACAAGGTTAACATTGCATTAGTCTTCTTGAAAAACTTGTTACTTTTAAACAAGAATAGAATACATATGTTATTTTGTATTTATAATTATTTTATTTATTAGATAATTTAATTCGTACGTCCTTAACGAAATCATACGCTTCAATCAATTCATTATGTCGAAATCATTTCCTAGACATTGTAATTTAATATATGTGGGTATTGTCAATTCTCCTTTCACTAGAGCTGCGGTTCCCTGTTAATTATGTTACATATTTTAAACTATCTACTCTGTTCGTAAATGCCTGAATAACTATATTAATTGCCAATTATTATGTACTAGGCTAATTGGAGCGTACCTGTGACGGCGTTGTGTACATTGTACCGGTAATATTTGTATTTTAAAATCTCTTGTGTAGCTGATTGCGTAAACAAAAAGGGGGTAATGTTTTTGATGTATATATTAATGTTTGCTTAAACGGTAGACCTTAATTGAAAAACGGATTAATTGCATTCCATATATTTAATAAGGTTCCATTCTTTTTGATTGCTCATTTTTCGTTGTGAATAATATATTGTGAAAAATCCTAATTTCGAATTGACAACTCAAGCACTCTTTAATATTGAACGGGATGTCAAAAAAACACTTATTTTAAAGATTTTACTGATAAATAATTATATAAGAAAACATTAAAAAGTAAAAATATATATTATAAAATCGTTAAAAATCTGAGTCAAATAACTTACTCATAAAGTGAAAATGAATTATAAAAATGCGTATGCAAAGGGTCAAAACATTACGCCTTGAACTCAAAGTTATTTAAGTTAAAAATAACTGCTTCAAACTTGATACCACGTTATTTTGTTGTTGAGTAAACTTAAAAAATATAAACATTAACTGTTTTAGGAAAAACGAATTGATTTAAAAACTGTAGATAAATTGTTCCAATGCCATTACATTATTAGAAGCATTACATGCGAACGAATACAGCAAATATTCGTAAAAGTTCATATTCGAATCGAGTTTAGGGTCCAATAAACATTTTTATTTCCGCCTGAGTTATTTGGTGGAGTCCTACGAGTGTGATACTCATATCAGACCATAAAAATAAAACCTTTTGGCCTCGCACGCGATATAAGGTCTTTAGAAGGTAAGATCATAAATCATAATATTACAGGATTTTGTTATTTGTATAACCTTGATTGGTAGAATGTCTTGGATAACTTGGACCTATTGGCAGCTGTGAGATAAGTAAAATATTGCTAACGACGATGTATGCCCACCTCTCAGTTACACGTCTGTGCTGTGTAACTGTAAATAATAATTAAACCCCGTCCGGCATCTCGCGTGTTAACCGTTATGTGCATTCAAGTAATGCTGGCGTATATTAATGTTGTCTGCGGTTCGACCAGGAAAAAGATAAGATTTTTTGTTTTGTTTAGATGTATGAACATGTTTCAAAGGAATGATGAAGTAGTAGTGTGCAGGGTTAATAGTGTATATTATCGTCTTTATCGATTTGTGTACATCAAGAGTAACGAAGCCTCCGAAAGGACTTTCAATGATTTTTACATTAAAAAAAAAACTACTCAGTTAAAAATATTTATTTCATACATCCTTGATTTGCGTTTCCGACGCGATAGTTATGTGAATGAAGATAGTATCATAATTTATGGTAACAACAAAAATGGAAGCTTGAAGAATGAAAATTACTTTCGTTAAGGGTTTGGGAAGCACCGGTACTCTAGTTTATTGAGAGCCGTCAGTCACACCCGCTCGCTGTCACCGTAATGAAATCTATGTAGTGTTTTACTATATAGCAACAACGAGAGATTTTTCGTAGAAAATCAGAATAATTCAATGTTGTACCCTTCCGAGACGTTCATAAATAATATGCAATGAAAAAATCTTTTCAAAACAAACTCGAAGCGGCTATAAATTAAAAGCGACTGTGGAATTTATTTAACATTTTTCACTTTTAAAAGATTAAACTTTTGGGTCGTGTATTTTTTCAATAAATCAAAGCAGCTACTTCATCCCTACTTTATCCATGATCGATGGTCTCCCTGATCGATTTATGTGATACAAACGATTTGCTGTTCATGATTTATAAGCTCCATGTTAAAGCAGATCTCGCTTTTGTATCAAAATATTCTCTGAAAAACACTGCCTCTTACAATCGGACCTCTCAAATATCTTTTGTCTCTTGTCTATTGTCAATGCGATGAAGAGATTATTTGATGAAAATATTGTTATTTTCCCGATGACCTGCTTTGAAAACTCAATATTTTTTATTTCAAAAACAAACAAAATTTATACATTGGCCTAATTCTTCTATATTCATTGTATTGTATAAGGTATTATAAAAATATTAAGACTTTCATAAATATTGCTTGTGTGCAATATGACTATTGTAAAAACTAATAAAAAGTTAATATAATTTTAGTAAATGTCTACAATAACGTTTCTGATCACTCTTACACATTTGTTTTTCTCTAATTTTATTTATAAAATGTATGATTAACTTTTTTTGTGAGTATTTTAGTTATTTAAATGTCTGTTGTTTTTAAAGATTGGAGCGGCGGTGGTAACGGTGAGTATCGTGTTCGGAGACAGCTCTCTGTGTCATCTGACTCCAAGCTGTTAGACGAGGGAGCCCGGGAGGACGCGAGGGTAGTCATGAGGCCTAAGCGACCGCCGAGGCCTAAGTCCGAGGCTTTCTTAGGACCACAAGAGAATTCCAATCGACGTACCAAGCGGTTTAGTGCCTTCGGGGTGAGTATGTGAATAAAAAGTTTTATGTTATTTAAATCTAACATTGTATAGAGATAAAATGTTTGAGAGTGTCTCGTCATCGTATAGACATATGTGCGATCATAGAAAGTTGTTCGCGGATCATTTGACGGACGATATTCAGTCAATCGTGATGTTGCATGAGGGTAGACATAAAGAAGGCAGTGTTCTAGAGATAAAATTGAAACATTCTTTGATGGACGTGAGATAGTGGTTCAGATTTAATATTTCATACGAACCATCTTACTTTATTTATGTTTTTTCTCGGATGAGCTATAACGTATAAAATAATATAAATCAAAGAAGAAATATGTAGACTTTCTTGATCAGGCGTAAAGGAATTGTAAACTGAATAGCCATTTTTTCGTAAATGCGATTCCTATTGAAAAAATCGCTAAGGGTTTAATGTTGTGCATATAAAGAATAGAGACTTGTGTAGTATCTTTATTTGGAATCTCGTTTAAATGGCCATGATATTAACAATGGAACCGCTACATATAAAACGTACGTATCTCGAACTAATGCGCCATTATTGTGTTCTAGATACAAAAACATGTTGAAGGTGAAGTAAGAAAAATATATTGACATTTAAATTGTTATAAATTTCAAATAAAACTGATGTATAATGAAGTAACGTACTGTGTATGATTCAAAGATAATATTTAATATGAAAACGGAGCATATCATATCTCATTATACAGCAATAATATTTAGACAGGCGCTTGCCTGAAACCCTTCATTTTAATTAATTAAAAAAACCTATACAAAATTTATTAAAATATTCAATTAATCGTCTCCTGTTTATATGACGCTAAAAACGTTATATGATCATAAACAAATAAACGGTCAATTAGTGAGAACATTTTTACTTTTACTATTTTCGTGTACATTATTGAAATACATAGTGTGTTCCCGTCAAAAGATCCTCGTAACAGCAAATGAAGAGTTCTCAAAGAGTTCTCAATGCTCTCTTGTATTAATCAGCAACCGCGGATATAGCCAAGAAGTGACTTCACACAGTCATTTCACGTCTGTGCTTTTCATTTCATACATTACAAACACGAAAACTATTCTTTCAGAATGGATATTAAATTTTGATCAACTGACTTTTGATTTAATAACAAAATTGGTCTGTGTATTGAAGTGTGAGTAATTTTTAAGTTGGATATCCTTTGCTAATTTTGCAATGATTTGTGACGTAATAGCGCCTATTTTTTTATTTAACTTTTCGATCGATAGTATTACGTTTTCTTATCAGTATATAACAATATTATTGAAATTTAAAACAATCGATCTGGTTAGCTCGGCTTCAACTCAAATACTGTTTGTACTGTTTTTATCCTCATTGTATATAGAGAAAGCGGTAAAAATTGATTAATGAAATGCAAAATTACAATTATTATTTTGCTATGTGTTATATTTTTATTGTCTAATTACATCTTTTACATCATATTTAAATGTAAGAAAGAATTTAAATCTAGATTCTTGTTTTACAAAGTACCTACCTACGCCAATATTATGGAATTGCGAAAATTTAATTAAAAATACGAACAAACTTCACATATAAAATATATTTGGTCGTAAATAAAGTGAGATTATTCTGAACATTGATGGATGGTCATTGGTTGCAGGGTGACTCTCCTTTTGGGAAGTCTGAGGCGTATATAAAATTGGAGCAACTCGGTGAGGGATCTTATGCTACAGTCTATAAAGGATATAGCAAGTGAGTCAATTCATATTGTTTTTATAACATTACAGATATTATTTTTCCAATTTCCATGTCATTTTAATTTCTCATACACAGGAGTCGTAGAATAAATATTCTGATATAACAAATAGGAAAGCGATTTTGTTTTTTTTATTTTTTTAACGAAATTTCCTAAAAATGATGGCATTTGATATAATTAATAAATATTATCAAACATAAAGTACAGTATTATAAAATAATTTTAGTAGGCTTGTTTTAATAAAAGGTTGTGTTATGTGGACATTACATGTTTATGTTTGTAGGACCATAATTTACTCCTTTTTAAATAAAATATTTTTAATGTTAATATATAAACAAGCTATTAGCGTTTATATCATATTATCTATATATATATAAACAAAAGAACTGTTTGGAAGATTTGATAAAATTACAATCTACCAAGCAATATTTTATGGTAGTTATATATTTCGACAAATATACTTCCTCAACGATATTATCGAGAACTGCTGTATTTTTTTATAAAACCGTTTTTCGCATGTCATGGTCGTGTTATGAAAAATGTCTATCGTAATTTTCACAGCGTTTGAGAATTTTGTCATGAACAAAAAAAAAAACAGGGCGGGCAATAAAAATATTTGATTCCATTCTATCTATAGCTGAATGCTTTCAGAGCTATTTTAATATTATAAAATGGTTTGTAATAACAATATTATCGTATAATAGGTTTGTGAATTTCACCCGAAAAACCGTATGCAGTCTAAGAATAGTTCGGACAATTTAACGGGGGATTTTTTTTAGAAATAAGATTTCTCTAAAAATAAAATGATTGAGTTTGTTAATAACGATGATAGTTTAATAATAAAGTGAGATAATTTTCCACATTTTAACTGGTAATATTTCGCGGAAAAGCTGAGTCTTTTTGAACATTAATTAGTTGGTGTAAGACGAGTTTGGTTAATGGGAGTTTGGCTAAAATTAGAAACATGCTAAAAGTTCTGCTATGTGACGTGAGTTTGAAAAACGCTTAATGAAGATGAAGTTACTCGGTTTATTTTTAATATGAATTTCCAATGAATTTTCCTCTTATTTTCTTCTTATTTTTCACAATAAAATTATAAATTTATATCGCCTTATAATTTTGTTACAAACTTCTAATGAATACTGTTTCTTTGATGTCATGATCGAGTGGATTGGAATGATTTGAACATTTTAAAGCTCATTGCAAGGAAGTCCATGTTACCAGACTTCTCTACAACGAACAAGTACTTGAGAGTTTATAATTAACATCGTATATTGAATTATATTTTCTAAGGAACGTATTATTTTATCAACTTCTGTCTCATACTGCGTGTGACATTTGAGAAAGGCAATTATAATCCGTTTGTTTGTACTCTGTGCTATGTTTCGAACAATGGTTTTATTTTAAACGTATCCGTTGTCATATTTTGTAATATAAAATTTCTTGAACAGTTTAACACAACAAGTTGTGGCCTTGAAAGAGATCAGGCTTCAGGAAGAGGAAGGCGCTCCTTTCACAGCGATAAGAGAAGCTTCCTTACTCAAAGAGTTGAAACACGCTAACATAGTCACGTTACACGACATTGTGCACACCAGGGAGACATTAACGTTTGTGTTCGAATTTGTGGTGAGTTTATTGATTTATATCAATGTGTACGTAACAAGAAATTATTATACGTCATTTGAATATATAAAAATACACTTAAAAGGGTTTAAAATAATATCGGCCAGTCAAAAGTGTAGGTGTTTTAAACTAATAATCTAGTGTAATGGTAATGAACTGAAGTCTTGCTATAGTGCTATGAATCTAAGTTTATGTATATTTCTATACTAGTATGAAGCAATAAATTGACTTATATAATATTTGGACAGGACACAGATCTATCTCAGTACATGGAGCGACATCCCGGTGGACTTAACAGGCACAATGTGAGATTATTTATGTATCAATTGTTGAGAGGACTCGCGTACTGCCATCGAAGGAGAGTACTGCACAGGTAATAAACATATCACAAAAAACTAATTTAAAAATGTCCTAATTTCTAATTTTTTTCCATCAGTTCCATACACAAAAAAAAAAACATTTTTTTGGTGCAAAAAAAGTGCAATTTCTTGTTATTTTTTTTTCATCACTTTCTGGGGGTGATAAAAAAACAACTTTTAGTGGTCATGTCAGTTATTATTTAACTTCAATTATCATAAATACGGGTTATATTCTAATGGCAAAAAAATAACATTTTTTTTATACCCTTAAAATGAAACTGAATCCATTTGGTAGTCTCGTATTAAAATTTGTCTCATCAAGATATATCCATCCATTCTGAAGTGTATGTATTTATCATCAGAGATGTGAAGCCACAGAATCTCCTGATCAGTTCGAGTGGTGAACTCAAGTTGGCTGACTTCGGTTTGGCTCGAGCCAAGTCCGTACCGAGTCACACGTACTCACACGAAGTAGTCACCCTCTGGTACAGGCCGCCAGGTGAGCAGATATAATGATTTGAGACTCGCGAGTATTTTCATCTCGTCTGCCCGTGATTATGGTAACAAAGTAAAAGTCACAAATCGTAGGGGGTGTGTAAATTAAAAATAATAAAATAACTCGTAGTAAACCGAAAATATTAGTTTCAATTAATAGATTAAATTTCATTATTACTCAGCTGGGAGTATAGTGAGTAAGAATGGAGAAAAATTGCGAGAACTGGTTTGAAAGAGTAAATTAATAGGCTTAATGTGTCCAAAAAATACTAAGAGGTTTCATGGTAAAAAAACTATTACTGATGTAAAAAAAAACAATTTTTTTGTAAATTTCTGATTTAAATATTTTTTTTAAATTAATTGTGATATATTCTAGTATTAATATTAAAAATACTCCAACTGTAAGATGTTTCACAGTAAATTAAAAATTCTATGAAATAAAAAACATCTAAATTGATACTGCAGTATCTCAAAATATCTAATACAATGCAAAAATATTTTTTTTATATAAAAATATACCAAAAAGTAAAGCGAAAATTAGATTGAAGACTAAATTAATATTTAATAAATTTTCTAGTATAAATGCAAGATGTTTCCTTATTGAGAGACCGACTAAGTTTCTAAGTATCCTACTAAAATGTCACTTCATTAACTCAAACTAGTTTTAATCGCGTGGACTTAAAATCTTTCAAAGGAACTTTCTTGAGATTAAATTATAAGTAAAACTGCCAACGATACTTATCTCATGGGGATTAATTAAGAGATCTTTTAAAATACATATCAATTTTAAAATATTTAATGAAAATAGTGAATAATATGGAATATTTTTTATATTGGTAATATTACTGTATATTGAGCACAATCGTCTGAAAAATATTACTAAACAATCATAGTCAAAAAAACATTGTCATTAACAAATAACTCTGACCGTTCATGAGAAAAAGAAAAGAAAATTACAATTGCATTGAATGCATGATTCTCAAAAAATGACACTTAAAAATAATAACAACCCCCCCCCCCCCCCCTTCAAAAATTGCTTTATACCCTACACCGGAAGAGCAAGTCCCAGGTTTGAATCCTGTTCCATTTATAATATATTTCAATGTTTTGTTTTTTCATTCAAATACCTATATATTCGCATATTGTATCCTACAAACACCGAACCTTCACACCGAAAATTATTTCATCTTGAAGACGTAACTGTGACATAAACCTATTTATATAACTAATATATATAAGATGAAATTGTTTCGTTCGTCCAGACGTGTTGCTCGGTAGTACTGAGTACTCCACCTCGCTGGACATGTGGGGTGTGGGATGTATCTTCGTCGAGATGCTCTGCGGCGTGCCAACCTTCCCTGGAGTAAGAGACACTAACGACCAGCTTGACAAAATATTCAAGGTACACTAGGAATTTAACTATATATTTAAAACCTAGCTATTTCATATAAGATGGTTTCAAGTAAAAAATTTTACCAATTAAATTTGCAAGTAGTCATTAAAATTGTTCCCATCAGTGTAATTTAATTATTTTTTTATTTTTGCTAACCAAAAATTTGCTCTGAATTTAATTCTCAACTTTTGACCTTTGACCTCCAGTCTTATAATAAACGGACCAATTTCACGTTCCGTGGTTAGGTTTATTTTAGTGTAAATGTCTGCGTAGGTTTTAACTGCTGAATTTATTTCAGATGTGGGAATGGAATTGAGGATGTCATAAAATTAATAGAAGTAGTTTAATTGGAGTTATTCATTTTATCTTTATTTTATGACATAAATAATAACGTAATAAATTTTTGTTTAGCGTAAGATATTATAGTGACTTTGTATTTGCTGATTAATAGGACGTACTTTAGGGTCATGATTGGTCAGTTCCTATACCTCGGAACCAAAAATTCCATGTAATGTACAAAACTTGATACTCCCATAAAGTTGAAACCCAATACCCTACCTCCAAACAAGTTCATTGTTTTGGTATTCAAACTCAGTAATTTCCACCCAACAAGTCCATCCGCTTTGTGTTTATACTCATTATCTTCCATCCAACCAGCTCAGCATCTATTTGTTATGAAAACATTCCGTTCACCAATCTATCCAGGTCATCGGCACTCCAACGGAAGAATCATGGTCAGGCGTGACTCGTCTGCCTGGGCTGTCTACACACGTGTCCAGGTGGGGCGCTGTGCCTTCTCGACCGCTGGCTGCTTCATTTCCGCGTCTGCGGGACGCCGGTCGCGACGCTCAGCGGCTGGCAGCGGCCTTACTCCAGCCAGATCCAGCCCGTAGACTGCCAGCACACCGCGCTCTCGCTCATGATTACTTCAATTGTCTGCCAGCACGACTCGCCAGTCTGCCGGACGGTAACTATTCCATATACTGGACCACCAAAGTAATGTTATACAGACATCGAATGCAGTGAAATGTTTTGATCTCCTCAATTATCTATAACATGCAAGTTGAATGACATAATATATTACACATACATATATAATGATTATATGATGGTTGTTACAGAGGTGTCTATCTTCACAGTGGAGGGAGTCTGCCTTCATCCTGAGGACTAGGGCCATTAAACTTAGTTAGTACCTCTCAATTCCTATAGCTGTAAGTCGGAATGAATCCACGTGACCCTTATTACTCCCCCCCACCAAACTATTCCCCCCTCCTAGTTTAATTCGAGCTAATCGAGATCCTCCATCCGTCGGTTTCGACCCCTAGCGCTTGTTAAGCTTTTAATATCCATCCATATTTCAATTATTCTATGGTGACAAGGTATACTGATAGATGGGAGCCGTATAGCTGTGTGCCATGTGTCCGTGAAATGGACGTTATAAAAAAAAAATTGTCTATGCTATACGCCGATAATTTTTGGTGAAATGTTTTTTAAAGAATTATTTATATTTAATACGGTATAGTCTAAACTCTAACAGCCTGTATTATAAAATCCGTTTGACGTAATGTTAAGTTAAAAACTTGCCGAACAAATTGATTTCAACGAAGACGATATTTTGCTATAGCTTTTATTTCCTAGCCGTAGACGATATAATTCATACGTGTAACGATCGATTATTTTTTAATACATGCCTTTATATTAACGGATTGGCGTTTGTTTTATCGGACAGCGGTGTGAATTGATTACGACAGATCTCAAGTTTATTAAGTGTGGGACCGTCCTTATGTAAATTATAATAATAGGTTCAAAATAAAATATATAATAATTAATTGGAATTAGTATAAAGCTAGTTGTCTAGCGTCGATGTACCAGTTAGAGAAAACGTTAGTGGTCCCTCACGTAACTTAGCATGGTGTAGACGCCGGCGCATTGGCAACTCGGTTTTATAAAAAAAATACTTAATAACATTACGAACTACTACATAGAAAATGTTGGGTTCAATTCCAAGCGCATTAAATACCCACTAACAATAAGATCGTGTATTCTGTACTACGTAGTCATATGCTTTCAATTCGCTGGGAATATAATATCATTGATGACGAAGTAATTAGTTTCGAGATTTTACCGATTCGCCAGATCTAAGCATCACATTCAATGTTAAACCTAAGTTATATAGTGTGATTGTTGTACAAAGATCGGATGCTTTTCACTGCCATTTTAAAAGACACAGGTCGAGGCAGCGAGTTGTCAGTGTGCGGCTCATAGCGTATTATAATAGTTTAGAGTAGTGAATACAGAGCTTTAGAAACATTTACAATCAACTCAGAACGTCACTCGTTACTTCAATAGTATGTCGCTATTGTCGCGTTACGCGCGTCACGTGACGAGGTCGAGTTACGTTTTGAGTATTTTAGTATTAGTTTAATCTAATTCGGCTCCAAACACCAAATTAGTTAATATATTGTATAGAGAAACGCAATACTTTCAGTGTACATGGTTTGTTGAGTTTTATCTGTGTGTAGTTATGTGGAATCACCCGTTGAGTGAGGCACGCCGTGCTATGTTACTTGTATATCCTAGTACGAGTTTCATGTTTAACCGCAACCATGAAAGTTTTCATGTTAGTCGTTAGATTTTTAATACTCACGTAACGTGAGACGTATGGCCCTAAATGCTAAACGATGACTGTTATAGTCATAGTTAAATATTAAACTCGTAATAAGGATTCAGCATTTAAACGAAGGTTTCTTTACACTTGCTTTACAAATCAATATGTGAAAGTAATTATTCTCAATCAATAAAATTTACACGATTCATTATACGTTACAAGTCATTATTTTCGTTATATGTCCGTGTAGAGTGAGTGTTAGGAAGGCGATATCATCGCTGGTGTGATTGCATTTTTTAAATGAAGTACTGATTTTATGACATTTGGTTATCGTTTGTACGGAGGCTGTATGTAGTTGCTATTGTTTCTTTATATATTATTTTCTTCAATATTTCAACACTTCTCATATTAACCTACATCCGGCTCAAAGGCAAGCATTTACGGAAATATGCAATGTTTGTTTTGTCTAAACCAATATAAATTTGTCACAATTTTGCATAATTTTGTTGAATGTTGTCAGTCTTTAAGATTGCGAAACATTGTATAAGACATACATACAGATAAAGTTATATATGAGTTGCGAATTTTAACTTTGATATATGAAATAACGTAGACAAGCGAACACGTGAGTTTGAGTTATATTTTAGTGATGTATTAGAATATTTATAGTTTTTATCGTTTTTATTATGTTTCCTATCGACTTTCTTATGCTTACTCCAAGATTGCATCGTGACTATATACGAAGCGTTTTCCGTTTTTCACTAAATAAAATACGTTAATACTGTATTGTGCGAAGATTTATATATGATAAACTGTTAACGCTCCGTATGTAGTTAACATGCGAACTTAGAGTAAGCATAGTGTTGTCGGTTTATTAATATTGTAAACGTGCTTCTAATCATTTGAAAGAATGTAAATATGATATTTGAACTGATAATAATAAAATTTTTATTTCTTAATGATGTCTATGTTTTATTTATATTCTCTTATAGATAAGTTTGAATGACTATATATCACATCGGTACAGCCTTTCTCAAACATGTATGATGTTGCCAAATAGATTAAAACCAGCAGTATGTGACACAAAATATAAAACTCTTACCAGTTTCATAGTATTTAATATTTAAAAAAAATTCATGTCGTCGTAAGATGAGAATTAAAAATCAGAATTCAATTTATTGATCTCTCTGCATCCTACTCAAAGACTTGGGCCTGTCCAGAATTAACATCATTTAATTCTTGAAACGAAAGCATTCCTAATAGGTTCGTTTCAAATTTGGTTAGGTAGAGAGAGGAGCTTGGAAGGTGGAGGTGAGCGTATAACGCACGTTAGATAGGGGCTCCTTAAACCTACACCTTGGTCGTAAGTACCATGCACTGTTGAAGCTCCTCTCCCTGCAACGCGATGGACCCGGCACCCGCACGGTGAATCCATAGAGTGCTGGGAAGTTTCGTCTCATTTATTTGATCTCTTATAGATTATGTCATGGAGAATAATGAATGTTTATATTTCTCCATTTTAAATATAGAACCTATGAGAATGTGAAAGGTACGAAGGTTTTTCTTAAGAATATTTTTATTTCGGCTTTACTTTTAGTCTAGTTCTTTAGCTGAGAACAAATAGAAAAACTAATTTAAACGCTCCGTCAAACTGGCCATATGTGCTTTGATCTCGAAACAGTTTTATAAGTTCAATGAAGAATTTACTACAGCCTTTGTATTAATTTTCTAAATATCTTTTCCGTAGATAATCTCGAGACCTTACAAGTAGGTATAATAATACTATAGCCACTATGCTATAAAATTAAGTATGAGTCAATTTTACTAATTCTATTATATTCGTGAATATTCATTGAAAATGCCAAATAATACTTCATATTTAAAAAAGAACATATTATATAAGCCCGTAAAAAGAAACCTTGAAATATCACCGAAGAATCACTTGGCTGAGGTCCAAAATTAAAATAAGACGAGCTGGCTATTCTATATATATGTTGAATAATATTTACAGTTACATTCATGTATTATATAAAAAATAGAGAAAAAACCTTTTAAAAAGCACAAAAACATTGCTTAAAAATCTTTGTCAACTTCATAGATTATAATGCAAATACTCGTGTACTGGAAATCCATCGATAAGAAATTCTTAAATAATCCGTTTGAAACACAATAGATTGATTCCTAAGTAACAACTCGTACAATTACCAGTATGTAGTAATAGTTAGTTAATACAAACAAAAGTTTAAATCGATTGAATCGTAAATAGTGTATGTGCCATCTATTTTGCAAACTACCTTCACCATAATATGATTAGGACACAAATGTGACACATTAAAAATAATTAAAACCGAGCAGAGGAAATTCTTAAAAGCACAAAGCCTTTAAAAAAGTTGTTCCGCAAACATTATTAATTAGCCGGCTCCCTTTGTTTCATGCAGGGGCTTGAAAGGAACGCTGACACAAGATACATTTATTAGAGCGAAGGAAGCAAATTTACGTCTGTCGCAGGTAGTAGCGCAATTGACAAGCGCTTAATTATACACTTCCGTAAAACAAAAGAGCATCCGATAGAAAATTTCTGTATAACTCATGAGAACTTACATTACTACATTGATTTGAAAAAATCCTCAACATAAATGATTCTTTATAAGAATTAAAAAGAAATCTGTTAACAGGAAAAAAATATTAACCTCTATATTTAGAAAGCTTTTAATTGATCCGGTCGAGACTACATAAATTAAATCTTGTTGGAATCTGAACCTGGCTCTCGTTGGAGTTGTGAATTACTTAAACAATACCTCTGTAACTCGAATCGTACTTACTTAGAAAAGTAAAGTTACTGTAAGTTAATACTTCTAATGCTATATACATGTTCTTATGAAACGGTTGTTCTTTAAATTGAAGACATAATAACTTTGTTCATTACTATTGTGATTTGAAGTACCTGAGGAGAAACTACGTACTTTTTGTATAAACTATCTATATTCCAGGAAATACATAAAACATATTGATATAAAAAAAATACATATTATAACCCTAGAATGAATAGCATCAAGTCTTAAGTACCTAGAAAAAAAAATATTTTGTGAATTTTTTATTTATAAAAGTTTATTCTGCTCACTGTTTATGGATTCCTTGTAAATTGGATGAGAATTGCCTGAAGCAAGTTTTAATTTCTCTACTGGATTTACACAATATAACCATCATCGACTTCCATAAAATCTTTTAAAAAGTACTCATAAACATTATATTGTTTCCGAGAAAAATGACAATTTAATATTTATTATAATCAAAGTTACATTTAAGTTTTTAACTGCAATAATAAAAAACAAATTATTTCAACTTCAACAGAACTCCATAATTACAATAAAATTGCTAACAAATTGCAAACAACTTCATTGTTGAAAAGTTGTAGTTACTTATTGTTGTAGTAAGTAGTTGTAGTTACTGTGCTGTTATTACCTATGCTTTATTCATATTTAGATACTTTCGTTGTTAAATTAATATGAAGGTACAAATATTGATTGGCATTACGTTAAAAAAAACGAACAGTAGTCATAACGTTACAGTGTAAAAGCAAAAGAAGGTTTCTTAAACACGTTAAACTAAATATACGTTTATAGTCAACTATAGATATATATATTTTCTTCTTAATCTCTTTACATTAACTAAGCAGTATTATTCGGTATCGCTTATTAAATGTGGTATTAAAAATGTCTCACTCTGATTTTTTGACTTCGCAGCAGTCGAGTGAAAAGATTACCCTCATAGATAAAGAGACAAGTGTATAATATCTCCCGGCAGACTTAGCGTGACCCAAATTTAGGGTCAGTCGGTGACTTGCTTTGTGGAACGTTTTACCCTCGACCTTAACAATGTCCTTTGTATTCACGTGATGTATTTACCGCATTACCCTTAATCGTTGAATTAAAGTTGTTTCAGTACGCGTCTAGTTTAAATTTTTGGTGTTGTAATGGTTATAAATGAGAAGTGAGGTTTAGATTTGTTAGAGACGAAACCTCTTAGCATTCAATGGATTCACCGTGCGGGTGCCGGGTCCATCGCGTTGCAGGGAGAGGAGCATCAACAGCGCCTAAGACTTGTGACCTAGGTGTAGGTTTGAGAGGCCCCTATC
The DNA here is from genome assembly GCF_018135715.1 of Danaus plexippus. Classification (NCBI taxonomy): domain Eukaryota; kingdom Metazoa; phylum Arthropoda; class Insecta; order Lepidoptera; family Nymphalidae; genus Danaus; species Danaus plexippus. The sequence continues at coordinate 6,215,698 of NC_083545.1, forward strand.
TAAAGCGCGTTAAACGCCCACCCTCACCGTCCATGCTCCTCTCTCTACCTAACCAAATTTGAAACGAACCTACTAGGGCTGCCTTGGAAGTTCGTTCCAAGAATGAATTGATGTTAGTTCTGGATAGGCCAAAGTCTTTTAGTATTTGTTATACCTCTCGCTCCCACTTCTACCGCGAACAAATTAACGACAAATCTATGCTTAGTGAGATCGTAATGCTTATTGATCTTGATGGTATGGTCTTTAGGGATGTTGGTTTCCCAAAGAATCATAAGCTCTATTATCACAACGCGCTTTAAAATTCATGAATACATCAATAGGTCTGGTCTGGAGGACGACGCACAAATATCCTCTGGGATTTTGTATTGTTTCTCGTGCATATCCATCATTATAGTGCAATCCGCAGACGCTTAGATAGAGTAAGGTTTGACGTTTCATTTTATAGCCCTAGTGCCTTTTCTCACAAAACCTACTGATTGCTCGTTTGTGGTTATTTCCCTTTTCGCTCTGGCTATCGAGAGAAAATTTTCGTTTTCAAACCGTACTTCTAAATTATATAGAGTTAAATTTGAGAAGCGATCTCAATTTGTATTTCAGTTTTCTTATAAAGCGGTCGATTAATCGACAAAAAATACAGAATTTTTAATGTTATATAAATCTATCGGATATAAAATTATGTGGGACTATAATTTTCATCTAAAAACCAATTCTAAGATACATAAAGAGATAAGTGTTTCTAGGGACATTTGTTAGATTATAGAATCATATGTCTTTGTCTGATATTTATTAAGTATGAAATTAATAACCACGTAATAAAGAAGAAAATAAATACCAACTTTTACCGTCAATTTTCTTATAGTTTTCGCTTTATTCTGTAAAATAATAATAATTTATTATTGAGATTTCATGTGACAAATATTTATTTGTAAATGAAAATAAAGTTGACATACACTAAATAAACAAGCCAATTAAAGGCCTACTTAGATTTTGGATAATATGAACATAAAAAAGTTACAAAATATCTTCAGAATTTAATTGAGTTATAAGCAAATTCGTTGTGAAGCTCACTTATTTTGGTTTCAAACGCTGTCCCTTTATTGCATTCCTTAGACTTTCTTTGGGTCAGCACGGGATAAATTATAAAAGGAATTTTATAAATATTTCAATCCAGCGGATGAAAATAAACAAACATATATTGCAGTATAACCGATCCTTTAATTTTACAACAACGAAGTACGCTCTAAGAATAAATTTATGTTAGTTCTGGACAGGCCCAAGTCTTTTAGCAGGCTGTAGAGAGATTGCCGATATACCTCTGGCTCCCACTTCTACGGAATACACGATTTATCTTTCTTAGTGAGTTCATTAGTAAGCTCGTAATACTTATTGAATTGTTTTTTTATTTCATAATTTATTACGAATAAATGACATTTCATAGCGGACCATACACTATAAGTATTTCATATTGATTAACTATTTTATTGTTAGACATAACGCAAATGTATTGAAAAAGTTAATATATTGAACAATATGTTGTTATATATATATATTTTAAATTTAAACAAAGCTAAGATCGAATCTTTTAAACTTGTCATTATTGTTGTAGTAGAACAAGTCATTACGTCAGAGCTTCATATTCATTCAAAAGTCGCATTCAACATTATTGTTGCTTACACTACTTGCATCGTTTTATAACAACGTTTTTTTGACTATTAATAAATTGCAAAATTACAAAAAGCGAGCACAACTACTAATCAAATTGTTAAAGGCTGTTTGGACAGCCCCAATGAAACACATTTCCATCCGCTAGGAACTGGGCAGAATTCCAAAAAAAAAACATTGGTAATCTGTTGCGGTAAAGTCCAAAGCATGTGGCTGGTATCGAAAACATTCCGGTAACTCTTGTAATTGAGTTACCTGACTTTATTGCATACGTTTTACACAAGCATTGGACCACCGAACAATTTTCAGCAGCTTTTATGTTGTCTATTTTCGCTGAAGCCAAAACTCCGGTGACCTTTGATTCAAGTACTGCAATATGTCAATAACGTCACAGATGGTCTAATATAATCAGTTTTTAAACAGATCTAGGAAAATTTCAGTTATTGTAATGTAATTATTCAATTAAGCCGTAAATTCCTGTTTATTTTCGTTAAGTCAAATAATAATATCGTTTTGAGCTTTTCAGCTATTTCGTATTATTTAAGTTGATCACATTGTTTTACTGTGATGACCTTAAAGTAAAGATATCAATTTAATTAAGCTTCAATTGATATTTTTTTTTAAAACACTCCTACTACTTCTTTTGGGTCGGTTTGATATTCATTATCGTCATTATTTTTCATTGTCAACTTGAATCTAATGCCTTATAGCTTGCACTACTAGTAGCTTTTATACACATTATTAAGCTTTCAGGCTGCTTGTACAAATTTGTATTCCGAACAGAACTACTTACTTTAAAATACACCACTTAATCAAATGGATAATAAGGAATAAATAAACAGCAGGTGAACAGTTGAATTCATGAATTTAAACCACAAATTTACAAGCCCTTATTTGAAATATGTATTTATATTTAAATCTCTGGGAAAATTTATGAAAATATTGTAAGTCAACTTTGCTACTCCGATAAAATATTAATTAATGTTAGGCTCCTTACAGTACGACATTGCAGCAATTCGACTAAAAATATATCTACATAGCAATGCTTGTATATTGATCCAAAGTTCACAGTGTTTTTACATAGATATATAGATCACTCGGAGATCCGAAATCTAATACGGAATTGGGCGTCAAGTATTCGTTGAGCTATACTTAAAAACATAGTTTTACTTAAAATTTTTCTTAAAGAGTGAGAATTAAGTACATAATTATAGATCAAAGTGAAGTAACATAAGCCACTTGATTTTAGTTTTGAAAATTGTATTGCCTCTATGGCCGTTAAAGATTAAGGTCGTCCTGTAAAATTGCTTTCGAGAGAAGGTAAATTTTTTCTTTTTACAAATTATATTATGTCGTCGAGCCGTAATCTCTGACCGTATTTAAATTAAGGCCTTAATAAATAATCAAGAAACCTAAAAGAAGGATAATTTCAGGGTCCTTTTATATATATATTTAAAAGGTCTAAAAGTAACATAACTTAATAATGAAAAAGTCGACTGCCTGACAAAAGGTAGAAAAAATATTTTTTCAGAATTAAAAATTACACCCAATTCTATAAATGGAGCAAAATTTTATAATTTTTTTTTTAAATTATGTTGTTAGCAATCTCATTACAGAATATTTTTTTTTTATTTTTTAAGTTAGAAATTCTATTTTTAAAGATTTAATTGAATACAATCTTCTGACTTATAACTTCCATCATAATTGTAAAGATGTTGGTAGGTAAATACTTGTATTTATAATCAGTCTCTTACTAACTCAGCAACTATATATTTTTTGTCTTTTTTTTCAGTTATCACACAGACATTATAAAGCTACAATCTTTGATAGCAACGAATAATAAATATATCGCAGTACCTGTACTCAATAAACCTTTTTATTTCTATTCTTTAATGGAGATATAAAAGTTGCGACTTTCATAACTATACTGACAATTTTCATATATAATATACTAAAGTAGGGAAATTTGATTTAGTATCAGTGCTGATAAAAAAATCTTCATTAATTAATTGACTCATCTAACAATTCAACATTCAAATGAATTCTCAAACGTTATTAACTTGTTCTTTCTAATATTATACAATGAGAATTGAAAGGAAGAGCTGACAAAAGATAAATCCGTCAGAGTAAAGGAAGCAAATTGTCATCCGTCAAAAGTCGGGGCTTGAATTAATATCCGGCCTAATTTTCTCACCACAATAAAACAAAGGGTCACCGATCAAAGATTTGTGCATTATTCATGTCAAGTATGAGTCTGCTTGAGTGTCTAAATTATTCGTAAATAAGAAAAGAAAAAACGTTTTTTATTATGCTTGATGTTTGAAATAGAATAAAATATATATCACAAATAATATTTCTGTATCTCACATAAAAATAAACACAAAATAAAGAATTTGAGTCACAGTCACAGATTAAATGTTCTTGATAATCAGTTAAGGTACCCTTAAATAACCCGTTAGAAGTGATTTTCAAATTAAATCCTGTTAGGGATTGGAAGTCCTAGCTCTTAATTCTATTTGCGAATTTCTCAAATACTAATTCCCTACTTCAATCGGACGGACTAGATTGAATTAAAGTCGCTAGTTAATCCTGGCGGTGATAGATGAAGAATTTGTTACATTAAAGTGTTCCTTATAACTTTATATTAAATAGTAATTGTAAATATAAACATTAGAGATTTTAAAGATGGATTGATTAATCGATGCATGTAGTTTTGTAACTTCATGACAAGGAATAAAGATGTGTGTATGAACATTTTTATGTGTAAGAAACATTCTTCTAAAAGGACGGGGGCGGGGAGTGGAATTCAAGAAAAGGTAATAGATTAAGGGTTATAGTTATAGATTTTATATCACACTTCTGTTCTAAGAAAACTTAGAACAGGTCTCAAAGCAATTTAACTTAGTTGTTTCACGGAACATATTTTTCCAAACTTAAAGCTTTCTTGTAAATAGTAATACCATGTTATGAGATTGTTTTTATATAAAACATATTGTTATATAAATGTCGTAATGTTTACGATATGAAAGGACAATGAACGTGAAAATAAAAATAGATATGAGTCGTCGGTATAACATTTTATTAAGTCTCAACGAAGTTCAGCATAATATTTGGACCGAAGTTCTTGCCAAGGAATTGTCACGAGCTACTTAGACACTGTATTATATCGCTGTCGTTGATATGGGAATTAGGACTGATTTATTTCATTCAAATCATTTCCTGTTCGTAATGTGATGTGAGACGTCAATCACATTATGAAGAATGGAATATTTGTACCATTGGCGTAAAAAGAGTATAAGAATAATTAAAAATTGTATGTAACTGCTATATTTACTTTACTGTTACGGAGAAAACTACGTCTCATTTGTTTTGTGATGTGTGAATTTTATTAATATTTATTAAATTATATAGTTTACTAAAATCTCCACGTAAACAGTAAATGTTTTTTGGATTTTCATAAGGGGTTTATGTTATAGATTTAATTGAAATCAAAAACGTATTATACTTCCCATACTCTACAAAAAAAATATTATTTCCTGGGGTGGTGAGAAAAGTATTCAAATGGGATTTCCACCGGATGGACCCGAAATCGACCTTTTTGAATCTTGTGATCTTCAAAACTGTCGGCTTTATCATCTTGAAATCAATGTCCTTTGAATAGAGAAGTTGAAATAATTTTATTTAATATATAAAACATATTTCATATGTCTTATTTTTAAGCGCATTATTTGTATAACAATAGTTACCTACACAGTACCTCAGGTTAAGGTTTGGGAATATTTTTAGGACATCCTTTAATTATATTTTTTTAATTCAGGCATCATCATTAAATGACCTAAATTTTAGAATAGAAAAGAAGTAACTAGGTATGAAGTAATATATACGTTTAATAATACTTTTTACAAAGGAATAAACCATCTACGATCATGAACTTTGCAAAACCTGATAAGGGAACGGAAACATGTAAAGATTTTTATCGCAAAGTTTTTTAAGAAATAAAATAACATAAGTTGTTAAAAGTAAAGTAGAATCAAAAAAAGGAAAATAAAATAGCAAAAGTAAGGAAAGACTTTATTAAGTATTTAAGAGGAACTCGAGTCGTGTCACAAACAAATTTTGACTTCATTTACTATACATATTTACTTTACCTCAAATGATATTTTTTTGACCTTAAAAATAACTATGAAATTTTACGTATTAGACAACTAAACTACTTCATGTACGTAAGAAATTGTACATATATAATTTACTTTATATATTATATTCCAATAGATTTTGCTTTTGTAATTGAATTTTTTCCAACAAGTATGAAACTCCACGATGTAAAAGCTTGATGAAATTGCTTAATTCATTTTTAAATTGAATTTATTATTACATTCATATAATTTAAATTAATGCCTTAAAGATAAAAGTATCAAAAATTATTTATATGTTTGTGTAACTTTTCTTTTTTCTGTTTTATATATATATGTATGTACTGTTATATATATATATATGTACCCCAGCACAACACAACAGTTTTAAATGATATTAGTTATGGTATAATTATTTTTGCCGCAATGCAAAGGGTGTATTAAGTGTGTCTAACCTCTCCCGACAGACTTTGCGTGACCTAATTTTAGGGTCACTCGGTGACTTGCTTTGTGGAACGTTTTACCCCCGACCTTATAATGTCCTCTGTTCTCGTGATAAATTGCGACATTGGTATTCATTAATTTTAAATTTAATTTCTTTTGTACACGAAGAATTATTTTATCGTTACAATATTTTAGGTAACGAAATGAAATAAAAAGGAAACAAATATATTTAAGCCATAAAAAGAATTTAATTTTTGTTAAGGTACGTAATTTAAAAGGAATTTTACATTATGACGACTTCTTGGACATATTTTTAATTATTTGATTCATTTTATAAATTCTTTCATTTTATATTCTTTCAGCTCTTATTCTTCAGCTTCTTATAAAGTCTTGAAAAATCTTACTCTTCTTTGTTTTATTTAATTCGAGAGTCTTCAATGGAATTGACAAAATAATATGTATTCAATCGAAATTCTCAGAAAGGTGGAAAAGTTTAAATTTACTGCATTTTTTTAATTTCATAAGCGCCAAATGAGCAGACGGCCTACTTCATAGAAAGTAGTCTTCGTCGCTCATGGACATCTGCAACATAAGGAAGTGGCAGTTGCGTTGCCGACCTAGCATGTGGAAAAGGGGGAGGATAGGGTGTGAAAAGGGAAAGAGTGGGTAAAGGTAACGTCAACCGGCTCTCTTACTCATCAGACGAAACGCAACCATTTGAGACTACATTCCGATGATTTTCTGTGAGAGGGTGGTACTTTACCCATTTTCGAGGTGTAGTAACTTGACCACAGCTAGGCTTTGAAACCTTTAAACTGTATGAACTTTATCACACATGAAAAACGCTTCGATCACTCCTTACATTATTGAATAAACAATCACAATTATGTAGATTTTTTTGAAAAATCGAAAAATATGAGTAATGACAAAGTCCTATGAATTTAACGACAAATGAAAAATGGTTGAATCTTAAAAACAGTCCAAATTCTGTCTCAAAACAAAGACAGCTTAGACCAAAGTCCTGTTAAATGTTTGGGGCAGTACCAACCTTCTGTCTTTTGTTATGATTGATCTTGTCATGATTGTGAAAAATTAACAACCTTAATTGAAAAGTTGGCTAACTCTTCTACTAAGACTGGTCAATGGCTTTAGTTTGCTAAATTACAGGAATAGCTATTAAACGTTTTTGACATCCCCCAAATTTCCTGGACCTTTTTCAATAGATTGACAGCGGTTTCTGATTTAAACAATTTCTGATACGGAATATAATTCGATTCAAATTAAATTTTCCAAAGCGCTGTCAAAGATTTCATTTATTTTGACATCATATAATTTTCAATTGATTGAATCAATGAACTGCGCTAAATAATGAAAGTACAAAAATAACAGGATTTGTATATAGATCGATGAAAAATATTATATCATTACATAATTTTTCGTATACTTTTTGAGATAATTTCATTAGCTTTGAATAAAAATAAACATAATACAAATGAAACGGCTTATTTCATAAAAGCACTTAAGATGTTTTCTGCAAAAGATAAAGGCTTAATTCGTCGATTTTAATTAAAGACCAACTTTACAATGCTGAGAATTTCAGATTTTACGTAATGATTTAAAAGATTAGTAGCTTTTGTGTTGAAACCATATTATATTTTTTTTATTTCATATCAAAATGAAATTATGTGTTTGTTTATTATTATATAGAAAAATTTAAAGGGTGCTTGTAATATAAGATAGATAACAGTGCCTGTTCTTTTTACTTTGAAATAATCGACTAATTAATTATTGGTGAGGTAGGAAGGAAAAACTCTGTTATTAAAAAAACAGTCTTAATATACATTAAATCTTTTCATATTTCCCTCATTACAATATAATCTTTCAATTTATTGGATTTTTAACAACTTTGTATTAATATCAGATTACGTTTCCAGATTTAAGCACTTATTTGAACTCATTAGACATCGATGAGGTAGCAAACAACCCAATGTGATCCTAATAAAATATTTGTAGAGGAAACGGTGATTTTACCCGCATATCGCACGAGCATTAGTTAAGTCAAATACATAGAAATGCTCGGGACTTGCGAAACCTGCCTTCCATGATTCATTGAGTTTAAATAAATACTTTATTTACATCGACATAAGCTTTAAAGTGAAATGTTTTTCTATTATATTCTTTATATAACCGTACACATTTATAAAACACAGTTATTCTTCAGGATTGTTAAAAGCAAATTTGAACATTAATTTATTTATTTCAATGAAAACAAATTACGACCACAATGGTCGTATGCAATTAAAAAAATATATATTTTTGTATATTAATTCAAATGTCCATTGAATGCTTTACACATTAATTATGAGGGCAATGAAAATATTGTCTCGAAACTTGAGCGTTTATAAATATGATGCTTAAAAAATTGCTAATTTAAATAAAATATAAAATTCGGAGAGGCTATAAATATTAATATGAGATTAAAATATTTTTTAAAGTTCGGTGCGCTTACCTTAATTAAAAATTCAATAATAAATGTGGAAAGGCAACTTATTTTTAGAAATTATATAAACAAACATTAGTTTTACTTGTATATATATTATATAACGTTGCGATAATCTTTTTATTATAAACGTGAAAAACCACTGAATAGATTTCAAGTAAAAAATGATGATATATTCAAATATTCCCTAGGATTCCTTCAGAATAATTATTTTTTTATGAAATCACGTAACATAGACGATACGTCTATTATCGTCGTCACCATGTCTATTTCTTACGAATTTTTTTCAGGTTCACAAAATAATTAGCAGACAAAAGCTAATTGATACTGCAAATTACGATTAACGTAATCCAAGCTCCTATAATGGAATAAAAATTACCAAAATAACATTTTTATAAAAATATTTGTTCTTTTTGATAAGGAGTAGTGGCCATTCTAAGCATAGATTCCCAATGATTTTGATATTTCTAACCATAAAGTCATCTGTTTCTCTACCACAGTTTTTAATTGTCACACTACATACAAAACGTTCCCAGTTTCCAATTCATAAATATTCGCACATGTAATATTTAACCAAGTTAATGGGAGACGGGAGACGTGTAAGCATTGTGACTAAGTAAACTTGTTGGAATCATACTGAACTATTTGTTAGATTGATAAGAAAACTTATAAAGAATCCATTGCCTGGAATAACTTCCTTCGACTGCCGACTTTCAAGGAGTACCCTTTATAAGTGAAAACTGTCACTGATTGATTCTAAAACTAATCGTACTCTTTTGAAATGTAATACTAGTTTCTAGGTGTCTTTTTTGTTTTTGTAGTTACAACATCAGTTAGCAGATTCGGTGGTGACGGTGAAGGTCAGCGATTTTGTAATTTTTTTTAATATATCAATAATCATACCGATCAAATATTTAGGTTCTTATGAGGTTTTTACAATTATGATGACTGTACTGGCAAGCCGTGAAGAATTAATGGCTTTTGTATTTTTTATGATAATGCTTTTATATCAAAAGTCTTTGCAGTATACAACTCTTATGCAACACCTGAAAAAACTCGTACATGCTACATAATGATGTCACACAATATATCACAAACGAGGAAGAAACTGCTATTTGTTCAAGTCCGTAACAAGTTAATTTATTTTACTACGATATAAGAACTATAAATTAAACAACTTTGTGAAGGAGATCTTAGGAACTTGCTTACAATTTTCAATATAATAGGGTACAATATAAAGTGCGCAATTGAAATACACAAGAACTAAGATCTGCTAAGTCGAAAAGGTTCCCTTTTTTAGTTTTAATAGGTGTTAATAAAGTGGACCAGCAAAATTAAGTTTTATTCAAGTCCTGAGTGCGAATGAGTTTTCAAGAGTAAAATCACTACAACAGAGAGATTAAACCACCGCTGTGACGTTCACTCATTGACTGTACTTTTTCCCAATGATATTATAACAATGCACCGTTTTTTTTTTATCGTTTTTCATCGTCAACAAACAAAGAGTGAACTATTAAAAGAATGCAAAACAGTTTGAACAACTAAAGATGTTTTAAAATTTAATAGTAGGTACAAATTCTCAAACATGAAAACCTACATTACTTATATCATCAATTTTTAAACATTAAAAATTGGTTTCCCCACCTTGTTATTTTTTTAAGGAGTTTTGGTGATGTAAAAAGAAAAAGAGAGAAAGAGCTGTGGACTTGTGACAAGTTCACTAATGAACGAAACACAACTCTTACTTCATACAAATCCCGTCTTAAATCTAATATTATTTTGTATAATAAATTCTTTATTATTTATTTTGATAATTTGATGGTTGTGATTGACTTTAGAACTAGACATTATTTACATAAATTAAATTAAATTAAATTAAGATAATTAAATCAATTATTTTGTTATAAAGCCTCAGTTTTTTGGATTATTGCAGCATAAATATACATAAAAATTCTCTCAAAGCACTGTTATTATACATTTATATAGTCTTGAATGTTTTTATTAGGTCACAAAATTTGACATGTCCGAGTCTTGCCGAAAAACAGACTATATATTGGAGCAAAAGATTTTTTTTACAAGTCGTTGGCAAAAAGCAGACGGTCTGTCTGATGTTAAACGATTATATTGTTAACGCATCCGTAAAAAGCTATAAAAAAGATTACATCACTAATTTATAATACTCATTTTTAATATATTCAAGTGACGCAAATAATATATTCAGAAGATTTTTTTTGTATACTTTAGAATACATTTTTTATTTACGATTATATTGTCTATCATTATTTTATAAAATTGAGGTGAAGTTTTTTCAATACTCATAAGAAAATTTATCCAAATATCTTTAGACGTAAAGCTTTAATATACAGATGAATTAAAAACCTAATACTTAATTCATTCTAAACATTGTGTGTGATTTTTGATGACAATTTACCTTCAAGTTACCATAAAAGAGAAACAATAAGGTATGTAAATGACAGAGAAAGACTGATAAATCAAAATGTATGGAAAATAAATTTTTAAATCAACGCTCGATACAAAACCATTTTAATATTAAAATTACAGAATGATACGAGTAACATGTTTTCTTAACCCACCTCCGATGATAACAATTAAGTTAATTATATAATAAATGCAAGTTATGAGTCCTTAAACGTAATTGCTTTCTCACACGCGAGACACATATTTACTCGTTTTCCCTTCCGTAGTAATGGTGCAAAACAGTATTACTGACACGATATTATCTATTAGAACTTTATTTTTCTTGTAAGAATAAGAACATATTAATATATTAATCTATACTTCTGTAATAGGTACTTGTACATTTAATTCTTAGTTATCTTTCATGATAAGTCAATTCTATATTTAAGTGTATTTATGTTACAACTTTTATTTCATCAATAGTCGTTGATTCCGAAATTAATTTTATTATTAAAATTAAAATTTTATAACTCTACCTTACATTCTGGTACTTAAAAATAAATTTCTCTTTGGTAGACTTTGTTAAAAATTACATTATAAATGTAGTAAAATTATTTAAATGAAACTAATTTTATTCGGATATACAACGCTTGCTTTATTTTTGTAAAAAACTACATACTCAATTTACAAAAATTACAAGATTAATTTGGTGCCGATGTTAGTATATATATTAGTATTGTATAGATAACATTAATAAAGGTAAATGCTTGAGGTTTAATGTCTTTAGATAATGTGAAACTAAATGACGCATTGTATTTGGCGAACAATAGCCATACAACCTTTAAGATCGGTTGGAAGTTTGCCAAAATAGGCAAATTTTCTTCATAAGTTGTCAAGTAATTTTTTAATATGGACTATTATGTAACATCTAAGCGAAATTAAAATTTTGAATTTTATTTAAATATGAGACATAAATCATAAATTAATACGGTACATTTTATATTTGAGCGACATTAGTCCTTTCATATTTAATAAACGTTGCTAGACACGAATGCCTTTTAACATTGCATATGCGAGTTTGTAAGCGTATTAAAACCTTGTTACGTAGCATAATATTTTTAAAAATTCTATTCGCATTAGGGATTATAAAAATATAAAGGGAATTGAGCCACCCAATTTTTTTAGTGTATATGTAAAAATTTTATTTATTCGTTTATTTTGTATAGAATATGTAAAATTTTGAGAACAAGTTATTAATATAAATGTTACATTTTCATTTCTAAATTTTTTAAAAACAGAAAAGATTTATTTTTTATTTTTTATTCTAATACGAATTAAATTTGTGATGTTCGTATCACGTGTTAAACAATTTATGAAACAACAACTTGTAAATTACTTCATTTGCAGTGATGTATGTTTCAATGAAACAAGCTGTTGTTATATTGTATATGAAGTAAATACTTGGCCTTAAGTAAAAAGAAAAATATTTTATAAACTTAATCAGTGTACCTAAAGTTATTATAAAATCTATTTAGTAGATGGGTTCAATATTAATATTGTTCATAGTAATGGGGCAACGGTTACCATGAAGATCTCATACTGCGGTTGAAATGATTTCTACAAATGCAAGCCATTTGAAAAAAATATCCTTAACTGGTCCAAAATCTGTAAGCCTTTTTTTTTTTTTTGATGACGCAGGGAAACTCTTTTTACGAGCCGTCTCACCGGCCTTGGTGGGGCCGGAGAGGATGTGTGAGACTCGACCTGGGCAGGTCCCTACTCACTAAAACCACTGCGAAAGCCATCGGCCGCTATGTTGGTGCACCCCGGATCTGTCAGCGACAGGGCACACCTGCGACTGGCCGGTCCTGGCAAAGACCGGACTTACTCCCTCGGAGAAAGGGGGCGATCCCGGCAAAATCTGTAAGCCTGCGCGAAAACCTTTAACCCGTGGAAGACTCATATCCCAATAATCTTAACAATTTATAGTAAAAAGAAAGCTTAACATGCCTATTTTTACACAGTCAATAAAAACAATTTAGGATCTCAATACCACAGAACTAAATGTAAATTAAATCTGTCTTCGTGTATGCTACTCCTATATATAATAAGACCAATTAAACATAAAGGCAGAATAAAAGAAAAAACAATCTGAAGATTGATAAATTATCGAGCGGTATTAATTCTCAGGTAATATTACGGATGTTATAGGTGTTGTGAGACATTAAAAAGTTGCAGATCATTTAAATAAGCATCGCTTGTTGACAAGATATGTCATCGTTCCGAATGTAAACCATGGCCTACTTTAAAGGTCTGGCCTTGACAGATGGTTTTATTTTTGTACACGGCGAAATATGACCTAAATAAATATTTACTTTCTCAGACTTGAGAACTATATAAAGTGAAACGAAAATTATTTTTAGTAACACTTCTCATCACTTACCTACGTTAGGCATGACGGACAACAGCATATCACTTCAGCAATAAAAATTGTGAACAAAAAATCCTGATAAAGGAAACTCATTGCTATAATTAAATACAATTTGAAATATAACAAAGCTATCTTCCAGTATTTCTGTCATAATCAACATCTCCGTTGAGAAAGAACTAAGTGACAAGTCTCAAAACTCGTTTTTAGAGAATAAGAAGGGATCACAAGAAGCATTGGTGACTGAGAGCTGCCCACGATGAACAAAAACTAAATATGTATTACAAAAATAATAGGACCATACTCACCGAACAAATTTCCACCGAGCTCGAGCTGCAAGTGATTGGGAGGAATTTCTGAAAAAAGTGATTCTGTAAATGAGTTTTAAGCCGAATTGATTAACTTTGCAGGTTGTAATTATACAAAAAAAAATACAATTCAGTGGAGTACGATTACAATAGCAGAAGAAAATAGTAGAGATGTAAACTGTGTAGAATACAAAATAAATGGTGATGGTAGCTAAACCATAATAGATTTACCTTAAAAGTTATTTGGATTCTATAGAGTTAAAAATGTTCATCAGAACAAGTTATATATAGGGATAATATATTATTATTCGTATATATCTGAGTGAATACCTTTTATTTACGAAACCTCAGATTTGAGATAGATATTTCTCACTAAATGGAATGATAGGTATCAAGTTGAACATACCGCGTCGATAACAAAGATCCTACTCTCCGATTCTAGAAATACTCTAATCGCTACAAATATAGAGAGTATTTGTGTGTGTACGCAACTCTAATGTAAGGCTAAGAGTAAGAAACTAAGTAATTTAGTATATAATTCAATAGTAAACATAACGAGTAACTAAAAAATACGATAAAGATGTTACAAAAGGTGCCTGAAGAATAATTATGTTAGTGGAAACCAACAACTCCTGTGAGTGGTATAAAAGGATCTACATATATATGTCCTTTATTATTAGTGTGTGTATATTTAAATAAGAGCGGAAAATCACAGGTTTAATATATAACGATGAACAATTACTTTTACAAAAGATTTTTCCTAATTTAGATATTATTTTTTACCGTCTTCAACATGTCAGTGATTCATGCATAATTTTGTTTTATTTTACAGCTCATTTAAACTTCGCCATTTAGATGTGCAATTTTTCAACCGCTTTTGACAGATTTTTTAAACTAAATTATATATCTGCGTCTATAAGAAGTTATGCTATTTTACAAGATAATTGAAAATAACGTTTTTATCACTTCAAGTGTCAGTAATAAAAATTATGTTTAAAATCATCTCTTAATTCCCTTTTCTCGTTGTTTTAATTTTCAGGATGATTTATTTCATCCCGAATTCGGAAAATTAATTTCTTAATGCGCTAGGTGACTGTTAAACGAAGTTTTGGTTCTGCCTCCGGAGATGACTTTCGGCGTTGAAAATTAAATGTTGATTTCCACTGTTTTGGTATTGAATAAACCTATAAAAAATTAATATTCACATGAACTTATTTACACGTGTTTTAATCTTCTGATTCGCAACGAGTATTTGTAGATTTTTTTTGGTTTCAGTACGGTTTTAAAACCGCCTTTATTACATTTCACGTTTTGTAATAAAATATTCGTACTACCAATTTTTTGTTCATCCTGTCATCCATTTTGTCGTTTCGCTGCAAAATAAAGCTGCTATAAACTCGCTTAACAACCAATGACGTTTTACTAAATGTGACACATTGTACTGGACGGTCAACACGCCTGAAATGCGATTTTATAAATTAATATTGAAATACGCTTTTAAAGGTTTCATTGATAAAAAACAGCTTTGATGGGAGACCTCTTTCAAAGATGTTAATTTATTTTGCCACTTTGGTACTGAAATAGACTTTTTATAAAAGTTTTCATTATATAATATTAAATTTATAATTCTGAGTATTTTAAACGTTATTTTTTTTTTTCAATTTTGACCGTGTTATACTACCGACTGTATAATTATATTTTAAATACTATATTATAACATTAAAATATAGAGGATTTTTCCAAATTTTTGTTTTGCATGTTATTTAATATTTCAGAAGTTTTTCAACTGGCTGTCTGTCCATTCCGGTTACTATGTAAAAAAACTAGAATTTTAATAAATTGGACAAATTTTCCACGAAATCGTTATTTAGTTTTTCAGTAAAATTCATTATTTGATATATATTTGTTCATAGACATATATTTATTTGATTTGAAATAATGACTAATTCTCTAGAATAACCAAACGCCGTCTAATTTCAAAGTAAGCTGGGCTTATATAAGTATTCGACAACTGACTGACTGACAAAAGTCATGTATAATAAATTGTATAAAAACAACAAATTTTTTTCTTAAATATCTTCTGGGAATCGAACACACGAGTATCGGTATGGATTACTTATATAAAAACTATCACGACTATACATGCGTCACAACAAAATAGTTGCAAGCGTTTCATAGATTAAAAAAAACAAACAGTAATTAACTATTTCGAAATGTTGAGTCTCATTTCATGTTTAAATTACAAATTGACATTACTTATTAAAATATATTTATTTAAATTACCATAAGTCATCGTTGAAATACGTTAAAACCATTATTAACAGAATAACTCTGTATTGTTTGTAGTGCTAGAACTTATAAAAAATCAATACCCACCTAGCACACACTTTCGCTTGAATAATTCTACAATTGTTTTGTTGCCAGGGGTTATTAACTCAAACAGACACAGGGCGCAGGCGGTTACTTTTTTTTAAACTCTGAATTAACAATAAGTATCGTCTAATAGTGAACGCTGTTTGATCGGTTAATACCTGCATAAATTATGTTGTCCACATTTGTCATCACCAGCATTTGGGGGAAAATTTTGGGTGTTCAAGTTGAGGGAGACACTGATAGTAAATGTCTTTTCGGATATACAAACATAGCTCGGCTCGCTTAAGAATGTTGTATTCTACCGAGTGTAACTTTTTTGAAGTATATGTATGGTGTGCCTCGTTTTCACTGAATCTACGTCTTCGGCAAAATAAGGAAATGTGGCTTAGTGGCTAGTTTAGGCTGATGGCTAGACTCAAGGTGGTGGTGAACTGGCAAGAGATTACACGGCAGACCTCTGATGGAATTAAATGAGGCCTTGAAATTGTACTTTAAAAAATGTAATATTGCTTTATCCTGACCATATTAACAGGAACTTCATTTTACCACCAAAACAACTTACAGACAGAATTAAAATTGTATTATGTCATAAAGCAGCATTCCAGTTCAGATACAGCAAACATTTCCAAGTGATAATTTACTATATTCGTACTACTACAGCTAGTACTAAATTCTCTCAAATCCTCAGTTCCCAGATCGTACATACACTCGAGACATTATATTTCGCTGGCGGCTCTCTATATAATACGAACGAATATTGCTCACTGTACAAATGATTTGAAATCGAAGCTGAGACTGGAATATAGAATTATTAAATGCCATTTGAAATTTCTAGTGGTTTCTTATTCCAAAAGGAGAAGCTTTTATTTAAGAATCGTTCTCTTTGTTGCCGCTTTTGACCTATTTTTCTCAAAGGCGTTTAAAAACAAACTGTTGTATCGGAAAGAAATCCTTTACGCTATAGAATACTTAAATCTTAATGTGTATTTTCATTTTAAATGAAATTTGAAACAGAAATAATCACTAGTTACCAAATAATTTTCAAATATTTTACTTTCAAATAAAAATATCAGCTTCTCGTTTAAATTGATTATTTCATCACAAATAAATATCATATAATTTTAAAGTAAAATTCTTCTTAATAATAATAAATTTTATTAAGTGTTAGTCCTCCAGAATATCGTGTTTTATTTCAAGATTACCAAGTGACACAAAAAAGCATACATTTTTTTTTTGCAAAAGTAAGCTGTAGAATAAATTAGTTGTATTGTATATTTCTATATTTTACGACGATCAGAATTTTTTGGTATCGTTTTCAGCGGTATATTCAATGTGTCCGAGTGAGATGTAATTATAACAAAAGGATCTGGAGACGAACTTCTAAACTAACTAGGAAAGCAGTTCCCGAAAGGACAGGACTTTTAAGAATCTAATCAGGTAAGACATTCGTCTCTCAGCTTAACCCTACATATTTAAACCATCAGGTCAAACACATTGCATTTAAAACACTTTTTCCCTTTGATCTATCTAGCCACATTGAACTACTTTGATCTTAGGAACCAAAGTTTAAACAGCAATTTTTCGCTTCACCTGGAAGTCCAGCTTTCTTCCTGATGGAATTTTTAGTCTTATCCATCTTTACCGATGCATTATACTTCGATCCATTTCTGAATGACCAGTTTTATGCTTCGCCATTTCCTGTTTAATTTAAATTATTATAAATAATCATTACTAACACTCGGCTTTTCCTGATTTACTAACTTACGACCTCGTAATGGTATTGTAAAGCATCTCACCACATTAAAATATTCATTTCCAGGTCTGTAAAACTCTAGAATCCAAAATTTAGATCTAATTACTGTAAAGAACAGCTTATTTAAATAAATATTTTACTGCATGTATGAGACAATCTTCGCTTCATAATGTAATATACACTTCTTTCGATCACGCTCAGGAGCCGTATTTGGGAGTTTATTATTTTAATAACGCTTTTACTAGCACTTGGTAGGCTATAACCTGATGAGTCGATTACAAGAAAACACCTTGATACTTTAAAATGGTTTTATACTTTCAAGCACAACCGTCTCGATCGGTATCCAACAGCGAGTGACCGATCGAGTTCCGTTTTAAAAAAACATACCATATTAAAAAAACATAAATAAAATAATACCCTACGTAAAATAAACTATCACTTTACAAAAATAAATCGGTAAAACATTTCCTTTGAATCGATATAAGTTAAGTAGTCATAATTTAATACTATTAGAAGTTATTATAAATATTAACGTCATTTAACAAACAAAATGTGATATTCCATATCAAGGATTAATATGTCGGTAACAACTCGGCCATCCTCCAGTTTACGAGTCCCTCGTATATTACAGAAGAGAAAGAGATAATATGTATGTATATTTTTAGTTAAATAAATTATGTTACTTTATGATTTATATAAAATTAAACATATTCTCAGAAACATTTAATTTACCATTTATAAACGATATTTAGAGAATTGGGAAGACCTAATTGTTATGACAATAAGTTTGATCTGATTAAAATTATCAAAATATACAACAGTTAATTAGTCTAAACAATGATATTATGTGACGTCCATGTAGTATGACTGATCCATGACTTACATCGGTTACTTGAATTTAAACTGATGCATGACAATGATCAGTAACATAAATCTAAACAGATGCATGACAATGAACAGTAACTTTAATCTACACCGATCCATGACAATGACCAGTAACTTTAATCTACAGCGATCCATGACAATGACCAGTAACTTTAATCTACACCGATCCATGATAATGATCAGTTACTCAAATCTTAACTGATCCATGACGATGATCAGTTACTTAAATTTAAACTGATCCACGATAATGATCAGTTAGTTAAATCTAAACCGATCCATGACAATGATCAGTTACTTTAATTTACACTGATCCATGACAATGATCAGTTACTTAAATTTAAACTGATCCACGATAATGATCAGTTAGTTAAATCTAAACCGATTCATGACAATGATCAGTTACTTTAATTTACACCGATCCATGACAATGATCAGTTACTTAGATTTAAACTGATCCACGATAATGATCAGTTAGTTAAATCTAAACCGATCCATGACAATGATCAGTTACTTTAATTTACACCGATCCATGACAATGATCAGTTACTTAAATGTAAACTGATCCATGACAACGATCAGTTATTTAAATCTAAACTGATCCATGACGACGATCAGTTATCTTATCTAAACTGATCCATGACGACGATCAGTTATCTTATCTAAACTGATCCATGACGTTGACCAGTTACTTAAATCTAAACTGATCCATGACGACGACCAGTTACTTAAATCTAAACTGATCCATGACGTTGACCAGTTACTTAAATCTAAACTGATCCATGACGACGACCAGTTACTTAAATCTAAACTGATCCATGACGTTGACCAGTTATCTAATCTAAACTGATCCATGACCTTGACCAGTTATCTAATCTAAACTGATCCATGACCTTGACCAGTTATCTAATCTAAACTGATCCATGACCTTGACCAGTTATCTAATCTTAACTGATCCATGACCTTGACCAGTTATCTAATCTAAACTGATCCATGACCTTGACCAGTTATCTAATCTAAACTGATCCATGACCTTGACCAGTTATCTAATCTAAACTGATCCATGACCTTGACCAGTTATTTAATCTAAACTGATCCATGACGACGACCAGTTATCTTATCTAAACTGATCCATGACGACGACCAGTTATCTAAACTGATCCATGACAAGCTCCCTAATTGCCCTCTACTCATCTCCTGATACACTTGCAGATTCCGCACTAGAAGTCGCTTCGTCCTCTGACATGGGTGGTGCAAACGTAAGCCATAGAAATATCTTGTCTATCGCTACAACAGATTCGTAATGCCTACCTTTTCTAGTAATAGGAGTATCTTCTATTACGAACCTGTCATTGGGAAGCACCTTTTTAATACGGTAGGGACCTTGACATTTTGGCTCAAGCTTTTTAGACTGTCCCTCTATTCCCGTTGCCGCTCTTATAACCCTAATCAAGTCTCCTGTCTTGAAAACTACATTAGTTTTCAGATGTTTATCGAAATTTTCTTTGGACTTTAGTTGTTGAACCTGAATGAGCTCGTTAGTGTCTGATCTTAACTTAACTAAGTCATCTGTGGTAACCTCTGGCATCGCGTCTGATATAACTTCATTTAATATGCCTTGGGATGGGTTCGTGCAACTGCATATAACTATAACCAAATAGTAATTCAACCGGTGTCTTTTTAGTGGTAGCAGTGTGTATTGTGACCGTGGTATTAATACCTAACTGTATATCCGGTAAATGTTCGTCCCAGTTACCGTTTGGTTTGTCATGGTTCATGGCGCCAAGTGCAGCCAAAATTGTACGATTGTACCGCTCTACCTGCCCGTTGGCACGAGGAGTTATATATGTGCTTAATACCAGTAGATTTAATAAAAGTTTTAAACACTTTACTTGTAAAACTAGTACCTTGATCAGTGATAAGGCGCGTTGGTGTACCGAAATAGCTGAAATGCTCTTTAAAAATTCTAATACTTGTCGAAGATTTTGTGTTACGTACGGCTGAGAGGTTTATGAATTTCGTAAAACTGTCAATTGTAACAAGAATATATGTGCTACCTCGCTTTGACCGTATGAATGGTCCTAAATGGTCTGCATGCACTGTGTGAAACGGCCTATCGACTTTTGGAATAGGATGCAATTCCCCCGCTTTAGGTCCACTTGGAACTTTATGGTGTGCACACTCAAGACAAGCTGCAACATATTTTTTTTTTTTTTTTACAAATCGTCTCATCTTGGGAAACCAGTATGACGCTTGTATACGAGTTAAAGTCTTATCTAGACCGAAGTGGCCGATATCATCATGATTACTCTTCAAAATTTGCCACCTGACACCTCTCGGTACTACCCAACGTTCATTGTTGTCGGTTCGGTGTTGTTAGTGTTCGGATCATTTAATATATCGGAAATATTCTTTATTTCGTCATCTGCTTGTTGTACAGTCGTAAGCCAGTCGTCCGTGTTAACAGCGAGAACATCAATGACGTGCTGATCGCTGATACTGCTATCTACGGGACTCCTACTTAATGCATCAACTTGAGCCATCTTTTCGCCAGGTCTATACTCGATTTCACAATCAAACTCCAAGAATTGCACCCACCAACGAGCAATTCTCGGAATCAGATCTCGCTTGGTAAGGGTGCTTCTTAGGGCGTTACAATCAGTTATTATTTTAAATTTAAGGCCTAACAACTAGACTCTAAATTTTGCAAGCGAAGCTATAACGGCGAGAGTCTCTAACTCAAATGAATGCAATTTCTGCTCATCAATACTTGTTTGTCTACCGTAATAAGCAATTACTTTTAATAAACCAGTATCATCCTTTTGGAAAAGTATTCCCGCTACCCCAATTTTACAGGCATCTGTATGTAATTGAGTTTCAGCTTCCGGATTGTAAATAGCTAAAATAGGTCGCTCTGTAAGTCTATTTTTTTAAGAATCGAATTCTTTAATTTCATCATCGCTACATTTCCACGGAGAATCTTTCTTTAATAAAGCTGTGAGGGGCCTAGCCAACAGAGCAAAATCTTTTACAAACCTCCTAGAATAACTCGCCAATCCCAAAAATCTCCTAACCTCGTGGACAATTCGCGGGGCGATAAATTGTGATACAGCTTCTGTCTTGTTCGTACCGGGTCTAATACCTTCGGAACTTACTTCATAACCTAGATAGTCAATCTTGTCATAGAAAAATTTACTATATACATATAAAGAACTACCAGATAACAGATCTAACTGAACTTCTATTCTCGGAAGAGGAAAGTGTTCCCGCATAGTCTTTTTATTTAGAGCCCGATAACCTACGCATAGGCATTTTTCTCCCAATTTCTTGTTGACTAAGACAATGGGACTTGCAAATGGAGAGTTAGATTCACGTATTATTCCGCTGTCTAACATTTCTTGTACCATGTCACGTACACACTGTCGTTCAGAAAACGAAAGCCTATATGGACGATAAACCACCGGCTCCGAATCTTCCAGATGAATCACCATTTCAGTTTCAGTCGTGAAACCAAGATCTTTCAAATTACTTGAAAAACAGTCCTTATAATTCTCTAAGAGAGGTGTGAGTTTATCTTTATCTACGTCACTAATACCATCACCAATATTTAACGTTGATTCATTTGAAAACGATTCAGTTGTTGTTTGCAATCGGTTTACTTGAAGGCATCTATCCATCTTAAAGCCGCGAGTGATAAGCTCCCCTGGTAATAAATAATGTTCCTTATTTTCACGTCCCCTGACAGTTCCGTTAATATAAACTTCACCAGAATAGCGTCCAGCATTAATAATGGGAACTGCCTTTATTTTTCCACTAACATTGGAGACGTCTGTAGCACAGTGCAGCACGCATTTCTCTTAATTATATTGTTTTACTTTTGAAAAAATAACATCAGAGCCCGTTTTAATTATTTTAATATTAGGCCTTTCAGTAAAAGTGTGTCCTAACATAACTGGAGTGTTAATGTGAGCGTCATCAACTACTAATATTTCAATGTTCCTTTCTGTAACTCCTTGAATTTCAATATCCGCGATAGTAGAGCCTATAGGTCGAAAGTGTGTGTTGCCAAATCCAGAAAGTATTGGCCCTGCAGTTGGTTTCCATTCGAGTCCTAGACCTTGTGCATCACTCAGACGTATAAGGGTACCTTCACAGCCTAGATCGACTAAGCAATGAGCAATTTTGTCATTAATTTTTAATGGCATCTTATACTTCAGGCTAGAATTACACTCATTTTCGATTCGTAACACCTTTTTACTTTCGTTTAAAGTATTTTGTCCCTTTTTGGGACATTCGGTTGCTACATGGCCTCTTAAATTACAGTTAGTACATTGTATTCTCGGTTTTATGCATCGGAAAAATGGATGTCCCGTTTCGTTACAGTTAAAACATACCATCTGACTATAGTTCGTTTTTTTTTTGTGGTTGGCTACTTTTGTTATTAGAAGCTTGAGAATTAAGAACGACTTGTTGTATACGCCTATCTCTATCTTTCCCTTTATTCTCAACAAAAGTATTTCTATCATGTCCTACTTTTACGGTCTTGAAGAATTTAAGGACCTGTTCTGGCTCGTTGAATTCTGCAGCCTGTGCACCTAGCCGAATACCCCTATCTTCAATACTAAAAATTAGACAATCTACAGCGCGCTTACCTACTATCTCGCAACGGTTTATAAGATTCATTTTAGTGTAATAATAGAGCTCAAGTGATTCGTTATATCGCGCCTCCTACCCTAACATCTCGGTAAGTATTTCCGCATAATTATCTCGAGAGGGAAAAGACTCTTTGAGCTTAAGTTTCCACTCTTTCCACGAGTAAAGTAAAGGTGGCAACCCCTGATACCACGTCTTCGCTACTCCGGAAAGCTTAGGTAAAGCGTAGTGAACAATTTGTTTTTCGTCCCAATTATATATTTGTGCACATTCTTCAATTTTATGTATCCAAGAATCAATAGTTTGTTCTTTACAGAACGGGTCAAACTCAGGAATAACATTATTGAGAATAGGGAACTTGTCACGCTCAGTAGTATTCTTATCCTTAATAACCCGCATTACGGTAATAAACTCCGCAAAAACTGTTGTTGTACGTCCGCATACCTTGATTCATTGGCACAGTCATTACCAATTCTATCTTCGCTCGTTGGTTGCGCTGATGGTCGCCTGGCGTGACAGCACAGCAGTCCGGATCGCAGGCGAAGTGCGCTGCCTCGCAGTTCTGCATAGCCGCGATCTAGTAGACTGCCCGCGGCCGTCGCGCTCACGAGCCACACGCGTCTCGCCTTGCCTTCGGCTGCCACGCGTCTCGCCTTGCCTTCGGTTGCCACGCGTTTCGCCTTGCCTTCGGCTGCCACGCGTGCTCTGCGAACACCTCTTGCTACGCGGCGACTGGCGCCCCGTGAAGAATCGCTAGCAGGCGATCCGACTCTTTCCTTTCGTTTGAGCATCGTCCTCGAACAGAGTAACGACATTAAGAGGATAAGATTTACATAAAACGTATTAGTTTATAGGTTAAAATATTAACGTAAACGGCACTTAAATCATTTCCTAATGTAATGTTCAGTAGGTAACAATTCCCCACCTTGCAATTGTATACAATATAGGTATATAACCCCAGCACATTTCAAATTCGGTATTACTATATATTTAGCTATTCTTTTCTTTACAGACGCGGCATATTTAGTTTAATATATAACTAATAAAAAAAAAAATAAAAACAAAAATACCCTCGTATTTCAAAACTTCATTCCATACCGCAATATTGTTAAGCACAGTATAGTACATTCCAAGTAATTTAATACAGAACATTAAAGAAAAATACTTACGTTTCTCTTGGGCGGGTAGGATCACACCAAGATTTAAAATAAAAACTCGATGCTATCCCACTTCTGAGATGTAATATACACTTCTTTCGATCACGCTCAGGAGCCGTATTTGGGAGTTTATTATTTTAATAACGCTTTTACTAGCACTTGGTAGGCTATAACCTGATGAGTCGATTACAAGAAAACACCTTGATACTTTAAAATGGTTTTATACTTTCAAGCACAACCGTCTCGATCGGTATCCAACAGCGAGTGACCGATCGAGTTCCGTTTTAAAAAAACATACCATATTAAAAAAACATAAATAAAATAATACCCTACGTAAAATAAACTATCACTTTACAAAAATAAATCGGTAAAACATTTCCTTTGAATCGATATAAGTTAAGTAGTCATAATTTAATACTATTAGAAGTTATTATAAATATTAACGTCATTTAACAAACAAAATGTGATATTCCATATCAAGGATTAATATGTCGGTAACAATAATATTAATGATCAACTTTACATAACATTTATCATCAAATTAATTTAACGATCGGCCATATTGACCGCATATTACGTCACTGTAATAGAATTATACCGTAACAACAGGAGTACATAATTCACAATAAATAATAATTTATCTACTTCTGTTCTATGCACCGGACAGTGG
This sequence comes from Danaus plexippus, assembly GCF_018135715.1. NCBI lineage: Eukaryota > Metazoa > Arthropoda > Insecta > Lepidoptera > Nymphalidae > Danaus > Danaus plexippus. The sequence continues at coordinate 6,241,079 of NC_083545.1, forward strand.
ACACAGCATGATACTTTTCAAACTAAATCAATGGACAAACTAATTTGATCTTATTTCCATGGGACACAGCTACGTGGACTATTTTTTTAACACCGGACACACTAGGATATTTTCAAACTAAATCAATGGATAAACCTATTTGATCTTATTTCCATGGCGCATCCCTGCATGGATTCTTTTTTTTCTTATCATCGGACATCAGGATGCTTATCGATGAATAAACCAGTTCTATTTCGGTTTAAGCTTTAATGATTTAAATAAAATAAATGACCCAACCATTTTTTTTTTGGGTCTACATCAATTATTATGTTGCAATTTCTAATTATTATATATATATTACTGTCATTTACAAGATATTCGATTCCATAAATATATCAATGGCTGTTTACATAATAAGAGTACTTTTTTCTAACTGACATTTGTAGGTAGTTTGTCCTTTTGTTTTGTATCGATGATAAGTTGTCATTTTTAAATTCATTTTGTGCGTTGTTTTACGTGAAAACGTTAAGCTGACGGCGGTTTTACTCAGGTAAGTGTAAGTTATTATACATATTTATTTTATTCATAATTTCACCCGTTTGTATATAAATTTCACTGATAATATTACCTAAATTAATCTAGAAAAATGTTTTTTCATAAAATAATTTCGGGAAGGGACTATATTTAACGATTAAAATATTTTTTCACGTTTACCTTCATCTGTCATTAAAATTTTATTTATAAATTTCTCTTTTTTGTCCGTTTTATCAACACTGCTATAATACTATATTGGAATTATTAGGAATTGATTGATTTTTTTTTAAACTAACACTCTTTCTTTACATTACCTATTTTATCACAATAATCACAGTGTAAATCTGCAATTTTCCGTTCTATGTCCGTTTTTATTGCATCTACTACATCGGACATTAGTTTGCATTAAGAAAATCTATTACCTTTGCGTCCACATTAAAACAAAACGTTCGAGCTTTTTATCTTTATCAAAAGTTTAATTATTATAAAATCGTTAAGGTTCGACTACAGGATTTGTTAAATAATTATGTAAATAACATGTGTCTCTAGAACCTGTACCTCAAGCTCCAGCTTTCGAAAGCTTTCATAGTAAGAATGATGAGGTCGCAGATTAAATGATGACTTAGTTCACACAGCTTTCCTAGAGCTGACTTTTTAAAATAGTCCTTCTATTACTTGTTCATCCTGACATTTGCTAGTTGTCACCAGGTCGTGTAGTTTTGTGAAGTTCTAGTTTCCATTACAGAGACGAAACCTCTTTGCATTCAATGGATTCACCGTGCGGGTGCCGGGTCCATTGCGTTGCAGGGAGTGGAGCTTCAACAGTGCCTGGGACTTGCGACCCAGGTGAAGGTTTAATGGGCCCCTAACTAACGCGCGTTAAACGCTCACCTCCACTGTCCAAGCTCCTCTCCCTACCTAACCATATTTGAAAAGAACCTACTAGGGCTGCCTTCGAAGTACGTTCCAAGAACGAATTGATGTGAGTTCTGGACAGGCCCAAGTCTTTTAGTAGGTTGTAGAGAGATTTAGCCGTTATACCTCTCGCTCCCACTTCTACCGAGTATAAATCCACGACGAACCTATTTCGAGTGAGTTCGTTTGTGGGCTCGTAATATTTGTTGACCTTGATGGTATGGTCTTTGGGGATGTTGGTTTCCAAAGGAACCGTAAGCTCTATCATCACAACTCGCTTTAAGATTCGCGAATACATAAATATGTTTTTTCTGGAGGCCGACGCACAAATATCCTCGGGGATTTTATATTGTTTTTCATACGTATCCATCATTATATTCCAATCGGTAGCCGCTTTAAGGATGGAGTAAGGCTTGACATTTGTTTTTATAGCCCTAGTGCCCTCTCTCACAAAACCTACTGATCGCTCGTTTGTGGTTATTTCCTTTTGCGCTCTGGCTACCGAAAGACTAACCGCTTCACGTATGATTTCCAGAACCCTATCGTGACGACGCGAGTATTGACCGCTATCGAGGAGTACCTTACATCCCACTAACACGTGCCTAGCAGTTCCAACTGCCTTCCCACAGATATAGCAAGTCTTTTCGGTACCTTTACCCCATCTTACTAAATTACTTTGATCTGGGAGAGTCATCTGGAACGCATTGAGATAGAATTTTAGCAATGCTGGCGACCAATCATGGATTAAGGTGCGCCATTTTAGTGCTAATGGGATGCAAAAATCTCCTATGTCTAACCACTCGTTCTGCATTTCTAAACTTATTGCATGGATCTTATATTTATCATTCTCGTCTTGCCGAATAAAAGACTTCAATATATCCGTATCTTGGACCTTCCTACTTGATCCTAACCCTACTCTGTTACTTTGCGCTCCTATCATAAACTGCTTGTGGAATTGAAGCCTTGACTCTAGCTCTTGGGCATCTTTGTCTTTTGGGAGCGATGTAACGACGTCATCCTGGGATTTCCCCACGATGTATCTCTTGGAAACTCTCAGGTGTTTGTAGAGCTCCGATGGCCTTTTTAGACTCATCCCAAAACTATTGCGATCCCTAAATAAAGCCGATGAATCAGCCGTTAGCGCGAGCCCGAGCCACAACTTCAACATCTTTATGACGCCTGCATCTAACTTTGACAAAAGGGTTTTATTAAAATCATAAACGAGGAAAGGCCAATTTAAACGTGAAGTCAGATAAATATCGTAGATCCAAGCTTTTTTAACGTTACTGATCTGTTGGCTATCTACCTTGTTGAGATCGTTTAAAAAGCTATCTACTATACCTTCTAAAGATGGAGTACGACCTATATTATCAATCTTCCGACCGAGAAATTTAAATGGTGCATTTTCTGTAACCGTAGAAATGCATTGACCGCCTAACGATAATCCCGGATCGTATGAGGTGTATCTTGTACTCCGCCTACCGAGACACAGACAGTGACATTTACTTGGTTTTGTCCTCAATCCATCGGTCCACTCACAGAATCTATCCACTTCATCTAATAGTACTTGACAGTGTTTGGGGTTACGTGACAGTATTGCGAGATCGTCAGCGAAAGCTAAAATGGATTCCATGTATTTATTATTAAACTTAAACCGATACCCCCCTTTTTTCTCGTTGCTGGTTAATTTATCTACTAAGATGTTAATTACAATATTAAATACAATTGGAGACAAACAGCAACCTTGAAATAGTCCTACATTGTAACTAAAAGTTTTTGAATGGCCTTCTTTAGTTGTTATAGAAAACTTTAATTTTGAGTAATACGACGCGATCATATCAGTAACTAGGGGCGGAAAGTTGTACCATCTCAGCGCGAATAGCATCAATTCGTGTTGTATCGACCCGAACGCGTTCTCTAAGTCTATCCAACAAACTGTAATTTGCCTCTCGCTTTTCCTAGCATCTTTTAAACTCTCCGACAGCAAAGTGTTGTGTTCTAGGCATCCAGAAATTCCGGGTAAAAACCCTTTCTGGTGATTTGGCCTAAAATACCTGTTGCTGAGCATGAATCGCGTCATTCTCGTTTGTAGAACTGAGAAAAAGATTTTGGATATAGTATTTGTTAAGGCTATCGGTCTAGTATCTTTCGGATCTGTGACTCGATCTTTTTTGGGAATGAGGACAAAAATTGCTTTCCCGAAGCACTCCGGGATTTGCTTCCTTGACCAGATTTTATCGTATATATATGTGAGATGTAGAAAACACTAAACATTACGTAAAACATGATAAGGCTCTAATTATAATTATAAAATCAATTGTTAAGTATTTGGACATTTAAATTACTGTACAAAAACAGTATTACCATTAATTTACTTTGTGCCGCCGAATTGCGCAGCCAAGTCCTAAGGCGTCAAAAACCACACCATCTTCCTTTACTGCATCATCATTTTCTCCAAGTTCTTTTTCATTATTGTCAGCAATACACTCACATTCAAATAGCAGTACCTCTCACAGTTTCGTCCACAATTCTGGTGACAACCTCAAGTTGACAGGTCGTAAACTTAAATCGTAATCGTAATCGTAAAACTAATCGAAATCGTAGTCGTAACCTAATCGTAATCGTAAACGTAAATCTTTGCATTTACGGACACATCCCAACAGTAGCCGTAAATGTCGTATCCCATAGGATATTTAGACTAGCACAGTAGAAATAACGATATTTCATTAATTAGCAATTGATATATATTACAAGAAGCTTCATTGCTGTGGGCCCTTTTGATGTAGAATATAACATTTTTAGATGTACAATGATTCAGTCGAGTAAATATTGGCAAGAGTCCAGCATTTTCAATTGACCTGATTGGCAACACAATAGTTACAAGTTAGCATTTATTTTTTTACAATAAACACGTAAATCAATATTTATCATTTAATGATACCTATATATATTCTTTGTGAGTGGGTGTTTTATTAAAAGTTATTATAATATTTTCTGAAACGGATGAACTTTTTTGATAGATTGAAATAAATTATAGCCTTTGGAAAGTTTTACTTTGAGGCGAATAAGAATTTTTGTTTTTTGTAAAATGCTTACTTATGAAAAGAAAGCGAATGACAATAAAATATAACAGTAAATGTTAAATCGTAGTTTTATATGTATTGGCCAAATGAGGCATAAACTATTATAACTCAAAATTATGTTTTTTATGAAATTTCCAATAATTAAACATATTTGCTTGGATACATATTTGATAATGTTATATGTATATTTTTTATGGATAATTAAGGTATTACAATGTGATAAATGTGAGAAAGGACGAAGTCAATGAACACCACATAGGATGTTATATTAACCAAATTCTTAAAGTGCTGAACAAAAAGCAATTTAGATTACCTTACTTGGAGTTTAATTAAAGACTTAATATAGATTTGGTACTTTAAAAAATAAGGTTGCGGTTATTACACGTGAACTTGAATATTCATATCAATTAATTGATAAAGTATCAAATGTGTGTATGTTTATTGTATACGGTCCTCATACTAATATATCTGAAATAATTTTGTATGTTTTTCTTACTATTTTTTATGATTAAATATAAAAATTAGGAACTCATATCACTTGAATTGTGATGTAATAAAATATAGTTCAATAATAATCTATTTTATTCGTCGGCGACTATAATAATTACAGTTCCTTTTGAAATGCACCCTTTCAAACGGAGCTTTTTAAGAACCCATGAAATACTGCCAATTAGCTAAAAACGGCTACTATTGAATGCTAAATGTAATCAAGTTAAGTGCTCTCATAAATGACGTATATTTGATAATGTTCACTGATAGTAAATACATTGGACGAAGCAATAGGTTTGCTTCATATAATCAGAAATGCTTACTTTTTAGAAAACCTTTTAAATACCAAATTTAAAATTAAAGATAAATTACATAAGAAATTTTAGTTTGTTTTCATTTTTATAAAGGTATTAGGAAATTGAGGTATGTAATTTAAGACGTTTATATGTCTTTGTACTGAACATACTCCTTTTTTCACTTACTTTTGACTAAGATTAGAGATGTTATTCATTTATAGGTAAAGTTATTTTCATTTATTGGAAAAGGATTAAAATGAATGTAAATATTTCAAACTAAATTACTAACGTAGCCGATTGGCAAATAAGAAATTTTGGTAGCAATCTTTTCATACTTCAATTTAATATTTAAATATTATTGTATTACTAACATCAGAATGAAGATAATAAATTAAAATGCAGCTTACTACAAGTCTTAAGCCAGTTTGGCGATTAATGCTCTAACCTTCTCCATGTGAGAAGAGAGAGGCCTTTGCACAGCAGTGGGCTTCGCTAGGCTGATGATGATGATGATACTACAAGTGATGACAAGAAGCTTATTTTAGAAAGTAAATAAATTTTATTTTAATTAATTATTAAATTAGTAAAATAACAAAAGCTTACGTCACAAACCAATGTTGCAAGATTCCTAAATAACTACCTAGTTCCTAGAAAACTGACCTTTTCTTACTCCAGCATATTTCTTTTATTTTCACTCTTATATTCTTAACACTACATATTTAAATTGTTCAGTGCATATTTGAATTGGTAGCAAGTCCAATTTTTTATGAAGAAACATTCTGTACACTAGATTCCAATAGAGGCGATTTTCCTAATTGCATCTTACGATAAAACGACTATGAAGTAAAAACATTTATTCTTTAACGAAAAAGACATCGTTAATCAAAATATAAATCGGAAAACAAATTAACTTTAACCTTTAAATAATCAGCAGCTATTATAAATTACTATAACACTAATATGGGTCGTTAAATTGTATATCTCTCTATAATCGTCTAATCTTCTTTTAAATTATTATCATATACACCTTCTTGACGTTAAAACTACGAAGTCCTAGCATGTTTGCAATAATGCCTCTCATGAAAATTTATTTTTCTTTCTCCTCGATCTGAACTTTATTGCCTCTCGTGGGCTGTTTACGTTTCGGTTACAGCGTAAATTGTTACTCTTTGCAACATCAATAAGTGAACTTTAGTTTCCTAACTCTGCTATAGTATTGTTAAAAACTTTTATTTCTAATGAATTTTTATTATGATATTTAACAATTTTTTATATTTAAATATATTATAAATGTTTATAATTTAAAAGATGATGTTTTTTGTCATAATATAATAGTATTGATAATTATTATTGAATCTTGATTAATGCATCTGTTTATTAAAAAAAATCAAAGTATCACAAGTTATATTTAAATGGATATATATCCATTATTAATAATTAAATAAAAAAATATGGAAAGATATAACTAAACATTCTTATTTAATATTTATTGCACCATTGTATTAAATACTTCATTATTTTGCAAATTTTTGTTTCTGACCCACAAAAAACTATAGTTATTTCTTAAAAGTTACTTTAATGAAAAAGAAGATAATAAAATATTACTTTCAAACAGCGTTTTGTCCGTGACGACATTCCCTGAAATATCTGCTTCATTAAATATTGATAGTCTCTCCCAAATGTTAAAGCATTAAAAAAATACCTAGTTGTAATTAAAGTTTGTGACTATCAATCATAGGTAAACTTGCTTCATGAAAAATAAGTAAATCTTGGAAATATAACCTTATATCAGTGCTTAACGAAATATCCACTTGGGGTTAGTACATACATTTTTTTTGTACCACATTAATGTTGCTGCGTATTAAACCTATGTCATATATTGACTTAAATTTATAATAGTTTAAAGATAATTATGAATAAAATAATTTAAGTTTTCATTACATTTACTGAAGTGAATTACATTTAGTGAAGTGAACTGAAGTATATATGAAAATAGAATGATACAAATGAAGAAGATTTATGTCAGTTAAAAGCGGAGTCGATAGAAGAAATTGAAAGGAGAATAGTGATTTCATTATATCATAGAATGGTACCAAAGGAGAATGAAGCGAGCAATGGAATAAGAACAAGGGAAATATTTTTTCGTCACCACATCCCTCAGACTCTCAACCTATAAAACAACATAACATCAGATCTTATAAAACTAATAGACCCAATGCATTCGATGTTAATAGATAAGATAGAATTCACTCATCAATACCCAGCAGCAACAACAGCAACTCATAATATAAATCAGCAACAGCAGTAACTGAAACTTCTTAAATTGAAAATGCTACAATAAAATACCTCCTTCCCAAACCAACTATCCCAAGACGACAAACACCCTCCAACGTTATGAAAGAGAAGTAATAATCGTGATACACGCATAGCATCATTTATTATGAAATTACTTAGGCTTACAAAATTTAAAATAGCATTTAGCGAAATGAAGAAAACACTTCAGCCAGCATATTTTACATTATAATGGTTAAAAAAACTGAAATTATACCAAGCGATTGGACAAACATTGATAGTTTTTACTCAAAAAGAGGTTAGCAGAATAGAAAAAGAAAAAATCCAATAAAAAAAATACAGACTAATACCCAAGAGGAAGCACAAGAAGTATTGGAAGACAGATAAATTGATAGGAAGTTTATGTTAAGAATTTTGTCAGACAAGGTGTTCTATAGTATCATAGTAAAAGGTAGAGACGAATTGATAGTCTAGAGAGGGCCATTATGGAAAAATAAGTTGGAGAGAAGGGAAAAAAGGAGCCTAGAGCACAAATTATAGCTCAATTGTTTATTGTATTTATAAACATCTTAAAATCTATGAATGTAATAAAAAAATTGATTTTGTATACATTATTTATGCCTAATAAATATTATTTGATACAAATCATACTTTAAATAATTAAGCGTATATAATATGACTATTAAATAACATGTGATAATTAGGAGCATCGATTTGATTTCCAATCAAATTATTCCGTACTTGTAATGTGTGGATTGCAATGTAAATGTAAGCTTGGAGTTCTACCAATACTGGTTTATTTGAATTGACTATTACTGTCTTGTTGAAGTTATTTTTATTCACATAAACATATATTGTGTATGAATAATTTAGTAAATATTAAAAAAAAAAATCTTTGAAATTTAGATTTTTTTAATGCGTGTTTGATTCTCAATTATTTTTTAAAACTGCCACACCGATCCATGGGTGCAAAACTGTATTTACGCGAACGCATTTTATAAATAAATCTTCATATCAAAGATTTTTTTATATAAAAGTGTGTTTTTAATTACAATTAGTATATGTCACAGCTACATGCATTGTTTATTAGTTACCGAATATTCAACTAAAACCAAATGTACGAAATGAGATATTGGTGTAATACAAAGCACGCATATTTTGTAAGTAAGAAGGCATTCAATCTGAAAGCTATACACTTAAAAAATCTTCGTATATGAAATGGTTTTTAGTACTAGATATATTTTTGAAAGCAATTATACAAACAATTTGTCAACAAACTTAGACAGCAGCGAAATATAATGCTTATCTATAATTCCATGGTTCATAGAATATTCCATCGCATTTGAAATGTACAGTGCCGGAGGCGGAACGGAAGAGGCGGTTCGACTAGATAGCAGATAAGATACACTGAAATTAAATGAGAAAAACTACTTCCAAACAAAAAAACAAAACGTCTTATATAAGTTTTTACACTATTATTGTTATCATACGTATATATAAGGAAATTCGAATATGTATTAAAAAGTCGCTAGCAGAATTATAAAGTCCCTGTCGTTTTAAATATATAAATTGGTTTGGAAAATTAACACAACATGCACTATTTATGTATTAACCCTACATTTTAATGGTTTCTCCTGTTTGACAAGTATATAAAAATCTTTTGTAAGTTAGTTTCGTAGCCTTAAATTAAAATAAACGTAAATACAACCTACTATTTGACCGTCACAATCACAAAAAAAAAACAAGAGGATTAACTTTTATATAAAATTATATGGTTTAAAAGATCATATACTTACTATTTAAATTGATACCTGTCATTAAGTATTGTCAAATTAAACAAGAAACTCAATCATCTGCGTAATCTACACCGTAACGTCTTTGTTTAAACTACAACCTTTGATGGATGTAAATAATATTTCAAAATGATATTACCTTTGTTTAAGTTTTCAAGATACATTCTGATGACATAAATTTAAATCGTCTTTCATTTATAATAATAATAGTTGTTCCACCTACATGTACGTGTGGGTAAAGGAATTTGTCTATCATGTGTTAATGGAATGCATATAGAATTAAACATAAGGAGAATCTATACTATACGACGACGTGAACATAGGAATTTGTAATTGTGTTAGCTTGTGCCAATTAGTGAGATGAGGATTGATTAGGGGTCAAATTTAATAACTCTAATGATGGATCCGACATAAAGATTTGTAATTAATACTAATTCAAGTTTATTGTTATAAATATGACATGTTTTTTTATGAATAATTCCAAAAGAATACAGAAATGACTACCCGTTTTTTTTTTTGGGAGGAAGAGTGAAGGGTCGATACGATTGGAAAATTGATTGCCATGATTGGTGACGCGACTGTGACGAAATAAATTCGTCTAGACAGTCTGTAACGTCGTATTAATTTTGGTTCATATAATAATATTTTTTTATGAACATACCTATGTCATGTGACATTGGAAGATAATGTAAAATATTTAAACAATAATTTTGCTTGTTATTACTCAGAATCTTTTTATTTTAAAGCAGTTGTTATGCTACTGATTTCTTATGAAAATAATTAAGAAATAATTCATAGTAACATTTTGTAAGTATCCGACGTTCCTGTTACGCTTCTGTAGTTATGTTCTTTGTATGCTATTTGATTCATATTGTAAAAGGTAAAACAACAAGTCAGAACTTTAGATATCATTGTAGATTAAGTGTATCTTATTATTTGTTAATTATATTTATAAAGCTCCTATTGGAAACCAAAATGTATGAAATATAAATGAATCGATTAAAACACGTTAAAATATAGTATCGGTGAAAATTTGCTGTCTATTTCATTTATACGCCATTTTCTTTGGTGTATCTTAAATTTTGTGAATAAATATAGGTTATTACATATAAAATACTTTTAACATTACAATTCTGTGCTATTCGAACCGCCATTTGTTATAAAACACTCAAATATCTCCTACATTCAAATAAGTTACTTTATAAATGAATATGGTAATAAAACTGAGTGCTCTTGAGTCCGAGATGTGTATGATGATGTATTCAGAGGAGTGTAATGCGGACCTAAAGAGGTCTTAGTTATTTTTTAATATAATATAATAATTTTGAGTAAGATGAATTATAAAATAGTGGAATTCAAATACTTTATAATACTTTTAATTTATCGAAAGTATCTGTTGTGTTAATTAATTTGAATTAATTCATTTTAACTCACTTTTTATAAAATATTCTTAGTCGACCTCGTTATCACAGACAGATAAAAGTTTACACAACTTTCTCATGTCCTATTATGATTATAAACGCAAAAGCTGGTTTGTATGTATGGACGCATTCATGCGGTTGTACGGAGGTTTGTGGTGCGTACAAGCAAAAAGTACGAAATTTTACAGAAATGTAGAATGGACATAGGTAGAAAGTTATATGGAGTAACTAGTTTTGTCATACATTTTGATTCAAACTAGTTCCTAACAATGAAAAAGAAACCAATTTAACAAAAGCAGAGGATAATAACGTTCTCTTTATTTAATATTTTATTGTACAACAACGGTATCAAAAATTCTTTAAAAGCTAAATATAAGAATTAAAATGTTAAACTAAAATACTCTCTTAATACTATTCGAGTTTTCGCGAAGGTAAGCCGTCCAAGGGCACCACTACCATTTCGTACTTGTTCTAAAATTTTGTTAATTTTTTTAACTTTGTCGTAAAGAATGAGACAAGAAACAGAAAATAAGAAATATCAACAGAAATGAAACTAATATAATCAAAAATATATGACATCTAAGCGCTCGTAAATTTCTATTGCGGTCGGAATACTTTCATATATTAGAGTCATGTCATCTTTCAAGATTATTTTTATTATTTAAATGAAACTTATATTTTTCGCATTATTTCGCGTATTTTACTTTTTTTAAACTACATAATCCCGACGTTTCGGTTACTTTGCAGCAAACGTGATCACGGGCAAACGAGATGTGAATGTTTGCCAGTCGGTCTTGTTATTTATCATCTACCGCTAACGATTTCTTAATTTCCTGGCGTACCTCTCTGGATTCCAGCAGAATGCGCTTACGTGACACCGTAACCGAAAAAAAAGAGCTGCAAAGTAACCGAAACGTCTGGAGTATGAAGGTTTTAAAATAATATATACCGCGTAGTAATCCGAATATTATTTGTTTCATTTAAACGAATACTCGCGAAAGTCTTAGGACTCATTATTTTTATCCCATACCCTTTTGTTTTAAAACACTTAAAATTGTCGTTCCTTTTCATTACATTTTATTTATACATTTCATTTTACATCACATCACAATACAATCATAAATAAAGCAGGAATAAAAAAATGATTATTACTTTTAAAAAAAAATCAAATTAATTAAGTTCAACCATGTAAAATCAAAGGTTATGTACACATACCAATCTGTAACTTTTGGTTAAATAAATCAACATGGCGGTTGTAATGTCAATGAAAATTATACCGACCAACTGTGACGTCCGTTAAAATGAAGCTATCAAATATGTATATGTAAATGAAAGCTGAAATAATAAATAACTAAAATAGTATCATGACACCGCCAAACATGTTTATTTTCATTATTAATAATAATTGCATTATAATACAATTGTCATAAAAAAATATTGTAATTGTCATAAAGAAAGAAATGTTCTCGATAAATTTTGATTTAACATAAATCGTAATTTTGTAATGTTAGTCAAAAGGAAAATGTTCCACTTAAAATAGTACTGTTACAAACGTCGCAAATAACAAAACTTAAATTGATACGAGCTTGATATAAATGAAAACAAAGTAAAATTCCCTGTGATTATATTTTATCATCGAATTAGTGCTTAAAAGTTTTTTTTTAAGTCGCATCATTTAAAAAAAAGTTATGCACCTTTCCGATCATCAAAATCCAACGTATTGACTATTAGTAAAAGTACTACAGGCATCTAACAATTGTAATGTGTTGTTCAAACATGAATGAAGGTAAGAAAATTTAATTATATCTCATTATCTTAAAACACTACAGTCCGGCCGCTCAATATTTGTCATTCTCACAGGCCGTCATCGAACGTCCGATGTAACTTGAACTGGGGTACTAGTTTTGTATTATATAAAATTATATTATAGTTATTCATTTATTTATTTATCTTAATTGCACACACACAAATTTTGTACAAAATTAAAAGCCAGAAAACGAGAAAGTATAAAGAAAAATATGCAGTATGAAGTAAAAAATTCCAATACAACTTTAAACTGAAACGCAAATCCGAGCGCTCGGACTATAACTCAATTCAGTTACCCCATACAAGATACTGATATAACAATAATTACATTTAATACGGTATCAATTCGTTATTATTAGAAATGTTATAATTAAATATAGGTACAAACATTTATATCAATTCTAGAAGCAAACACATAATTAACAAGTAAGTTTATATATTGCTATAACTCGAAGTAAATATAACAATACAGGAAACCAGATTGTTGCCGTTTCAATATTCATTTGAAAGTTCTTATACAAATTCAACAACATAGAAAAAATAGACATATGTCATAGCCATATTGAACCACCCGTCACGACACTGAAATCAATTTTCCAATCATACTGAAATCTCATCATTTCACTTTTTCTGACTTTAAAAAAACATTTCCGCTGTGTCTGTTGACTCACAAATCGATTTTGATGAAAACTACGCGTGTCATTCCTGTATTTACTATGCTGGAGTGAGGACTGGTATTTTTTAACAGTTAGTATTATATGTTCGAATTAAAATCAATGTATAAAATAAGTATTCAAATACTATGTATGCATTTTAGATTTTATAATGTCTCGTAATTCGCTCTCTTTGTGTCGCATGAGTTCACAAAAAATTATATGTACGACAGGCAAAATCAGATTTGTCAGTGCGAAGCTGATATTGTCAAAATTATTGTATTCAATAAAGCAACAATCAGTTACAGATAATATTTACGACCCGACATAAAATATTTATTTATGAAAGCTTTCTGCATATATCACGAATCGATAAGTTATGGAGATTATTTTTTCAATAAAATCGAATGCTTAATCTTGTAACGACACGGTTACGGGTCAATTGAAAATGTTGGACTATAGCCAATATTTAGCGGACTGAATCTTTGTACATCGATGAATTTCTCCTTGGAATATAACCATGTTTTAAGATGTACTTGATAAAACTTAACAATTTATATTTCTTATATATATATATACATAACAATTTTTGACAATTAACTAAAGTTGTATTAATACTTTCATGTTAAATACAAACTGCGATTGTATAATTTTTTTATGTCCATTAAGTATAGATTAACAAAACATAAAAACAAATGAATTGTCCTCAGTAATAAAAAATATGCCCTAAATTATATAATTATTGACAGAAGACAGGTTGATTTTAAATTAACAACTTTTGAAAGAATCTGTCCGTTTTTTTATGTCTTCTTAATCTGCGAACAATGAAGCTATTGTTCATGGTTCTTTCTAAGACAGACTTGCAAAGACAGATATAGGCAATTTTATATATAAGAAATAATCAAACGAGCTCACCAGAGCTGACATTTCATATATTTTATGTAAACTATTAGTAGGTTTCTTAAACGAGAATTATAATAGACAGGTGATATTTTTATAAGTTGTTTATTATTAATTCAACTATGGAAGAATAGCTGTGAAAATAAAGAAGCTGACATTTTATAATGCGAATAACGGTATAATTATCTAGTTTAGTGCTTACAACTTAGGCATATAGACATCTAAGGTTATTTGCGTATATATATATAAAATAAACGTAAATACATTTCAAATACAGAAGTATATTAATGTCTTAAGTGACTCAAGTCTATGTACATTGAAAGTTAAATATGCTAGTGAAGTTAAATGGGCTTGGAGTGGAAATATATCTGACGATGTTCTGAGATGTGGCGTTCGGGGGAAATCATAGTATCGCTGAAGTATACACTATATTTGTATGTAATATAATTGGTTATTTTAATATATATTTATTGTAACTTTTCTACTTTTGTAAGTTAGAACACAGAAAGTTAGTTGGTTATTAACTAACTCAAATATTCTAAGAAACCCGTTTTTGTAAAAACCTCTTTTTGTAAATAAAAAACATATATACAGACACATTCTATGTAGGTTTGTGGGGGTATGAACCCCACTACAATTCACGTGACAGCATAAATGTTTCGTAGGTATTGTAAAGACGAAATTTTGTAAATCAAACTTGACGTGTACTGTTGACAAGTCAATTGTCATTGTTATTGGGCACACACCTTAAATATTAATTAATTATTATTATTAAAAACTGAAAGCAATACATTTTAACCTAATAATAAATTTATTCACAGTGAAAAGTTGTGTATGTTGAACCCATACCATATTTGCACGTCATCGTAGCTAAGAATTTTTAAAATATGTTTATAAATTATTTGTTTGGAACATACATACAGAAGTTTTACTACCACAGATGTTAAAAAGTTGACCCAAACAAGTAAGAAAAGTGTGTAGTAAAAAGAAAATGTATGTATATTATATATATAGTACAAGCACTATTGCGGAAGAAAATAAAAACTCTCATTACACAGACGTTATATTATACATTTTGGGTGCGTCCTAGACACAGCTTGCAGAGACGGGTGGAATGTCTCTCCTATATGATTCTGTAGCGTACTAGTAAGCGGTTGAGATTTTTAACAAACCGATTTAAATTCAGACTAGTTTGTTGCGACTATTTCTATATGGTAATATGAGTGAGATTAAAATTTTGAGATTCAAGAATGTCAGAAGGTTTGTTATATTAAAACGTTTATAGAATTATTCTGACTTGAGTTTTTTTTTTCATTTGAATAATATGTATGGGAGTGCAGGATGAGAGCGTGTTTCAATAAATTACTTGTTTCTTACAGCTAACAGCTTCTTTAATTTCTTGTTTATTGCCGGCATCTTAACATATTATTAAATATTATGATAATATTAATTATATAATATTAGAAAACGATATTAAGATTACCAAAAATATTTTCAAATAATTCAAGCTTTCTCGTAAATTTACGAAAATGTGTAAATAAAAACGTTTATTTACATCAAATAAGGAATTATTTGCTGACTAGAGAGGTTAGCGGCCTGAAGGTGGTTTAACGGATGCCAAGGTCTTGTCTGGAACCACAACTGTTTTATATACATTTCATGTAATTACCTAATTTGATATTCACTTATTTATGTAGGTTTAAGAGCTAGGAAGAAAAATTTATATTAAAAAAGCTAGTCCGCCTTAAAGGCAATGTCACATTTTTTAATTATTGCTTATGTTTACAGGTCAATAACACAGGTACTGAGATACTAACTGAACAATGTAACTCATCCAAAATATTATCTTAAGTTTCTATTATTTTTTACTGCAAAGGTAATTAAATACTTCATTTATAACTTTGCTGTCATAGAATTTTAATGCTTTAGTATTATTCAAGTAGTTAGTTATTATTTAAGTTAGAAATAGGTAGCATTCAGGTTTATTGAAGAATGATTCGGGAGCCGTTCTTCAGCGACCACATTCAACTATACAAACAACTGCCATCGATTACCGGTTTTAATGATGAACACAATTTAGGTTGAGATTAGTTAAATTTTACAAGTCATTAAAACTTTCGGTTTAAACTAAATTTACTATTAAGTATTGTACCATAATAATTAATGTGCTATAAACGCTAGTTATACAAAAAAAATATCAGTGAAAGTTTATACTTAGAACCTTATTTTTTGACATTTCTAACGCATAGTTATTTTAAATGCTTTTTTCTTTGTAAATATTTTAATTTAAAGAGTTACTGCGATTCGGAAAAGCAATTTCGTAATGCTCCACATAGGTAAATGTTCTTAACGACATTTCGCTTCGGCCGCCAACGTCAAGAAATGTCTAGGTTGGAAAAAAATACAATACTTGGCATTTAGATTTTTATATCATATATTTTTTCTTTAAAGAATCAATATAATCAATTAAAATTATATCCACTGAACAAATCATCACTTCGGCTAAATTAAACCCCGCGGAAATGTTTAATTTTTTTTTTAAATAAAATATAGAAATTTTATTTGCTATTGCGGCTTAGCGCCCTGTCAGTTGTTAGGAGATGTCGTAACTAGTTTTACATTTGTTATGCTTATTTTTGTGTAAATCGCTTGACTTTATCGAGGATTTATTTTGTCAAATGAAATTTTACTGAAGCAGTCTAATGTAATATTAAATGGCTTGGAAGATATATCATGAACAATCTATACTATTATTATAAAGCTGAAGAGTTTGTTTGTTTGTTTGTTTGTTTGTTTGTTTGAACGCGCTAATCTCAGGAACTACTGGTTAGAATTGAATTTTTTTTTGTGTTGGATAGACCATTTATCGACGAAGGCTTTAGGCTATATAACATCACGCTGCCACTATTAGGAGCGAAGAAATAATGGAAAATGTGGAAAAAACGGGGTAAATTATTCATTCTTGAGGGCTTTCGTTGCATGCGTTGCGAAAACGATTCAAGATACCAAAAATATATGTATGAAAGAATTATTCCTCTTGAAATGATCTAAAAAAATGTCCACGACAGTATATATCTATCTTTTAAGATTAACACACTAGAACCGTTTTTATAGTAATAAAATTTGGTCGAAATTAATGCATTATTGTATCAACGTAATAATACAAATCTTTATCCAAATAAATGTGTTGTTGATTAAGATTATTTAACTGTGAACAAAATTGTCTTTGACATCACTTAATTTCAATGAATATCTTAGAAGATATTACAATTTTAAAATAACACCGATATAAAGTTCACCCGCGCGCCGCATGAAGTGCAAAACATAGGAGAGGCGTCGTTGCTTGCGAGCGACGCGGAGGGAGCGGGGGGGGTGTAGCTCTACGAGGTACCATGCCGCGCGGCCCAGACGCGCGGTCGGCTCCCTTCTGAACGGTTGTATGCAGCGTTATGTGTTTTTGCGGAATAATATCGTCGTGTAATAATACTTTTTAAATACTATTTCATTTTGTTTTAAGGATAATATTTTGCTTCTAATAATTTCACAATTATCAACATTTTTTTTAATTTTGATGTAGTTAGTAGGTGTCATAGTTTTCTTTATAGTAAATATTTTTTGTTATAAGGATAGTATTGTTTCTAATATTTTAGCAATATTATAACTTTTTTGTTTTGTTGTATATAATACTTGAAAATAGGTGTTATCCACATAAATATTCTTATTAGGTTAGGTTTTAGTTTAAGCATACATTTATCGTTTAACGGTTATTCTTTTGACATATATTTTATCCGATTTACGTAAGTACCAAATACAGGTAAAAATAATTAGGTTCCTAATTATTTACCATACGTTTATTTTTTTCTTGATTACGAGTTACGGTTTGTTTAATTTTTCATATCTTAGGTTCTTTTTTCGTCATTATAATGCCTAGAAAAAGATCTCAGCTTTCTCGGCAGACTGCTACTGCAAAGCGGCTGCGAGTTTTGCGCAGCAATGAAACAGAGGATGAAAATATGCATAGGTTGGCTACTCAACGAGAAATCAGTGAACAAAACCGTGCTAATGAATCGATTATTGAACGGTCGCAGCGTCTAGCCTCACAAAATTTCCGAACTTCGGCAAACCGACAGCGGGAATCAAGCGCTGAACGTTCTCAACGTTTAGCTTCACAGAGTTCTCGAACTTTGGCAAACCGACAACGGGAATCAAGCGCTGAACGTTCTCAACGTTTAGCCTCACAGAGTTCTCGAACTTTGGCAAACCGACAACGGGAATCAAGCGCTGAACGTTCTCAACGTTTAGCTTCACAGAGCTCTCGAACTTTGGCAAACCGACAACGGGAATCAAGCGCTGAACGTTCTCAACTTTTAGCCTCACAGAGTTCTCGAACTTTGGCAAACCGACAACGGGAATCAAGCGCTGAACGTTTTCAACGTTTAGCCTCACAGAATTCCCGCACTTTGGCTAACCGCGATCGGGAATCGAGCACTGAAAGATCCCATCGATTAGCACAGCAAAATGCACGATCAGCAAGAAATAGAACTCGCAGGCAACATAATTTATTAAATGCTGCGTTTGCTTATGATTGTACACTTGACTATACTGAGCTAAATGATATTGAAATTGGTAGAATGAATAAAATATGCAACTTATGCCAAGCAAAAAAATGGGCGACTGAAACTCCTGGACTGTGTTGTAGTGGTGGCAAAGTAAATATACCAATAATTCCGGAACCAACTACAGTTTTAAAAGAACTGATATCAGGCTCACATCCATCATCAAAGCATTTCTTAAATCACTCAAGGCAATATAATACACTATTTCAGATGACTTCATTTGGTGCCAAAGAGATTCGTGAGGGAAACTTTATGCCCACTTTTAAAGTCCAAGGGCAAGTTTATCACTTAATCGGTAACTTACTTCCAGCTGAAGGGGCACAGCCCGAATTTTTGCAAATATATTTTGTTTCACATGCAGATCAGGTATCCTTACGCTCAAATTTAAATCCAAGCTTGCAAATCGATCTTATCGACGCTCTCCAAACATATCTTCACGATCATAATACGTATATTCAAAGTTTCAAATACAATCTGGAAAATAGACCACCGAATGACTTCAAACTTATTATTCATGCTGATGTGAAACCTCCTAATGAGCATCGAGGTCGATATAATGCGCCAATAGTAGGTGAAGTAGCTGTTCTTTTGATAGATGAAGACAAAGGTCCCCGAGATATTGTGTTGACGGCGAGAGATGGTGGACTTCAACGAGTTTCTGAACTTCATAGATCTTATGACCCACTTCAGTATCCTTTACTGTTTCCCTTTGGTAATGACGGATACTGTATAAATATTCCACAGCAGAATACTGCTGCTAGATCTAAAACTGTATCATGTATGCAATTCTATGCATTTAGACTCATGTTGAGAATAAATGACTTTAACAGCATACATTATTTCAAGGGATTATTCAACCAGTATTGTGTTGATATGGCGGCTAAAATGATTTCTGAGAGGCTAGACTTCATAAAAAGTATAATAAAACAACGCTATTTAGTGCAGAACAGAACTAACGTTTTTATTTAAAGTAGTTTTTGACGTTAACTAAACCATCACAGATGGCAGCACAAGTTCACAGATAACATTTTAGATATTACTTTTCTACACCCCCACTATATCTAACAATGTTATATTGATAAAAATCAGTATAAT
Organism: Danaus plexippus; assembly: GCF_018135715.1. Lineage (NCBI taxonomy): Eukaryota > Metazoa > Arthropoda > Insecta > Lepidoptera > Nymphalidae > Danaus > Danaus plexippus. The sequence goes on from NC_083545.1 coordinate 6,260,951, forward strand.
GAACAATTATTAACTTTAACATATGTGCTGAACCCCCAACTTATCCAATAAATAATAATGCTTATTAGAGCACAAGCTCTTTGTAAGTAAGTCAGCTGGCATCTCAGCTGATGGTAAATATTTAACATTCACAATATTATTATTTACACATTCTCTAGAAAAATGATAACGTATGTCAATGTGTTTGCTTCTCTTATGAAAGATTGGATTTTGAGTTAACTTTAATGCACTCTGGTTATCATTATATAATTCAATAGTGTACTTCTTATTAGTTATTTCAAACTGTAAATTTCTTAAATAAAGAGATTCCTTACATGCTTCAGTTAAAGCCATGTACTCGGCTTCACTGCTTGATAAAGCCACGGTCTTCTGTTTCTTTGTCTCCCAAGAAATTACACAACCTGACAAAGTGAAACAGAAACCCGTGTAGGATCTTCTATCAATAGTGTTCCCACCCCAATCAGCATCTACAAATCCTTCAATGACAGAGTTCCCATCTGCAGAAAATTTTAAACCATAATGTTTGGTCAATTTTAAATATCGCAATATGCGTTTTACATATGAACAATGCTGTTTGGTATAGGAATTATTAAATTGACTTAAAAAGCTAACTGCAAATGCAATGTCTGGCCTTGTAAGAACCGCTAAATACATTAAAGAACCTATCATTTGTTGATAAGGAAACAATAACTTATCTACATTATTCTCATCTTTAGATGCATGTAACTTAGTCTCCATTGGAGTTTGAACAGTTTTACATTGACTCATTTTGAATTTAAGTAACAGCTGATCAATATAATCTTCCTGACTTATTGATATTGTTTTCTCACATTTATTTACTTTTACATTTACTCCAAGACATTTCTTGATTTCACCTAAATCTTTAATTTTAAAATTGTCAGATAAAACATCTTTTAAGTGCTTAGTAGCTATAATATCATTTGAAAAAATGAAGAAATCGTCGACATACAGAGTAACAATAGTTTTTAACTTATCCTGTGTTTTCAAAAACATACAAGGTTCTATCTTAGATTTAACAAAGCCAATTTTTAAAAGACATTCCTCTACTCTCTTGTACCATACTCTTGAAGACTGTTTTAAACCATACATAGATTTCTTTAATTTAAGAACTTGACCTTTCTCTACTTTCTCAGAAAAACCTTCAGGTATTTGTATATAAATGTCTTCTTCAAGAATTCCATACAAGAAAGCAGTTGTCACATCAAGATGTGTTATATCAAGATTAAGTTGAACAGACAGAGCAAATAAAAGCCGCAATGTGGTATGCCTCACTACAGGTGAGAAAGTGTCAGTATAGTCCACACCTTGAACTTGTGAAAAACCTTTCGCCACTAAACGCGCACGAAACCGAATGTTGTTATCACAATCATATTTTTTACGTAACACCCACTTGCACTTTACAACTCTAACATCTTGAGGAGGATTGCTAATCTCCCATGCATCATTCTCTTTGAAACTTTGTAACTCTTCAGCCATAGCTATTTTCCACTGTTCTTTTTCAGGTCCGGCTAAGGCATCCTGAAGAGACAATCCTGTCACATCATCATATGTGCTCTCACCAGCACAAAAATTTGAACATTTGAACCTGTCTGGTTGCTTCCTCTCTCGTGTAGGTCTTTGAGGTCTAATCTGCGGGATATCTTCAGCTTCAGAATCACTAGGTTTATATGTCTCATCAACCACATCCAGAAATGTGTCCTCTGAGCTATCTGTGTGGTCAGATTCCGAGTTTGGTTCATCTATATTAACTTCTTCTTCCCCCACTGAATCAAAACTCTGAGAGGAAACTTCCATCTGACATTCAGATTTTGATTCCTGCTCTATTATAACCACATCTCTACTAGTCAATATTTTCTTTGTTTCTGGGTTATACAGCCTGTATCCCTTTATGTTTTCTGGATATCCAAGGAGAATGCATTTTTCTGACTTCTTGTCCCATTTCTTGCGCTTCTCTTTAGCTACATGGACCATTGCAGTACTACCGAAGATTCTGATATGGCTTATGTCGGGCTGACAGCCAGTCCATATCTCATACGGTGTCTTATTACCCAATGCTGCAGCCACGCTTCGATTCTGTAGATATACTGCCGTGTTAGTAGCCTCACCCCAGAATTCTTTCCCTAGGTTGGCATCAAAGAGTAAGCATCTTGCCTTTTCAACAATAGTACGATTGAATCGCTCACATAATCCATTTTGCTGCGGTGTGTATAGATTACTTTTTTGGTGTATTATGCCAGCACCTTTTAAATGATTGTCAAACTCTTTATTACAGTATTCTAATCCATTATCACTCCTTAATACTTTGATTGTCTTCTTAGTTTGATTTTCCACCTGGGCTTTGAATTCTTTGAAACACCTCAAAGCCTCATTCTTGTGTTTTAGAAAATAAACAAACACCATTCGACTACAATCATCGACAAACAACAAGAAGTATTTGGATCCTCCTATGGATATATTTTCCATAGGCCCACAGATATCTGTATGGACTATATCTAATAGGTCACTGCTTCTCTGATTGATACTCTTGAAAGGTAACCGACACTGTTTGCCTTCGCAACATGTATCACATGAAGATTTACCAATATCCACCTTTTCATCAAAAGACATACCCTGTACTGCAGTCTTCATCTGATTCAGGTAGTCTTTATTAATGTGTCCTAATCTGCGATGCCATGTAACACCTGATACAACTGATGCAGCCAAATGTTCCTGGTTTTGTAAGTTTACTTTGTACACTCCATTTTCTAGTAATGCTGTTGCTACTAACTTATTATTTTTGTTATATACCGAGCAACTACTATCAGAAAAAGATACCTTGTTTCCTTTGCTTATGAGTTGGCTGACTGATAGCAAGTTAGTCGCCAGACTTGGAACACAATAAACGTCTTCAACCATAATTTCGTAATCAATATCACCAGTTGTAGTTATAATTTTCACATCGCCAGAACACAAAACTGACAACTTTTCACTGTTCGCAACGATAATTTCCTGTTTCTGATCATACGACGCATTCATAACCAAACTTTCATTTGCCGTAAGGTGTACACTGGCTCCAGAGTCAATATACCATGCATTTTTACTGAAATTCCCGCTCAGGAACACAGCACTAAACGCATTAGACTGCATTCGGGGTTTTTCCTTGAAGTTCGATGCGTTATTTTCGTTATTAGTACATTGATTTCTATAATGGCCTTTTTGTTTACATCTGTAACATGTCACGTTTGACTTTGACGTATCGGCAGTGCTACCAACATTGACATTTTTTCTTGACGCCATTTTATTTTTCTTGTACTTAGAATTCGAACGAGCTGCGAACGCGCCGCCAACTTCATCACGTTCCTCTATGGTTGACTCCATGTCTAACAATTTCGATTTGATAGAATCAGCCGTTATGCTAATGCCTGAATGCTCAATTGCCATGATCATCGGTGAAAATCGATCCGGCAATCCTGCTAATAACAATGAGCCTGTCCACTGGTCATTTATTTCAAAACCCGTGCCACTTAATTTTTGAGCCGTGTCAATAATTTGAGTCACGTAGGACGTCATTGAACTGCAGTTTTCCAATCTTATCGAAATTAGATTCCGTAACAGATTTATCCTTCTTGAAAAACCGTTGTCATCGAATAACTGTTGTAGTTTATCCCAGAGTTCTTTCGTTGTTCTTACACTTTTCACATGTACAAACAAAGACGGGTCGATTGTCATAATCAATTTTGCTCGAGTTTTCTCGTCGTCTGCAGCTCCTACTACAGCTCCTTCTGGCTTTACACAATGTTTCATGCCTTCAAGGATTAGGAAATTCTCTGCCGCGAAGCTCCACTCGCTGTAATTTTCCCGCCCGCGTAATTTGGGTACATTTACCAAGTAGTTTGCCGCCATCGTAATTCTGAATAAAATACTTTTATTTCACGAATGTCCAGCCAATCTACACAACACAGTGTAAACGCGTGTCGAAACAGTCTTTTTAACACTCGTACCGTGACGAAATACTTGTTAAAACACTACTTTTCATTAATTTTCTGGGCCCATAACCTATAATAAAACAACGCTATTTAGTGCAGAACAGAACTAACGTTTTTATTTAAAGTAGTTTTTGACGTTAACTAAACCATCACAGATGGCAGCACAAGTTCACAGATAACATTTTAGATATTACTTTTCTACAAAAAGAAATCAAAAAAAATTGAGAGCAGAAGAGTACATTCATTTAAGAGATGCCGTGGTTAATGATGCGAATATAGACGCTTCTAATGTTGGCCAGCATGTTATACTGCCGTCGTCATTTACAGGATCCCCCAGATACATGAACGAAAAAAGTCAAGATGCCATGACATTTGTCAGGAAATTTGGAAAACCAGATCTCTTCATTACATTTACATGTAACTCCGAATGGCCGGAAATAAAAATTGAGTTATTACCCGATCAGCATTCTTACGACAGACATGATTTGGTTTCTAGAGTATTTCATTTAAAACTCAAAAATATGATACTCCTTCTGACGAAGAAAAATATTTTTGGGCCTTCAAGAGGCTTTGTTTACAGCGTAGAATGGCAAAAAAGAGGTTTACCACACGCCCACATTTTATTGTGGCTGGCTACCAAAGTACAACCAGATTCTATAGATGCAATAATATCGGCTGAAATACCTGACAAACGACAAGATCCAATTCTTCATAATATTGTCATAAAAAATATGATACATGGTCCTTGCGGATTTCATAACCCTGCGTCACCATGTATGAAAGAAAACATTTGTTCTAAAAAGTACCCTAGGAATTTTATTTCTGAAACACAAACCGGGGATGATGGTTACCCAACCTACAGGCGCAGGTCTCCAGATAATGGTGGAAACACAGCAATAATTCGTGTCAAGGGCACAGAAATGAGCGTGGATAATAGGTGGGTTGTTCCCTATAATCCAGTTCTATCACGAATTTTCAATGCACACATTAACGTAGAGTTTTGTCAATCGGTCAAAGCTATTAAGTACATCTGTAAGTATATTCATAAAGGCTCTGACCAAGCCACATTTTCGCTTCAAAGTAATAACAATGAAGTAGAAACATATCTAAATGGTCGCTATATAAGTTCTTCGGAAGCGATCTGGAGAATTTTCCAATTTCCTATTCATGAACGTTTTCCGGCAGTAGTTCATTTAGCAGTTCATTTGGAAAATGGACAAAGAGTTTATTTTGATAATAATGCAAACCTTCAAGATCGTGTTAATAATCCTTCATCAACGACACTTACAGCGTTCTTTGACCTTTGCAAGAGGGACGATTTTGCAAAAACCCTTTTATATCACGAAGTACCCCAGTATTACGTATGGGAAAGAAATTCATTTTCTAGAAGAAAACGTGGGCAAGATGTTGAAGGATATCCGGTGTAAAAAAAGACACAACTTTAGGCCGTGTCTACAACATTCATCCGACTCAAACTGAATGTTTTTATTTAAGAATGTTACTGCAACATGTTCGCGGTCCAATGTCATTTGAACATCTAAGGACCGTGAATGGTGTTATTTGCCAAACTTATCAAGGCGCTTGCAAGGAATTAGGTTTACTGGAGGGAGATGAACATTGGCAGAATACAATGTCAGATGCTGTAATGTCCGAGCCAGCCACAAAATTAAGAGAATTATTTACCATCATCCTTATATTTTGCCAACCATCTGACCCTTTAGCATTATGGAATAAATTTCGTAATGCTTTATGTGAAGATATACTAAACAGAATGCGTAATGAGAATCAAGATATGACATTAGCATATAATGATGATATATACAATGATGGACTAATCATGATTGAAGATAAAATTCATGAGATTTGCGATAAATCACTAACTGATTTGGGCTTCCTGTATCAAAAAGGATTAATTCACTTAATCATCTGGATCCGTTAGAAGTAGCATTGCGAAAACCATATGATCTAAATGAATTGAATGATTATATTACTCAAAATGAACCAAAATTAGTTAATGACCAGGTGACCGCGTATTATTGTGTTATGCAAAGTGTTCGTCTTAGTGAAGGAAAAGTATTTTTTTTGGATGCTCCCGGTGGAACCGGCAAGACCTTTATTACTAATCTTATATTAGCAAAAGTAAGGTCTCAGGGAATGCTAGCTTTGGCAGTAGCGTCGTCAGGTATCGCTGCAACTTTATTAGCAGGTGGACGCACAGCTCATTCCACTTTTAAACTGCCCCTAACTGTTTCTTTACAAAAGATAGCGTGTGCTCTATACGTAAAAATGGCCCTTTGGGAAAAGTTTTACAAGATGTCAGTTTAATGATCTGGGACGAATGTACCATGATCCATAGAGCTCATGTAGAGGCTCTAGATAGGACTCTTAGAGATATTAGAAGCTGTGATAAAGTCATGGGTGGGATTACTGTCATGTTTGCTGGGGACTTTCGACAAACTTTACCAGTAATAGTAAGAGGAACTAGAGCAGACATTGTAAAGTCTTGCCTTAAAAGTTCCCCATTATGGAAGTTTCTAAACATCCTAAAATTAACTACAAATATGAGAGCACATTTGGGTGGAGGTAATATAATTTTTCCTTCAAAGTTACTTTTAATAGGAGACGGGAAAGTACCTCATTTTGAAAATAGAATTGAAATTGATCGTGATTTAGGAGAAAGAGTGAGTAACATTGAGGACTTAATTTCGAAAGTTTACCCCGACATCAGCGAAATAGAAAATAAAGATCATCAATGGATGTGTCAAAGGGCAATATTGGCGGCGAGAAACAGTAGCGTAGACGAAATTAATGATTTAATTTTAAGTAAACTTCCAGGAGACATAGTTACCTACACATCTATTGATAATGTAATGGATCAGGAAGATGCGGTCCATTACCCACAGGAGTTTCTCAATTCTTTGAACCCCAGTGGTCTTCCCCCATATTCCCTCAAGTTAAAAATAGGTGCCCCAATAATTTTACTCAGAAATCTTAAACCACCAAATTTATGTAACGGGACCTGACTTCAAATCAAATTTCTTCGCAATAACGTGATCGTTGCTATAGTTTTGACTGGTCCAGCAGTTGGTCAAACAGTGCTTATACCTCGCATCCCAATGATACCAAATGATTTACCTTTTAATTTTAAAAGAATTCAATTTCCCGTAAAGCTATCTTTCGCCGTTACAATTAATAAATCACAGGGGCAAACATTTAAACAAGTAGGAATTGATTTACGCCAAGACTGCTTTTCACACGGCCAACTATATGTCGCGTTGTCAAGATCAGGTTGCGGAGAAAACCAATATGTTCTTCTGCCACAAGAAAATAAAACTAAAAATATTATTTACACAGAAGTACTTTAAATAATTATGTTATTTAAAAACTTAAAATAAATAAATAAACTAAATTGTCTAAAATAATAACAGAAAATTATTTATAAAACCGAGTAGGTTTTTTGCAAAAATAAATATGATGCCGAAAATAACTATTTCACGCGGACGAAGTCGCGGGCATAGCTAGTAATAACATAAAAAGATGGTAGTTTTAACATTATATATTATATAGCGAAAGATTATTATAAAAAGTAAGTATAAATATATTAAATCGATTTATTTTAATAAATTGGATGAAAAAAAATATCTTTATTTCAATATTAAGATAATTTAAGGCTGTGTTAATATGAGTAAATTTATTTTTGTTTTCTTTTCTGAAAATAATGGTTAAATTTAAATTAAATACACTTCTTGATGTCATCCAAAGCCCCTTTTTTTTTTTTTGTTGTCGGGTTGGTAAAAAACCAACCCGTGTTCCTCATGTACCCGTATGTCAAAGGGGCGGGTATCGCCAAAGCATTCGTCGCCACCCCCCCGACAAGTATTGACCCACCAGATGGTCAGGTGGGCCCCGTCAGCCACTCTGCGGCCGTCACTAGGCCACAGGACTCAACTATGAGGCGCGCGCGAAACACGCCGCCGCCTCGAAGCCTGCAACTGTTCGGACGACACGTCTGCACGGAGCCTGGGTTCAAGAGAAGCAGGCCCTGCTCGACCAAAAAAGGCCAAAGCCCAGGGTTTTACTATGACTGACCAATTTTACCTATTTTATAAATCTGTACTAAGTTGAATATTCTGTAATACAAATTAAATATATATATATATATATATATATATATATATATATATATATATATATATATTTGTTTTTTTCATTCCTTCGAAAAAATTAATCATGTTGAAATTATTTCCAACAAAAAAAAAACAAACTCGATTGAAATCTAACACTAAAATTTTAAACTATATATATGCGTAATGAACTCCAACTAGAAAGTAACAAGGAAAATTTTGGACGAAATATCAGGATTTTTTTTAAATTTATTTATTTAAGGTCAAGGACACCCTTAGAATCTAAGAACACTGTTCGCAAATAACTCGCTCTTCATTGGAGAATCAGCACATAAAGCATAAGTCCAAACAAAGCATGTCATACATCATTGTAATCTTCACTGCTTAAAACTACAGAAAGATCATTGCAATAAATACAAGAGCAGTGTATGTATGTAGTCCTATGCCTTGCTTAAGAAATCTTCGATTTCTGATCCTTCATTTATTAGAACAGACATACCCATTTCCGATGCTTTGATTTTTTTATGCTTTGATATTTCGACTTAAACTGCAACGTCAAACACAATTCAAGGCAATATTTGTATGCTTTGCATTCTAATATGTAGTTATGACAAATTTCGGGATTACGGGTCAAATGCGTCTTTTTAAACCATCACTAGAATTTTGAACAGTCGCGGCTTCCAAATCTTCTTCACTAAATAAACGTCCAATTAGTTAATAATTAACTACACCCCTTTTTATTTTAATTCAAAAGTTAACTCTTGGAGTTATTCACGCTTCAAATAAAAAGGTACTTATTAAAATTTTATATGCTCTACTAACTCCTGCTGAATTTCAGATGAAAATATACTCTAGAATCTTTCCTAAAGTTGATTTTAAGTTTAAACTTAACATCAAGTTTTGTTTTACAAACGTCACCTGAACTTTATCAAATTTTACCACCTCATTTTCTGTAAATGTGATATTTTAATATTCTTACTTAAAAATTCTTAGCTTTGAGCATGTCGGTTACTTTTTCCAAACAAAACGAAAAGTGATAATTTACATACTATCATAGAAAATGAGACGAAACCTCTTAGCATTCAATGGATTCTCCGTGCGGGTGCCGGGTCCATCGTGTTGCAGGGAGAGGAGCTTCAACAGTGCCTGGGACTTGCGACCCAGGTGTAGGTTCAAGGGGCCCCTAACTAATGCGCGTTAAACGCTCACCTCCACTGTCCAAGCTCCTCTCCCTACCTAACCAAATTTGAAAAGAACCTACTAGGGCTGCCTTCGAAGTACGTTCCAAGAATGAATTGATTTTAGTTCTGGACAGGCCCAAGTCTTTTAGTAGGTTGTAGAGAGATTTAGCCGTTATACCTCTCGCTCTCACTTCTACCGCGAAAAAAATCCACGACGAACCTATTTCGAGTGAGTTCGTTAGTGAGCTCGTAATATTTATTGACCTTGATGGTACGGTCTTTGGGGATGTTGGTTTCCCAAAGAACCGTAAGCTCTATCATCACAACGCGCTTTAAAATTCGCGAATACATAAATATGTTTTTTCTAGAGGCCGACGCACAAATATCCTCGGGGATTTTGCATTGTTTTTCATACGTATCCATCATTATAGTCCAATCCGTAGCCGCTTTAAATATGTAGTAAGGCTTGACATTTGATTTTATAGCCCTAGTACCCTCTATCACCTAAAACCTACTGATTGCTCGTTTGTGGTTATTTCCTTTTGCGCTCTGCCTACCGAAAGACTAACCGCTTCACGTATGATTCCCAGAACCCTATCGTGACGACGCGATTATTGACCGCTATCCAGGAGTACCTTACATCCCAATAACAAATGCCTAGCAGTTCCAACCGCCTTCCGACAGATATAGCAAGTATTTTCGGTACCTTTACCCCATCTTAGTAAATTACTCTGATCTGGGAGAGTCATTTGGAACGCATTGAGATAGAATTTAAGCAATGCTGGCTGCCAATCATGGATTATCTTGCGCCATTTTAGTGCTAATAGGATGCAAAAATCTCCTATGTCTAACCACTCGTTCTGCATTTCTAAACTCATTGCATGGATCTTATATTTATCATTCTCGTCTTGCCGAATAAAAGACTTCAATATATCTGTATCTTGGAATTTCTTACTTGATCCTAACCCTACTCTGTTACTTTGTGCTCCTATCATAAACTGCTTGTGGAATTGAAGCCTTGACCTTAGCTCTGGGACATCTTTGTCTTTTGGGAGCGATATAACGACATCATTATTGATTTCTCCGGGATATAGCTCTTGGAAACTCTCAGGTTTGTATAGAGCTCCGATGGCCTTTTTAGACTCATTCCAAAACTATTGCGATCCTTGAATAAAGCCTCAATCTTCCGACCGAGAAATTGAAATGGTGCATTTTCTGTAACCGTAGAAATGCATTGACCGCCTAACGATAATCCCGGATCGTATGAGGTATATCTTGTATTCCGCCTACTGAGATACAGACAGTGACATTTATTTGGTTTTGTCCTCAATCCATCAGTCCACTCACAGAAATTATCCACTTCATCTAATAGTACTTGACAGTGTTTGGGGTTACGTGTCAATATTGCGAGATCTTCAGCGAAGACTAAAATGAATTTCTTGTATTTATTATTAAACTTGAACCGATACCCCCATTTTTTCTCGTTGCTGAATAATTTATTTACAATTTTAAATATAATTGGATATAAACAGCAACCTTGATATAGTCCTACATTGTAACTAAAAGTTTTTGAATGGCCTTCTTTAGTTGTTATAGAAAACTTTAATTTTAAGTAATATGTCATTTCAAACGTGTTACATGTATGATTTTATGTCTAAATACAAACAAAAACGAATAGAAACTCATAATTCCATCAAAAAACTTCTAAATACAATAACAATGCACAATTCATCAGAAATTAGAAGAAAACCATTTATAAAATAAACTTTTGTTTGCGAACACACGAGAAATGATTATTGTTACGTGACTGACGCAATTGCGTTCAACGTCTGACAGGATTGTTAATATGGCTGCCATCATATACTATTATGGAAACGACGCTAAAAGCCGCAAATTTTTAAATAAGATGCCTTTTTTTTTTGTACGTATATGTGATTTCGTCTGTATTTGCCTTACTGAATATATATATTTACTTCTTGTAACAATGTAAGCCAAATGTTTCGAGAAAAAAATAATTATGCTCTATTATTTTAATATTATATATTTATGATATTAATTATACTTGCATAATGCCTATCATGACATTTTATGGTTCTTTCAGATCAGCATTATTCGTTAAAATTTTATTTATAATATAAAATTTATAGTACTTGACCGTCATTCTGTTTAGTGGTTGATGGAAATGAAGTTGTTGCTGGTTATCACAGTATCCATACGGTGATAGCTTGAATAGCTCTCTCCCATTTAAGACCATTCAAATGTCAGTGGAAATCAGACACATTTAGGCAAACTGCTCCGATCCTGAGCATTAATGTGAGGAATGTCTCCAATGAAAGAATACAGACCCGCCGCATACCTATTTATCTTAGGGTAAAAAGGAAACGCTAGAATTAACGAGTGAAATTACAAAATTTCTTAGACTGTTTTAATAAACAGATATGTATCTTGCCTATGTTTAAATTAAGCCTTCTAACACGTGTCTCCACGAAGTCCAAAGGTGACGTTTGGTAGTGCTTGACCAAAAGTTACAGCACTATTCTACAATTAACCAGACCTGTGTTTTGTAAAAACAAAAAGCTATGTTGGTGGAATAGTGCCGTACTTTTATAAGGAACGTATCATAATTTCCTTGCCTCATTAGCCTAAAGTAAAGAATTAAGGAAACTTCATTGTGTAATAACTTAAAGCGATTGGCATATTTCATAGAAACATTCTAAACAAATATTTCTCTTGTAAAAAGACATTACCGTGTTGATGACGTCAAACTCCATAAGATTCGCATCACCCCATTCAAAACTAATTGTTGCGTGAAATTTATACGCTTTTTTTCTGATATGGCAAGTCGTTAAAGTGCAGCAGGGATAGGGTTTGCTAAGAGGATAGACCGCTAAAGAAGCCTTGAGGCAATTAAAATTGGCTCAAGCAAGCTTACTCTTCTACTCCACTGGCTCAAAGAAACATCTACTCATAGAGTACGGTCACTCATAAAGTCAGAAATAAAGGCTATCAGACCAGAGAATGATCTATACTTAGTAAAATTACAAATAAGGCTCGAAAGCTTTGAAGACGTCAAGTGTAAAAAAGTCCTAGGGGAGTCCATTAAACTCGCCTAAAAAAATAAACCTAGCTGAAGGGTAATGACGTTGGGCTGTATCAGTACCCTCACTGGACTGTTTTAACCGTATCCTGGTCACCGCTGCGAGAAGACACCAGCTAAAACTATTTCGTCCACACCAATATCCATCCACTGACATCCAGAGAGTGTAGAATTTGGGGTTTTCAAAATGATGGAGACGTTGACATCAGATGTTTTTGCGGATTCAAGCCCCCGACGCTGATGAAAATTATACACAATTGTTAAACCCGGGTTTGAAGGTAAGAGTACGTCACGTATATAAGACATTAAATCTGGATTTTCATACATGACAGTATCAATTTAGCCTTAGGAATGATAAACTGGAAACAGTTTTTTTTAATTTAATGATCCAAAGTTGTGATAAGAGTACGTACTAAAATTTACATTTAATTGCTCGGGGCTTGTTTCCGTTATAGTTAAAATTATTAATGTTTTTGAACATAAAAACAACAACTTTAGTTTTAATATTTTACAGTAGAATAAGTTAAAAACACTGAAATGGTATGAAGATAAAAAAGAAACTTTAAATATTAAAAAATCTGAATTTTATTCAGCTGTAAAATACATAATATAGGCTGCTATTTTACTCATTCAAAGATTCCTGTTAAATAATGTTGGTCTAGCTTTAGATTGTTTAGAATCATTCATCAGAATCTAGACACTGTTACATTGAAATGAAACTCATATTTTTCGGATTACTAAGCGTATTTTATTATTTTAAAACCTGCGTAATGCCAACGTTTCGGTTACTTTGCAGCAGCCGTGGTCACGATTAGACGAGATGTGAATCTGCCCATAATCACAGTTGCTGCAAAGTAACCGAAAAGTCGATATTATTTAGTTTTTAAAATAATAAAATACGCGTAGTAATCAGAAAAATATTTTTGTTTCCTTTCAATGAATACTCGCGAAAGTCTTAGATCTCATTATTATGTTACATAACTTCAACATTTAAATTATTAACCCGCAGAATAAATTAAAGTTTCAATACTGAATATGTTTTCAATGCGTTAGTTTCTTTATGGTCGATTTTATTTCAGCATTCTTATCTTTGATACACTATATATATAATTTTATAAAATTCAAAGTCATTAATAGTTAATGAATTTTAATATGATGGTTTTTTTAACTAAAACAAAACAAACTTTACAATTTCTGAGAGCCTGTAGACTTCTGATAAAAGAATTATAAAAGATTCTTTTGCAAGATTCTACATTTTATATTGGAGAGCTGAAATATTTCTTTTTCCAATCTGATCAATTGTTTTAACTTATTTTTGATATTTTTAATACTCGACGACGAACAGATTAGCACGAAAAGTTATATCCGTTTTATAAATGAACTTAGAATGTATAAGTCTTCTATTTCTAAATTGTACAATTTTTATTTAAAAACAGAATAATTTTACTTGTTTGTTAGTATATATTTTATGAGAAAAACATAAATAAACACATTGATAAATTTATGTGTATATATTTTCATATTTATCTCATTGAAGAAATATACGTCAATACATAAAACAAAGAGAACAGTTCTTATATAAATCCTTTTCTTTTTTATTAAAAAAAAAAACAGCAGAAAATTCAAATAGCATTTAATAATTTTCATATTCTAGTCTCAGCTGACGTCTCAAATAAGCGTATTTCGAAAGATATTCGTTCGTATAACATCGAACGCCGCGAGCAGAATATAATATTTGAGAGTATCGGTGTAGTATTTGGGAGCCGAGGATAACCGTTCCTTTGACAGTCTTTGTGGAACTATTTCGATAATTTTCTACATAATTTGCTACTTATCTAGATCATTAATTCAATGTTTTTCTGTGTCAGGATTAGATTTCTCGTTTTTGTTTTGTCTAAAAATTTGGTTGGTTTTTGTAAAACAATTTGATTGAAACACAGCATTCTATTCTTGAGTGAGAGCTAATTAAAATAAAAAATGTTATCTTTTTAATATAAGAGGAGGATGTACCTGAATTACAGTTATATGAATATCCTGTCATATAGCTTTTTTAATATGCTTTTACAACAAAAAAAATAAAAATATTTTATTTGCAATTTTCAATCATTATAAGTACCATATTATACATGTTTTTATAAAAAGAATTAAATTTCTAAAATGCATTAAAGGTTTTCTGAAGAAGTTTCTAATATTTCCGTTTTCTGGTTACATAAAATTTAATAATTTTTCATTCATAATAAAATTGTTAAAAAATACTTAACATAAGTATGTTAACATAATAATTAGATTTATACGTAACAAGTAGGTTTCAATAATTTTTCATTTATATTATAGCGTTAATATAGTGTAATGATAATTGCAAATAAAGATACCAATTATAAGGCATTACAGATATGTAGCATTTATTATTTGTTAGGTCATAGGAAATAAAGGTGAAGTTGTCAAGTGGGAGTGTTTTCATTTTTTTAAAATGTACCTCTTTCTCCTTCCCCGTCTTCTGCACAGAAGATTCTTTAAAATAAATATTGTAAAGATGGCAATAGTTCCAAATTCAAATGTTACAGTTTCATTGTTGTGGTGTATACTATTCGGTCATATTTTTTTTTTTAATAATTATATAGATAAATAATTATAATTCAATCATAAAAAAGGCTGTATATAAATCTGGGAAACCGAAGTGGACATTTTTTTAAAGGAAGTGAGCATGATCGTTATGATTGGAAAATTAATTGCGACGATTCGTGAAGCGGCCGTGATGAACGCATCCTGTACTGTCAAGAAAACGGTACAAATGTTTTTCACCAAATTTGGTGTGAAAATATATTGCCATTAATATCATTTCTCAAAGAAAATAATTAAACTCAAACTATAAGCTGGAGATTTGTTTCTCTAAGACAAAGCATCGGTTAACAAAGCCACATTGGCTATATATATACCTACATCAAAAACCAGAATTCAATTTCTTCAAGAATTCGATCTCTACCATAGTTCCAATTATATTGGCATAGCCCGTAATGACACGAGTGATATTGAAATTACATCATAATAGGCTGCAAATAAATTGATTATTTAATAAGTTTTATTTTTACCTTCATGGTCATTATAAAGTCATTCCTAGTAAATTTTCATACCTTATCATCTTATGTGTCTGCTACACTGCACTGTTGAATTATGTAGTAAAATGATATACATTTACTCCATACTTCTTACTTCTCTCTGAATGCCTTTTAGTTTTTAAAGGAATTTAAAATTTCTGTTTCTGATGTACATATATTCTGTTAGTAATTCCGAGTAATTCAAACCTCTATTACTCATGAAACATCTCAATATCTCTCGCATATAAATTAGTCACTTGATTAATGAATATGGTAATAAAGGTAAGTGCTCTCGAGTCCGAGATGTGTCTAATGATATTAAGATAAATGTATTGCACTGATAACTAGGTCAGTATTGCATCGGACTAATATTTTAATTTAAAAAACTATGAAAAGTTAAATGGATTATATAAAGTTACATAGAATAGTTATCATTGCTTTTAATACAAAAATATTTATTGCTTTATTACGAAAAAAAATATGTTTCCTACTTTGATCGTATAATTCTTAAAGTAAAAACTCAAAGTAAACAATATTCTTCTCTGTAACATAGTCTTTTTATAAAGTAATCTTTTCTTTTTCCATAACGTTGTATTATTCTTATCAGTTTAAACTAACATCATGTAAAATTCATCAAACAGGAATTATGATAATAATCAGTACGTGTCTGTTTCATTCAAACTACAAATATGTTGATATATATCGACATCAAAATGTACATAAAATATTTAATTTTCGATAAAACAAATAAAAATAGACGATAAAACAGGGCAGAGAAACATCCGAATATGAGAACGATGACAGACAAAACGAAACGTCTTTTAAGATTACTCATAATATTAATAAGTGACGTGAACACTTTGTAAACCTTTTTAAACGAAATACGCTAATGGACGAACCTGAAATTTAAAGAGTCAAAATTTAGACGTAACAGAAATATTGAAAGCTATTTTTATTATATAACGTGATTAATTAGAAAAATTAAAATAGATATAACACACATTACCATGATGTTAAAAAACACACATCGTACATGAATCCGTGAATATTTCTCAATGTTGTTGCTTTTGTTGATATAGTCAAGCAATTATCAATTATTCGTCTTTATCAAGTGATATTACATACATGTGACTCAAAAGTAAAACATAAATTCCTCAATAAAATATTATAAAGTATTATAAAATCAACAACCACAACAATACCACAAACTTCGTTATAGAATGTAATTTTTAAAATTTTTACTTAGTGAGACGAAACCTCTTAGCATTTAATGGATTTACCGTTCGGGTACCGGGTCCATCGTGTTGCAGGGAGAGGAGCTTCAACAGTACCTGGGACTTGCGACCCAGGTGTAGGTTAAAGGAGCCCCTATGTAACGCGCGTTAAACACTCACCTCCACCGTCCAAGCTCCTCTCTCTACCTAACCAAATTTGAAAAGAACTTACTAGGGTACGTTCCAAGAATTAATTGATTTCAGTTCTGGACAGGCCCAAGTGTTTTAGTAGGTTGTAGAGAGTTTTAGCCGTTATACCTCTCGCTCTCATTTCTACCGCGAACAAATCCACGACTAACCTATTTCGAGTGAGTTCGTTTGTGAGCTCGTAATATTTATTAACCTTGACGGTTTGGTCTTTGAGGATCTTGGTTTCCCGAGGAACCGTAAGCTCTATTATATCACAATGCGCTTTAAAATTTGCGAATACATAAATATGTCGGGCTTAGAGGCCGACCCACAAATATCCTCTGAGATTTTGTATTGTTTCTCATACGTATCCATCATTAAAGTCCAATCCAAAGCCGCTTTATAATAGAGTAAGGCTTGACGTTTGATTTTGTAGCCCTATAGCCTTGTCTCACAAAACCTATTGATCGCTGGTTTGTTGTTATTTCTTTTTGCGCTCTTGCTACCAAAAGACTAACCGCTTCCCGTATGATTTCTAAAATCCTATCATGACGACGCGAGTATTGACCGCTATCCAGGAGAACCCTGCATCCCACCAGCAGGTGCTTAGCAGTTCCAACTGCCTCCCCGCAGATGTAGCAAATTTTTTCGTACCTTTACCCCAACTTACTTAAACTACTTTGATCTGGGAGAGTCATTTGGAACGCATTGAGATAAAATTTTAGCAACGCAGGCGACCAATAATGAATTAAGGTGCGCCATTTTAGTGCTAATGGGATGCAAAAATCTCCTATGTGTAGCCACTCATTCTGCATTTCTAAGCTCATTGCATGGATCTTATATTTATTATTCTCGTCTTTCCGAATAAAAGACTTTAATATATATGTACTTATCTTGGGCCTTCTTACTTGATCCTAACCCTACTCTGTTACTTTGTGCTCCTATCATAAACTGCTTTTGGAATTGAAGTCTTGACTCTAGCTCTGGGGTATCTTTGTCTTTTGGGAGCGATGCAACGACGTCATCATGAGATTTCCCCAGGATATATCTCTTGGAAACTCTTAGGTATTTACAGAGCCCCGATGGCCATTTTAGACTCATCCCAAAACTATTGCGATCCTTGAATAAAGCTGATGAATCAGTTCACAGCGTGAGTCCGAGCCACAACTTCAAACTTCAACATCTTTATGACTCCTGCATCGAATTTTAAAAAAAGGTTTTTAATAAAATCATGGACGAGGAAGGCCAATTTAAACGTGAAGTTGTCGTTGAAGGTGTTGTCGTAGATCCAAGCTTTCTTGATGTTACTGATCTGTTGGCTATCTACCTTGTTAAGATCATTTAAAAAGCTATCTACTATTCCTTCTAAAGGTAAAGTACGGCCTATATTAGCAATCTTACGACCGAGAAATTTAAATGGTACATTTTCCGTAACCGTAGAAACGCATTGACCGCCTAACGATAATCCCGGATCGTATGAGGTGTATCTTGTATTCCGCCTACTGAGATACAGACAGTGACATTTATTTGGTTTTGTCCTCAATCTATCCGTCCACACACAGAATTTATCCACTTCATTCAATAGTACTTGACAATGTTTTGACTTGATTTAAAATAGAGTGGGATACACAAATTAAACAAAGAAAAATTTCAAAATAATCTAATTCAATGATCCGAAAAAAGAAATATTGGCTCTTAGCTTGCTACAATAATCAAAAATTATAGTTAAAAAAAAGTAATGCGTTACTCATATATGGCATTAAAAAATAACATATTTATCGGATTTAATACAAATTCGTTGTTTAAATAGAGAGAGAGAGAGAGAGAGAGACGACAGCCTCTCTGACGTCACTAATGTCAGTTCTTCCAGTACGTTCCATGAAATTTTAAAAATGAAGCTTCAAAATGTTCTTGTATTTCTCGAAGGTTCTTCATAGTCACATTCTTCAATGGTCCCCACTCACTAAACTCTGCTGTCGTGCGTCCGGACGTCGATTAATACCTCAATTCAAACATAGTTCTATTCTTCTTTTACGAGTAAACGGTCTTTGATTTCGTTTTACTTTTAACAATAATTATGAATACCAATAAGTTTTTATTATAACTGATGACATCCTCATGTTATTTTCATGTTGCACCGTCATTAATGCTGATAGCGCCGATATATATAATATGCTCATTTTAAAGATCACCAGAAGCGAAACTCTTGCATGAAATGTGTATGCTCTCCTATCAGTGAAAAGTATCAAATAAACTCATTTGATAAGAGCACTTAGCATGATTACATTTAGATTTCAATACTCACCTTATTTTATTTCATGGACTTTTAAAAAGGTAGATTTTAAAAGGTGAATGTTAAAAAGAGTTGTTTTGATCTGTATCTTCAGTATGTTATAAGAATTATCCGTATGATACCATTTTCTTAAAATCCATCTTAAAATAAAATTAATCGGAACTTTTATATTAATTACATTAATAATAGCAAAAGATATTAATAACAGCAACTTCATTAGGATGCCCAGACACAATAAAAGAAAATACAGACAGACGACACACTGTCCGTTAATCAATATATGGTACGTTTGCTTGCATTCACAGCGGTCCTATAATTTAAAGTACCACCGATATATAATCTCAAATTGAATGCGTATTAATATGCAATCAAGACTTACACAGCACAACAGTACACGAGATCAAAATGTTGTTGTTGTTGTTAAGTATAATACCCCTTAAGCTACTTTACAATGTCCGGGAAACACTCAACACATCACAGCTATATAAAACACTCTTCGCGACACTAATTAATTTTCTAATTACACTGAAACTTCATCAACCTTCGGAAATAAAATAATGGAATTATCCCTATATATTTTTTCAAACGATTATCTCAACGACAAAATGTAAAACAAAATATTTCACTTTTTATAGCGCTTATCTAATATCTACATAGATTAAATGATTATAATTAATGAATCAGTAATTACCTTATTAAAAAAAAATAGGTAATTATTCTTAAATATCGCATTATATTGCTTAGACTATAGCGTTACAAATTGAATTGTATCTTTCTGAAAGCCCTGAAAAAAAAAACTAATTTAAAACCTTTTTTATATTTATAAACACATATTTAGTTTCTTAATTTTACTCATTGTATATGAAATAAATCCCTCAAATGTAAACATATAATTGTCATAATATATTGCCAGGTACTTTTACAATATTATATATTTTTATACATGAAATCACGATTCTCAGCGGTGAGCTGAATTACTTGGATGGATCGATTAATTACATCCATCCGATATGCTTGTCGTGACATTATGACAACTTTTCGTATAATATTGTTGGTTGTGAAGTTTAGTACTGAAAACCGATAAATACTGATTTATAATAAGATAGATACGAGAAAAATAACTCACAGTAGCTGTTTAGTATGTAGTATTTTATATTAAGTTAAGTTAAAATATATAATATTAACTAATTGCTACTAATTTTTACGTTTTTAAATAAAATAAACAATTTGAAATGTGCGATAGCAAAATTATGCTCACCATTTTTTATTACAATGCAACGCCATGATCTGAAAATAAACGTCTTTGCCACGTCTAAGAGCAAGTTTGATTTAATTTAATTGGTACTTGTAATAATTCGTAATGAAGGGAACCTTTTATGACTATGGAATATATATACATATATAAATAAAATACGATCAAATAAGTTTTATATGAATATCACTTCTCTTCACAACTCTTACTGCACTAAATCTTTCAATATCTTCTAGCGAACATTTTCTTCAGCCGTATTTCGAAGCTAGGGAATCTTAAATATTAGATGGCAACTGAGAATTTTTTAGAGTAAGCAAACTAGGTCATTCATTTCTATCTGTCTTTGGTATATATTTGGAAGTAATTTTAGTTTAGTCAACCTTTTTGATAAAAAAATAATAATTTTCTGTAATTTATAATGTGATTAACCCGCTTCTCTCTAAAAAATGGTTTTTACGGGTTTAGATAGTAATGGCAGGAACATTTTTAAGCAATATATTTATACTTTCCATAGTTTCTAAAATTTTTTACGTTCGATTTCTTTATGTAATTGGTTATTATAAATTCCAAAACTATAAGATCAAAAATGTAAGAACAATATTAATTTCTAAATAATTATTTAACAAAGCTTTTACTACTTTCAGGAGAATTGTTTTACAGCTCATGTGGCATTTGCACACCGGGCTGAGTTTAAGTTGTTATTTATTAGGTTTTCCTCCGTGTGGTGAATCTATCGCAAGCAAAATTTACTATCGAGTAAGACATTCATTTATTGTAACTGTCAAAATTTCATCTGATTGGGGAAAATCTTTGTTGTATCAGAGTGTGAAGGGACAAATGTCGATAAATATAATAACGAAAATGTAAAATTACAAAATCAGTCTATGAAATCTGTATGGTTGTTTTTCTTCTCCAATGACGATCATCAAAAAATGATTTTTATGAATTTTAACCTTGTGTTCACATCAGTTTCTGGGGGGGCTGGTTACAAAGCTCCGAAAACAACTGCCACGGATAATTAACTTGCCGATTCCACTATATTTTAACAGAGAAACGTCAATTGAAGGTGCGCAAGAGATTGAAGTTAATAGGTTTATCAAAAGCACAGGGCGTACATAGCCTACAAGAAATATTAGGCATGATATAGTTATCGGCGTGATAGTTTTGGTGCTTGCTCACGACAGGGAAATATTCATTACAAAGGAATGGACGACGGTGTTCAAGAGAAAACCAAACGAATTTATGCGTCATTTTATGACTGACGACAATACTTGAACCCATTGGTACATGTTGGTTTATTTAAAAAAAACAGAAAGTACCTCCTGGTATTACATATTTAAGCTACTTGTAATCATTTGTTTTCTCAATCGAATTAATGAGTTTAGTTTGTTCCTTATGAGATAACCAAAAACGTGATTTTATTATAATATATTAGAGGTGCAACAACAGTGAAAGCAGTGGACTTTACCCCAAAACTGAGCTCATATAAAAGCGAAGACCATCGTATTGGACGTAAAACTGATGACCATCCTTATTTGAAATTCGCCAGGCGTGATCCACATTAACTTCTTGGATAAAATAACAACAAGGGGTCGACTATTTTGAATTATTGGCTCAGTGTCATGCTGAATTGCTAATAAACGGACCCATTGCCGCTTTCCGCTTTTTCAACAAGACGGTGCCTCGGCTCAGATTTTTGATTAATTAGTCGGATTACATTAGGAGAAGCTATCTCCTGTATCCTATTTTAAGAAAGTTCCTTTTTTCGACTACTTTTTGTTTCTAAAATTTGAGGCGAGTAGCGAGGTTCAGAAAGATATTTTTCGGTCAGTTCAAAAAGATAGAATATCATTTAGCGAAGTATATGAAGCTGATAAACAGAGCATAGAGGAGCCTAGAAAAATAAATCATAATTTTTCTAAAATGTACATCTCTCTTCAATATGTCAAGTACTTCCCAATTCTTAATCTCAATAAAAAATAAATATTAACAGAATACATATAAACAAACTCAATTACATAAATCGGCGCATTTCCTATTATTTGAATAATCAATCATTGAGGGTAGTTGAAATTATCAGGTGTCACCCGCATAACCACCTGCGTTGGTATAAATAGAGGCGGTAGTACAGATTACGGCGGGTCTCGCTCGTGCCGTTGCAGGGATCGGATCTCTTCAAAGTGTCTGCTACACTGCACTGTTGAATTATGTAGTAAAATGATATACATTTACTCCATACTTCTTACTTCTCTCAGAATGCCTTTTAGTTTTTAAAGGAATTTAAAATAGTGATACCTTACTTTCTTTGTATTTTCTATTTCTGATATGCATATATTCTGTTAGTAATTCCGAGTAATTCAAACCTCTATTACTCATGAAACATCTCAATATCTCTCGCATATAAATTAGTCACTTGATTAATGAATATGGTAATAAAGGTAAGTGCTCTCGAGTCCGAGATGTGTCTAATGATATTAAGATAAATGTATTGCACTGATAACTAGGTCAGTATTGCATCGGACTAATATTTTAATTTAAAAAACTATGAAAAGTTAAATGGATTATATAAAGTTACATAGAATAGTTATCATTGCTTTTAATACAAAAATATTTATTGCTTTATTACGAAAAAAAATATGTTTCCTACTTTGATCGTATAATTCTTAAAGTAAAAACTCAAAGTAAACAATATTCTTCTCTGTAACATAGTCTTTTTATAAAGTAATCTTTTCTTTTTCCATAACATTGTATTATTCTTATCAGTTTAAACTAACATCATGTAAAATTCATCAAACAGGAATTATGATAATAATCAGTACGTGTCTGTTTCATTCAAACTACAAATATGTTGATATATATCGACATCAAAATGTACATAAAATATTTAATTTTCGATAAAACAAATAAAAATAGACGATAAAACAGGGCAGAGAAACATCCGAATATGAGAACGATGACAGATAAAACGAAACGTCTTTTAAGATTACTCATAATATTAATAAGTGACGTGAACACTTTGTAAACCTTTTTAAACGAAATACGCTAATGGACGAACCTGAAATTTAAAGAGTCAAAATTTAGACGTAACAGAAATATTGAAAGCTATTTTTATTATATAACGTGATTAATTAGAAAAATTAAAATAGATATAACACACATTACCATGATGTTAAAAAACACACATCGTACATGAATCCGTGAATATTTCTCAATGTTGTTGCTTTTGTTGATATAGTCAAGCAATTATCAATTATTCGTCTTTATCAAGTGATATTACATACATGTGACTCAAAAGTAAAACATAAATTCCTCAATAAAATATTATAAAGTATTATAAAATCAACAACCACAACAATACCACAAACTTCGTTATAGAATGTAATTTTAAAATTTTTTACTTAGTGAGACGAAACCTCTTAGCATTTAATGGATTTACCGTTCGGGTACCGGGTCCATCGCGTTGCAGGGAGAGGAGCTTCAACAGTACCTGGGACTTGCGACCCAGGTGTAGGTTAAAGGAGCCCCTATGTAACGCGCGTTAAACACTCACCTCCACCGTCCAAGCTCCTCTCTCTACCTAACCAAATTTGAAAAGAACTTACTAGGGTACGTTCCAAGAATTAATTGATTTCAGTTCTGGACAGGCCCAAGTGTTTTAGTAGGTTGTAGAGAGTTTTAGCCGTTATACCTCTCGCTCTCATTTCTACCGCGAACAAATCCACGACTAACCTATTTCGAGTGAGTTCGTTTGTGAGCTCGTAATATTTATTAACCTTGACGGTTTGGTCTTTGAGGATCTTGGTTTCCCGAGGAACCGTAAGCTCTATTATATCACAATGCGCTTTAAAATTTGCGAATACATAAATATGTCGGGCTTAGAGGCCGACCCACAAATATCCTCTGAGATTTTGTATTGTTTCTCATACGTATCCATCATTAAAGTCCAATCCAAAGCCGCTTTATAATAGAGTAAGGCTTGACGTTTGATTTTGTAGCCCTATAGCCTTGTCTCACAAAACCTATTGATCGCTGGTTTGTTGTTATTTCTTTTTGCGCTCTTGCTACCAAAAGACTAACCGCTTCCCGTATGATTTCTAAAATCCTATCATGACGACGCGAGTATTGACCGCTATCCAGGAGAACCCTGCATCCCACCAGCAGGTGCTTAGCAGTTCCAACTGCCTCCCCGCAGATGTAGCAAATTTTTTCGTACCTTTACCCCAACTTACTTAAACTACTTTGATCTGGGAGAGTCATTTGGAACGCATTGAGATAAAATTTTAGCAACGCAGGCGACCAATAATGAATTAAGGTGCGCCATTTTAGTGCTAATGGGATGCAAAAATCTCCTATGTGTAGCCACTCATTCCGCATTTCTAAGCTCATTGCATGGATCTTATATTTATTATTCTCGTCTTTCCGAATAAAAGACTTTAATATATATGTACTTATCTTGGGCCTTCTTACTTGATCCTAACCCTACTCTGTTACTTTGTGCTCCTATCATAAACTGCTTTTGGAATTGAAGTCTTGACTCTAGCTCTGGGGTATCTTTGTCTTTTGGGAGCGATGCAACGACGTCATCATGAGATTTCCCCAGGATATATCTCTTGGAAACTCTTAGGTATTTACAGAGCCCCGATGGCCATTTTAGACTCATCCCAAAACTATTGCGATCCTTGAATAAAGCTGATGAATCAGTTCACAGCGTGAGTCCGAGCCACAACTTCAAACTTCAACATCTTTATGACTCCTGCATCGAATTTTAAAAAAAGGTTTTTAATAAAATCATGGACGAGGAAGGCCAATTTAAACGTGAAGTTGTCGTTGAAGGTGTTGTCGTAGATCCAAGCTTTCTTGATGTTACTGATCTGTTGGCTATCTACCTTGTTAAGATCATTTAAAAAGCTATCTACTATTCCTTCTAAAGGTAAAGTACGGCCTATATTAGCAATCTTACGACCGAGAAATTTAAATGGTACATTTTCCGTAACCGTAGAAACGCATTGACCGCCTAACGATAATCCCGGATCGTATGAGGTGTATCTTGTATTCCGCCTACTGAGATACAGACAGTGACATTTATTTGGTTTTGTCCTCAATCTATCCGTCCACACACAGAATTTATCCACTTCATTCAATAGTACTTGACAATGTTTTGACTTGATTTAAAATAGAGTGGGATACACAAATTAAACAAAGAAAAATTTCAAAATAATCTAATTCAATGATCCGAAAAAAGAAATATTGGCTCTTAGCTTGCTACAATAATCAAAAATTATAGTTAAAAAAAAGTAATGCGTTACTCATATATGGCATTAAAAAATAACATATTTATCGGATTTAATACAAATTCGTTGTTTAAATAGAGAGAGAGAGAGAGAGAGAGACGACAGCCGCTCTGACGTCACTAATGTCAGTTCTTCCAGTACGTTCCATGAAATTTAAAAATGAAGCTTCAAAATGTTCTTGTATTTCTCGAAGGTTCTTCATAGTCACATTCTTCAATGGTCCCCACTCACTAAACTCTGCTGTCGTGCGTCCGGACGTCGATTAATACCTCAATTCAAACATAGTTCTATTCTTCTTTTACGAGTAAACGGTCTTTGATTTCGTTTTACTTTTAACAATAATTATGAATACCAATAAGTTTTTATTATAACTGATGACATCCTCATGTTATTTTCATGTTGCACCGTCATTAATGCTGATAGCGCCGATATATATAATATGCTCATTTTAAAGATCACCAGAAGCGAAACTCTTGCATGAAATGTGTATGCTCTCCTATCAGTGAAAAGTATCAAATAAACTCATTTGATAAGAGCACTTAGCATGATTACATTTAGATTTCAATACTCACCTTATTTTATTTCATGGACTTTAAAAAGGTAGATTTTAAAAGGTGAATGTTAAAAAGAGTTGTTTTGATCTGTATCTTCAGTATGTTATAAGAATTATCCGTATGATACCATTTTCTTAAAATCCATCTTAAAATAAAATTAATCGGAACTTTTATATTAATTACATTAATAATAGCAAAAGATATTAATAACAGCAACTTCATTAGGATGCCCAGACACAATAAAAGAAAATACAGACAGACGACACACTGTCCGTTAATCAATATATGGTACGTTTGCTTGCATTCACAGCGGTCCTATAATTTAAAGTACCACCGATATATAATCTCAAATTGAATGCGTATTAATATGCAATCAAGACTTACACAGCACAACAGTACACGAGATCAAAATGTTGTTGTTGTTGTTAAGTATAATACCCCTTAAGCTACTTTACAATGTCCGGGAAACACTCAACACATCACAGCTATATAAAACACTCTTCGCGACACTAATTAATTTTCTAATTACACTGAAACTTCATCAACCTTCGGAAATAAAATAATGGAATTATCCCTATATATTTTTTCAAACGATTATCTCAACGACAAAATGTAAAACAAAATATTTCACTTTTTATAGCGCTTATCTAATATCTACATAGATTAAATGATTATAATTAATGAATCAGTAATTACCTTATTAAAAAAAAATAGGTAATTATTCTTAAATATCGCATTATATTGCTTAGACTATAGCGTTACAAATTGAATTGTATCTTTCTGAAAGCCCTGAAAAAAAAAACTAATTTAAAACCTTTTTTATATTTATAAACACATATTTAGTTTCTTAATTTTACTCATTGTATATGAAATAAATCCCTCAAATGTAAACATATAATTGTCATAATATATTGCCAGGTACTTTTACAATATTATATATTTTTATACATGAAATCACGATTCTCAGCGGTGAGCTGAATTACTTGGATGGATCGATTAATTACATCCATCCGATATGCTTGTCGTGACATTATGACAACTTTTCGTATAATATTGTTGGTTGTGAAGTTTAGTACTGAAAACCGATAAATACTGATTTATAATAAGATAGATACGAGAAAAATAACTCACAGTAGCTGTTTAGTATGTAGTATTTTATATTAAGTTAAGTTAAAATATATAATATTAACTAATTGCTACTAATTTTTACGTTTTTAAATAAAATAAACAATTTGAAATGTGCGATAGCAAAATTATGCTCACCATTTTTTATTACAATGCAACGCCATGATCTGAAAATAAACGTCTTTGCCACGTCTAAGAGCAAGTTTGATTTAATTTAATTGGTACTTGTAATAATTCGTAATGAAGGGAACCTTTTATGACTATGGAATATATATACATATATAAATAAAATACGATCAAATAAGTTTTATATGAATATCACTTCTCTTCACAACTCTTACTGCACTAAATCTTTCAATATCTTCTAGCGAACATTTTCTTCAGCCGTATTTCGAAGCTAGGGAATCTTAAATATTAGATGGCAACTGAGAATTTTTTAGAGTAAGCAAACTAGGTCATTCATTTCTATCTGTCTTTGGTATATATTTGGAAGTAATTTTAGTTTAGTCAACCTTTTTGATAAAAAAATAATAATTTTCTGTAATTTATAATGTGATTAACCCGCTTCTCTCTAAAAAATGGTTTTTACGGGTTTAGATAGTAATGGCAGGAACATTTTTAAGCAATATATTTATACTTTCCATAGTTTCTAAAATTTTTTACGTTCGATTTCTTTATGTAATTGGTTATTATAAATTCCAAAACTATAAGATCAAAAATGTAAGAACAATATTAATTTCTAAATAATTATTTAACAAAGCTTTTACTACTTTCAGGAGAATTGTTTTACAGCTCATGTGGCATTTGCACACCGGGCTGAGTTTAAGTTGTTATTTATTAGGTTTTCCTCCGTGTGGTGAATCTATCGCAAGCAAAATTTACTATCGAGTAAGACATTCATTTATTGTAACTGTCAAAATTTCATCTGATTGGGGAAAATCTTTGTTGTATCAGAGTGTGAAGGGACAAATGTCGATAAATATAATAACGAAAATGTAAAATTACAAAATCAGTCTATGAAATCTGTATGGTTGTTTTTCTTCTCCAATGACGATCATCAAAAAATGATTTTTATGAATTTTAACCTTGTGTTCACATCAGTTTCTGGGGGGGCTGGTTACAAAGCTCCGAAAACAACTGCCACGGATAATTAACTTGCCGATTCCACTATATTTTAACAGAGAAACGTCAATTGAAGGTGCGCAAGAGATTGAAGTTAATAGGTTTATCAAAAGCACAGGGCGTACATAGCCTACAAGAAATATTAGGCATGATATAGTTATCGGCGTGATAGTTTTGGTGCTTGCTCACGACAGGGAAATATTCATTACAAAGGAATGGACGACGGTGTTCAAGAGAAAACCAAACGAATTTATGCGTCATTTTATGACTGACGACAATACTTGAACCCATTGGTACATGTTGGTTTATTTAAAAAAAACAGAAAGTACCTCCTGGTATTACATATTTAAGCTACTTGTAATCATTTGTTTTCTCAATCGAATTAATGAGTTTAGTTTGTTCCTTATGAGATAACCAAAAACGTGATTTTATTATAATATATTAGAGGTGCAACAACAGTGAAAGCAGTGGACTTTACCCCAAAACTGAGCTCATATAAAAGCGAAGACCATCGTATTGGACGTAAAACTGATGACCATCCTTATTTGAAATTCGCCAGGCGTGATCCACATTAACTTCTTGGATAAAATAACAACAAGGGGTCGACTATTTTGAATTATTGGCTCAGTGTCATGCTGAATTGCTAATAAACGGACCCATTGCCGCTTTCCGCTTTTTCAACAAGACGGTGCCTCGGCTCAGATTTTTGATTAATTAGTCGGATTACATTAGGAGAAGCTATCTCCTGTATCCTATTTTAAGAAAGTTCCTTTTTTCGACTACTTTTTGTTTCTAAAATTTGAGGCGAGTAGCGAGGTTCAGAAAGATATTTTTCGGTCAGTTCAAAAAGATAGAATATCATTTAGCGAAGTATATGAAGCTGATAAACAGAGCATAGAGGAGCCTAGAAAAATAAATCATAATTTTTCTAAAATGTACATCTCTCTTCAATATGTCAAGTACTTCCCAATTCTTAATCTCAATAAAAAATAAATATTAACAGAATACATATAAACAAACTCAATTACATAAATCGGCGCATTTCCTATTATTTGAATAATCAATCATTGAGGGTAGTTGAAATTATCAGGTGTCACCCGCATAACCACCTGCGTTGGTATAAATAGAGGCGGTAGTACAGATTACGGCGGGTCTCGCTCGTGCCGTTGCAGGGATCGGATCTCTTCAAAGTGTCTGCTACACTGCACTGTTGAATTATGTAGTAAAATGATATACATTTACTCCATACTTCTTACTTCTCTCAGAATGCCTTTTAGTTTTTAAAGGAATTTAAAATAGTGATACCTTACTTTCTTTGTATTTTCTATTTCTGATATGCATATATTCTGTTAGTAATTCCGAGTAATTCAAACCTCTATTACTCATGAAACATCTCAATATCTCTCGCATATAAATTAGTCACTTGATTAATGAATATGGTAATAAAGGTAAGTGCTCTCGAGTCCGAGATGTGTCTAATGATATTAAGATAAATGTATTGCACTGATAACTAGGTCAGTATTGCATCGGACTAATATTTTAATTTAAAAAACTATGAAAAGTTAAATGGATTATATAAAGTTACATAGAATAGTTATCATTGCTTTTAATACAAAAATATTTATTGCTTTATTACGAAAAAAAATATGTTTCCTACTTTGATCGTATAATTCTTAAAGTAAAAACTCAAAGTAAACAATATTCTTCTCTGTAACATAGTCTTTTTATAAAGTAATCTTTTCTTTTTCCATAACATTGTATTATTCTTATCAGTTTAAACTAACATCATGTAAAATTCATCAAACAGGAATTATGATAATAATCAGTACGTGTCTGTTTCATTCAAACTACAAATATGTTGATATATATCGACATCAAAATGTACATAAAATATTTAATTTTCGATAAAACAAATAAAAATAGACGATAAAACAGGGCAGAGAAACATCCGAATATGAGAACGATGACAGATAAAACGAAACGTCTTTTAAGATTACTCATAATATTAATAAGTGACGTGAACACTTTGTAAACCTTTTTAAACGAAATACGCTAATGGACGAACCTGAAATTTAAAGAGTCAAAATTTAGACGTAACAGAAATATTGAAAGCTATTTTTATTATATAACGTGATTAATTAGAAAAATTAAAATAGATATAACACACATTACCATGATGTTAAAAAACACACATCGTACATGAATCCGTGAATATTTCTCAATGTTGTTGCTTTTGTTGATATAGTCAAGCAATTATCAATTATTCGTCTTTATCAAGTGATATTACATACATGTGACTCAAAAGTAAAACATAAATTCCTCAATAAAATATTATAAAGTATTATAAAATCAACAACCACAACAATACCACAAACTTCGTTATAGAATGTAATTTTAAAATTTTTTACTTAGTGAGACGAAACCTCTTAGCATTTAATGGATTTACCGTTCGGGTACCGGGTCCATCGCGTTGCAGGGAGAGGAGCTTCAACAGTACCTGGGACTTGCGACCCAGGTGTAGGTTAAAGGAGCCCCTATGTAACGCGCGTTAAACACTCACCTCCACCGTCCAAGCTCCTCTCTCTACCTAACCAAATTTGAAAAGAACTTACTAGGGCTACATTCGTAGTACGTTCCAAGAATTAATTGATTTCAGTTCTGGACAGGCCCAAGTGTTTTAGTAGGTTGTAGAGAGTTTTAGCCGTTATACCTCTCGCTCTCATTTCTACCGCGAACAAATCCACGACTAACCTATTTCGAGTGAGTTCGTTTGTGAGCTCGTAATATTTATTGACCTTGACGGTTTGGTCTTTGAGGATCTTGGTTTCCCGAGGAACCGTAAGCTCTATTATATCACAACGCGCTTTAAAATTTGCGAATACATAAATATGTCGGGTCTAGAGGCCGACCCACAAATATCCTCTAAGATTTTGTATTGTTTCTCATACGTATCCATAATTAAAGTCCAATCCAAAGCCGCTTTAATAATAGAGTAAGGCTTGACGTTTGATTTTGTAGCCCTATAGCCTTATCTCACAAAACCTATTGATCGCTGCTTTGTTGTTATTTCTTTTTGCGCTCTTGCTACCGAAAGACTAACCGCTTCCCGTATGATTTCTAAAACCCTATCATAACGTCGCGAGTATTGACAGCTATTCAGGAGAAACCTGCATCCCACCAGCAGGTGCTTAGCAGTTCCAACTGCCTCCCCGCAGATGTAGCAAGTTTTTTCGTACCTTTACCCCAACTTACTTAAACTACTTTGATCTGGGAGAGTTATTTGGAACGCATTGAGATAAAATTTTAGCAACGCAGGCGACCAATCATGAATTAAGGGCGACCAATCATGAATTAAGGTGCGCCAGTTTAGTGCTAATGGGATGCAAAAATCTCTTATGTGTAGCCCCTCATTCTGCATTTCTAAGCTCATTGCATGGATCTTATATTTATTATTCTCGTCTTTCCGAATAAAAGACTTTAATATATATGTATTTATCTTGGGCCTTCTTACTTGATCCTAACCCTACTCTGTTACTTTGTGCTCCTATCATAAACTGCTTTTGGAATTGAAGTCTTGACTCTAGCTCTGGGGCATCTTTGTCTTTTGGGAGCGATGTAACGACGTCATCATGAGATTTCCCCAGGATATATCTCTTGGAAACTCTTAGGTATTTACAGAGCCCCGATGGCCATTTTAGACTCATCCCAAAACTATTGCGATCCTTGAATAAAGCTGATGAATCAGTTCACAGCGTGAGTCCGAGCCACAACTTCAAACTTCAACATCTTTATGACTCCTGCATCGAATTTTAAAAAAAGGTTTTTAATAAAATCATGGACGAGGAAGGCCAATTTAAACGTGAAGTTGTCATTGAAGGTGTTGTCGTAGATCCAAGCTTTCTTGATGTTACTGATCTGTTGCCTATCTACCTTGTTAAGATCATTTATAAAGCTATCTACTATTCCTTCTAAAGATAAAGTACGGCCTATATTAGCAATCTCACGACCGAGAAATTTAAATGGTACATTTTCCGTAACCGTAGAAACGCATTGACCGCCTAACGATAATCCCGGATCGTATGAGGTATATCTTGTATTCCGCCTACTGAGATACAGACAGTGACATTTATTTGGTTTTGTCCTCAATCTATCCGTCCACACACAGAATTTATCCACTTCATTCAATAGTACTTGACAATGTTTTGACTTGATTTAAAATAAAGTGGAATACACAAATTAAACAAAGAAACATTTCAAAATAATCTAATTCAATGATCCGAAAAAAGAAATATTGGCTCTTAGCTTGCTACAATAATCAAAAATTATAGTTAAAATAAAGTAATGCGTTACTCATATATGGAATTAAAAAATAGCATATTTATCGGATTTAATACAAATTCGTTGTTTAAAGAGAGAGAGAGAGAGAGAGAGAGAGACGCCAGCCTCTCTGACGTCACTAATGTCAGTTCTTCCAGTACGTTCCATGAAGTTTTTATAATAACTGATGACAGCCTCATGTTATTTTCATGTTGCACCGTCATTAATGCTGATAGCGCCGATATATATAATATGCTCATTTTAAAGATCACCAGAAGCGAAACTCTTGCATGAAATGTGTATGCTCTCCTATCAGTGAAAAGTATCAAATAAACTCATTTGATAAGAGCACTTAGCATGATTACATTTAGATTTCAATACTCACCTTATTTTATTTCATGGACTCTTAAAAAGGTAGATTTTAAAAGGTGAATGTTAAAAAGAGTTGTTTTGATCTGTATCTTCAGTGTGTTATAAGAATTATCCGTATGTCACCGTTTTCTTAAAATCCATCTTAAAATAAAATTTATCGGAACTTTTATATTTAATTACATTAATAATAGCAAAAGATATTAATAACAGCAACTTCATTAGGATGCCCAGACACAATAAAAGAAAATACAGACAGACGACACACTGTCCGTTAATCAATATATGGTACGTTTTCTTGCATTCACAGCGGTCCTATAATTTAAAGTACCACCGATATATAATCTCAAATTGAATGCAAATTTATATGCAATCAAGACTTACACAGCACAACAGTACACGAGAGCAAAATGTTGTTGATGTTGTTAAGTATAATACCCCTTAAGCTATTTTACAATGTCCGGGAAACACTCAACACATCACAGCTATATAAAGCCACTCTTTGCGACACTAATTGATTTTCTAATCACTCTGAAACCTCATCAACCTTCGGAAATAAAATAATGGAATTATCCCTATATATTTTTTCAAACGATTATCTCAACGACAAAATGTAAAACAAAATATTTCACATTTTATAGTGCTTTTCTAATATCTACATAGATTAAATGACTATAATTAATTAATCAGTAATTACCTTATTAAAAAAATAGGTTGCGTTATATTGCTTAGACTATAGCGTTACAAATTGAATTGTATCTTTCTGAAAGTGCTGAAAAAAAAAAACTAATTTAAAACCTTTTTTATATTTATAAACACATATTTAGTTTCTTAATTTTACTCATTGTATGTAAACAAGTAATCGTCATAATATATTGCCAGGTACTTTTACAATATTATATATTTTTATACATGAAATTACGATTCTCAGCGGTGAGCTGAATTACTTGGATAGATCGATTAATTACATCCATCCGATATGCTTCTCGTGACATTATGACAGCTTTTCGTATAATATTGTTGGTTGTGAAGCTTAGTACTGAAAACCGATAAATACTGATTTATAATAAGATAGATACGAGAAAAATAACTCACAATAGCTGTGTTGTATTGTAGTGTTTTATATTAAGTTAAGTTAAAATATATAATATTAACTTATTGATACAAATTTTTAAGTTTTTAAATAAAATAATCAAAATGAAATTTGCGATAGAAAAATTATGCTCACCATTTTTTATTACAACGCCATGATCTGAAAATAAACGTCTTTGCCTATAAGAGCAAGTTTGATTTCATTTAATTGGTACTTGTAATAATTCGTAATGAAGGGAACCTTTTATGACTATGGAATATATATATATAAATGAAATACGATCAAAAAAAGTTTTATATGAATATCACTTCTCTTCACAACTCTTGCTGCACTAAATCTTTCAATATCTTCTAGCGAACATTTTCTTCAGCCGTATTTCGAAGCTAGGGAATCTTAAATATTAGATGGCAACTGAGAATTTTTTAGAGTAAGCAAACTAGGTCATTCATTTCTATCTGTCTTTGGTATATATTTGGAAGTAATTTTAGTTTAGTCAACCTTTTTGATTAAAGAAAATACATTTTCCGTAATTTATAAAATGAGTAACCCGCTTCTCTCTAAAAAAAATGGTTTTTAGGGGTTTAGATAGTAATGGCAGGAACATTTTTACGCAATATATTTATACTTTTCAAGGCCATGGTTTCAAAAATTTTTAACGTTCGATTTCTTTATGTAATTGGTTATTATAATATCCCAAAACTATAAGATCAAAAATGAAAGAACAATATTAATTTCTGAACAATTATTTAACAAAATTTTTACTATTTTCAGGAGAATTGTTTCACAACTCATAGATTTATTATTGAAATGGAATTTATTACGTGGCATTTTCACAGCGGGCTGAGTTTAAGTTGTTATTTATTAGCTTTTCTTCCTTGTGGTGAATCTATCGCAAGCAAAATTTACTATCAAGTAACACATTCATTTATTTTAACTGTCAAAATTTCATCTGATTGGGGAAAATCTTTGTTGTATCAGAGTGTGAAGGGACAAATGTCGATAAATATAATAACGAAAATGTAAAATTACAATATTAGTACATGAAATCTGTATGGTTGTTTTTCTTCTCCAATGACGATCGTCGAAAAATGATTTTTATGAATTTTAACCTTGTGTTCACATCAGTTTCTGGGGGGGCTGGTTACAAAGCTCCGAAAACAACTGCCACGGATAATGAACTTGCCGATTCCACTATATTTTAACAGAGAAACGTCAACTGAAGGTGCGCAAGAGATTGAAGTTAATAGGTTTTTCAAAAGCACAGGGCGTACATAGCCTACAAGAAATATTGGGCATGATTTAGTTATCGGCGTGATAGTTCTGGTGCTCGCTCACGACAGTCAAATATTCATTACAAAGGAATGGACGACGGTGTTCAAGAGAAAATCAAACGAATTTATGCGTCATTTTATGACTGGCGACAAAACTTGAACCCATGATACATGTTGGTTTATGTAAAAAAAAAACAGAAAGTACCTCCTGGTATTACATATTTAAGGTACTTACAATCATTTGTTTTCTCAATCGAATAAATGAATTTAGTTTGTTCCTTATCAGATAACCAAAAACGTGGTTTTATTATAATATATTAGAGGTGCAACAACAGTGAAAGCAGTGGACTTTACCCCAAAACTGGACTCATGTAAAAGCGAAGACCGTCGTATTGGACGTAAAACTGATGACCATCCTTATTTGAAATTCGCCAGGCGTGATCGACATTAACTTCTTGGATAAAATAACAACAAGGGGTCGACTATTTTGAATTATTGGCTCAGTGTCATGCTGAATTGCTAATAAACGGACCCATTGCCGCTTTCCGCTTTTTCAACAAGACGGTGCCTCGGCTCAAATTTTTGATCAATTAGTCGGATTACATTAAGAGAAGCTATCTCCTGTACCCTATTCTAAGAATGTTTCTTTTTTCGACTACTTTTTGTTTCTAAAATTTGAGGCGAGTAGTGAGGTTCAGAAAGATATTTTTCAGTCAGTTCAAAAAGATAGAATATCATTTAGCGAAGTATATGGAGCTGAAGCCGTGGTGGCTTGGAGGTTAAAAGGCCCGCCTCTCACACGTGAGGGCGCGGGTTCGAAACCTGGCAAGTACCCATGTGATCTTTTCCGAATCATATGTACTTTCTAAGAGTATTTAGACACCACTGATGGACGGTGACGGTGAAAACATCGTGAGGAAACCTGGTTTTATATTTTCAAATTATAAGATTTAAATCGCCAACCCGTCTTGAGCAAGCGTGGTGATTAATGCTCTAACCTTCTCGAATTGAGAAGAGGCCTTTGCTCAGCTTTCCTATAGGCTGATGATGATGGAGCTGATAAATATAGCATAGAGGAGACTAGAAAAATAAATCGTAATTTTTCTAAAATGTACATCTCTCTTCAATAGGTCAAGTACTTCCCAATTCTTAATCTCAATAAGGAATAAATATTAACAGAATACATATAAACAAACTCAATTACATAAATCGGCGCAATTCCTTTTATTTGAATAAACAATCATTGAGGGTAGTTGAGATTATCAGGTGTCACCCGCATAACCACCTGCGTTGGTATAAATAAAGACGTTAGTACAGATTACGGGGGGTCTCGCTCGTGCCGTTGCAGGGATCGGATCTCTTCAAAGTAAGGTGTTTGTCAAATCGTCTACGAGGTTACCTTTAAGAGTCTGAGATCCTGACGACATTTAAGAATAACGTCATCGGTGACGTCATTTATGCTGACATCACACTTTTAAAAAACGCTTTATACTCTGACACATACAATGAATTAATATAAATATTTATCCGTTCACTATGCTTAAAAGGCAAAGATTTTCATGTCTCAATATAAATATGTAATCCCTGTATAGTGTTATCAATATGTATGTTGTACACCAGCGATAGTGTTGTAGCATAGCCTCAGTACAAACTAACTTAAATCAATCGATTTCTTGATTTGTATGATTTTTCACGTACAACAATTGATTTGCACATCTTTAATTAAAATTTTATAATGAAAATATTTGTTAAGATTTCATATTAAACATAGTATTTGAAGTTGTATAAAAACCCTAATATATTAATCAATAACAATATATACTTAAAGAATTTTAAAATAAACCATTTGAACAGAAATATAATTACTGAACAATTCTGGGTAAGTAGGTATGTAATAGAATTATTTTGTAAGAGATTTAATTTATTGTCATTTATTAACAATACCTTATTGTCATTTATTAACAATATGACAGAGCAAGCTATTTCCTTTAGCATTTATTTACGCAACTTTAGTTTTGGCTTTTTCATTGTAACGTTTAATTTTCCCCAAAATATATATATTTTTTATTATCAAAATGTAACTAACTCCAAAGCTAAACTCATAATTGAAGCTCGGATTAAAAAAAAAACACTTTTTAAAATAATTGCATTTACTGCGATAATACAATTTATCACATATATTGAACTATCTTTATGTACATTTTTTTTCTATATACCTACTTCGTTTATGTTCATAGATGTAAAACAAGAAACACATTTTATTTTAATTAAAAAACATCAAAACATTTTTTGATCTCACAACACCTAAGTAGTTGTGACGTACGCGTTACATATTATAAAATAAATGAATTTTATATAATTTAGTCATAATTATTGAAAAGTTAAAAAATTAAAAAATATATATATAAATAATAGACGTCTCTTGCGTAATGCAGGATACAAGTAAGGCCATCTAGCGGTGAGGGTTGGGTAAATCGTCTCAATAAATGACTAGGTATTTTTCCGACTTATTCAATTACACTCTCATGGTGACCGATGAAAAATCATATTAAATAAATTTTCCAAATTATAATTTCTGTTAAACATTGTTTCAAAACTCTTTACGCTTATTGTTAAATGCTCTATGATGAAATCTTCAAAAGCCCTGAAACGTTATTATTGTTATTGTTTATATTTAATTAAAGATATAAACATATGACTATCAAGATTAGATTGTATATAGTGAGTTAGTGTTGAGATATGAGTTAAACTATGCCGGGTAACCATAGTCGGTAATTCGGGTTATCAACGAATATGTATTTTCTGCAACCAAAACTATTGCCACATATATTTTTCATATCAGCAAAACAACTTTTCACAGAATGTGATGACGCATTCCTATTATTATATCTCTGCCACGGAATATGAATTTATACCTATTACAATGCCCTATAAATTAGAAACTCCAATAACTTAAGACTAACTTTAAGACAATTTAACATAAGTATACTGTATGTTTATTACTACATGCTTATCAAAATGTCAGATTTCTACAATAATAACCTACTGTACTGTAATTTAAGTGAATGTATGAATGAAAAACTATTAACGCTTCTTATTTAGTGTGACTATGCAAACTTGTACTAAGTAAAGACGTTGTAATTGCCCAGCTTTACGTAGAATATTGAAGGAACATTGATGTTATTAGCATAGAAAAACAAACTCAAAGGGATTTTTTTAAAGTTCATATTTCATTAAACAAAATTGATTAATTTAGGTATTTTTTATGATTATATTTAATCGACATCATCGGATTCGTTTTTGCCTTTAAACTACTGAATGGAAGTTTTTTAATTTTTTATTACATCTAAATTCAGAAATAATTTTATATCAATTTTACTGTTTTTCAGTTCTGTGCTGCTTATAATATCGACTTACTTTAGACGAAGCGGCGATGGTTAATTTTAGAATATTGAAGAAAATATCATAGAAAAATAAATAATAAGAAAATATTATAGAAATATTTTAGAAAAATTGTTTTCGATGATAATTTTAATGATTCAATAATCAAGCTCAAAATTATTTACAACAATAAAATTTGGACAATATTTTCTAAACTTCCATCCCCCTTTAGTTCCTGGAACTTTTTGATATTTGTGACAAAATATACTAATAATAAGTTACAACAATACTTTACTACACACCTCCGTGTCAACTATATTTTTTATATTTAAGCAGTCTCAACGACGATTATTACAATTCCTTCGATCCGGTTTTGTAGTACAAGTGTAAACACATAAATAAACACAGTTATGAACGTAAGGAAAATGATGACAGGTAATCAAAAATAAACTCTACTCGTGAATACAAAAATTGTTAATTATTCAAAGGTGATGGGAAAAACAAAATGTATTGATGAAAGAAAAATATATTCTGTTTTTCATTAAAAGTAACAGTATCGGAATTAACACTGCAGTCACGTCCGTTTGATCCAATACAATTATTTTTGTTAACAACATTATTATGGTGGTAATTTTATTATTTATATTCGAAATGAGATTTTCAAGTTCTAAATCCGGTTTCTTATTTTCATTTCTGTTTATATATATATTTTTATCATAAATATATTACACTGATATTGACGCAAGTTAACAAACGTTTCTCAGACGTTCATTATGAGTAATTTATATAATATTTTTTTATTATTAATTGGAATATGTTGTTCAAGAGATCATAATATCATAAACAAGTTACTCTACTTTATTCCACAATTTTATTGTAATAATTATCTTTTACGTAAAGTGAAGACTAGATTCATTATTCTAAAATAAGTTGTTATATGAAAAACTCTTCATAAAAATATAACCATCATATTGAAATATAAAATTATTTTCATTTAATATCGCAATCTCTTCATAGAATACAATTTATCTGAACTCATTGACATCAGAACATCACACACTCAAGCTTTTATTACGTTTTTGGGGGATTCATATGCAAATTCTTTCGTTCCATTAATTCCGGAGGGTGCACAACGATATATGAAATAAAAACGATTTATTGTACTTTTTCCAGTGTTTTACTTCTGGTTTTCTGATGTGGTTACTAAAGTGATGTATACATATGTATATTTGGAGAGAGGAATTTAGC
Source organism: Danaus plexippus (assembly GCF_018135715.1). Lineage (NCBI taxonomy): Eukaryota > Metazoa > Arthropoda > Insecta > Lepidoptera > Nymphalidae > Danaus > Danaus plexippus. Next base: position 6,301,153 of record NC_083545.1, read on the forward strand.
TGACGGTAACGTAACGGGTAGGTTCAGTACGAGTAAGCACTGACTGTCACAAGAATTTTCATTTATAAATCCAGACTGTAAAATTAATAGGATTTATTAAAAGTTAGTTAGGATATAAAAAGACGGTTAAATGCGTACCATCCGAATAAAATTTCACTTCCTTGTCTTATCTAAACAAAAATTTAACACCAGGAAAATCTTAAATAACTAGTTTTGAGTTTGCAAAATGGCTAAAAACCAAACAAACCAAAAGAACAAATTTTAGTGATCATATTGACTTTTAAATAGTTGATGGTTGCTTTACATTTTATAATACACTATAAGGCAGACCCAATCTAAATCCTCGCCGGTCTACCTTAGCGAATTAGTTTGAAATATTCAGCAAAATAACGGACGAGTTTAATCCTCTTCTGGCAACACTTTATAATTATATTGCAATAGTTTATCTATTGCAATATAATGGTGGTTATCAACGCTTTATGCAATTGGATACTAATATTATATTTGAGATTAACCAAGTATAAATATAATAATAATCTCAATTCGACGTAACATCACTTAATATTCCTTTCATATATGATTCAACCTCTGTAACAAAGCCGGGAAAAACCGCGGGAAACACCTCGTGTTCAGCATATCGTTATCAACATTACAACGAAGGAATAATCTCCGCTCATGAATCATCTTCTAAAATTATAAATCTGCTAACATATCTAGCGTTATTTTAAAAATTAACGCAACAACGAGACACCAAATAGTATATTAAATAAATTACAGCCTATATTTTAAATAAAATTGTATTACGTTTTATCCTAACATAATTAAAATAAAAATTTTCTCTTTAACAAATCATATATTAATTAATTTATTTGGTAGAAAGTTGGTATAATTCTAATTGCGTGATGATGATTTTGTAAAATTTTACTTTTGAAAATACAAAAATTAGAAATCTATTTTTGAATTGTATATTTTAAATATTAATCCAAATAGTTGTCATTTAACGTTGAACGCGAATTCCTTTGAAAACCGTAAAGTGGAAAAGTGCAGGTAAATAGTTTTCAAATTACCGTGAGCCTGATTCACCTCGCACCGATTTGTTACTTTTTACCTTACAATAAATTGTTAATTGGCAATTTTTTTCACAATTCATTACGAATAAAATTGAAAAGAAGTTTCGTTATAAATATTTTTTTATAAATATATGGCTTTAGTGAATTATATAGAGTGGCAACCGGAGGTTCCAGGAAAACTTATAATAAAAATTACATATTAAAACTAAGACTACATGATTGCCCCTATCTTAGCAATCTAGCAATCGAATTCCGTTGCTTGTGTCTTATCAGGAATCTTCTAGTTCATAGGGCTCGGCGGGGTGTTGGTTCCGCAGAGTCAGCAGCGTTACTCGTAAGATGATATCTTATCCATACAACGATGTTGCCCCGGCGACGTTCATTTATTTATGTTATGTTACGTTGATCTTTTAGTTAGTTTGTTATGTTGCTCTTACGTAACAAGTGTGTAAATAACGCTAGCGATTTGAATAACATTATTTACTTAATAGTAGGTATTATAATTTTTATTGATCTCTACAAATATTTGTGATTTGATAATAGTATAATGTTAATTACAACTTTTAAACTTATCTTCGTTTTAGCAATATTCAGATTTCGCTTCTAAAGTCGAAATATTTATCCCGCCTGTATAGGTAAGAAAAATATTTTTCTCTACGAAACGAGTTCACTTTAAGTTGATCAGAAGTTAGTTTAATGTGTCGTGAGAGGCAAGGGATTCAGAAATATTCAAATTAAGAAATAGTAATAATATATCTCATGAAACATTGAATTTTTTTTATTAAATGAAAATAATGTTTTGTTAAGTATTTTAGCGTTTTTTTATTATACGTTTTATTTTCATAAAATAATCTCCACCTTAGAAAGCTAACTTTACTGTTTATTGACCATCGCTGTCCCTTATAATGAAAGCTAACATATGGAGATTAATTATTTCCCGCGCTTTTTCCTGATGTGAGAGTATAGATAGGATACGCTTAGACATGATACTCAGTATTTGTATGCTTAATATTTTATAAAATATACACCTTTTTAATACTAAGCTTATATGTATATATAATTAATAAGATTTTTTTTTATTTAAACCCATGTATACATAAGTGAATTTCAATATTATGAAGGCTTTATTTTATTTTCTTTTACAGCAACCTTTGTATACTTTAAAAAATCTTACAAAGTTTTCCTAGTATCTCTAATATAATCGGTTTTTTTTTCACAACTCACAACCCTCATAGGGCTATGGAGAGGACAGATAGACGCTTAATTGATGGCTGGTCTCTCCAGATGAGTTGCATTGTACTCTCGAACTCCGCGCTCTGTACGTATGTCACTTGCAATAGAAAAAAACTAATCCATTGTTTGTATTTGTTACAGTTCCTTGACCTCTACAACGGAATTGTTGACTAACTTTATATAATTATTGCACGTATGGACGAAAGCAACATAGTCTCTGAAGTATGAAATAAAATTTATATATAAACTATATATATAAACGCTACCTTAGATATATGAAAATAAAATACCAGACATCGTATAGAGGGTAGAGTTATTGGAAACCTTTTAAATTTTCTCATAGTTTATAGGAAGTAAACCTTTTTAAATTTCTCAATCACAAACGTAATGCTATAAAATATCCCCTTGAAAAATGTATTTTCAGCTTCAATGATTACTTTGGTAGTATAATATTAGATTTAGGATAATAGGTAGCTGGAGCCCGAAGTATCGTCAGAGCATTTCAGGTCAGAAAATGAAAACACTGATAATATAAATAAGTCTTTAGCTTTTTGACTGATGACTGGAACATCAAATCCACATATTGTTGTATTGCCTTTCAGTGCATAAACGAGAATACTAAAAAGTAACTAAAGAACAAAAATTTGATATTTATAATATTATATTAATTATAGTCGTGGTGACCTGGAAATTAAAGGCCCGCCTCTCGTACATGACGGAGCGGGAATCGAAACCTGGCAAGTGCCGATGTCTTTTTTCCGAGCCATACGTACTTTCTAAGATTTTTTTGATACCACTGACAAGCGGTGAAGGAAAACATCGTGAGGAAGCTTGACCTCATAATTTCAAATTATAAGTTTGAAATCGCTAATCCATCCTGAGCAAGCCTGGTGATTAATTAATTCTCCATGTGAGAAGAGGAATTTCCTCAGCAGTGGGCACCGATAAGCTGATGGTGATGGTATTAATTGTAAATTATTACATCATCCCCATTTAAAAAAACGTGTTATTATAGATCTTACGTTGACAATAAAAAAGTTATCATATAAAAGTTATTGATTTAAGTAAAACATAAACGACATTGCAAATAAAAATCTTTTATTGAAAAAACTATTGTAAAAGTAATTTAAAAAACAATTAACAAATAAAATTTTCGAGCATTATTATTTATTTCTGCCATATTACAAGTTACTTAGAATTATACAAGTTTTAATTTTTATATTTTGTTAATAATAAATATTGCTGTTATATAAGAATTATACGAGTATATTCATGTATATTATTGTTAGAACTCAGCCTACCTTAAGGGTTTTGTTCGGAACGGAAACTAGTAGTGTAATATTCAACGAAGCCTTCTCTGTTTTATTCATGCTTTTGTTAACTTATAAGCATGCACGTGCATAAGTTGTGAGCAAACCACACTATGCGCGCTTCCATTATTATTTTGTGCGCTCCTACTACGATTTAATACATTATTTTTAACAGAATAATATGTTTTGGCTAATATGATATTTCAAGTGACCAACCAGAGAATTAAACATTAGGTCAAACTTCGAATAAAGTAATATCTAAGGAAAACTTATAATTGGATTAATTAAACAGACTTTCCTACTTTCCGTTAAAATTCATAAATATTAAAAACAACATTTCCATAAGATTTTTTTTCCTTAAATTTTATAGATCTCGTAATAATACCAGTAAAGTAATATTGTGTTGGACAACAATTTCAATATCGCTGAAGTACGAATTCATATTTCGTTATAATTGAAAAATTGATTGCCGACTTTTGCAGACTCTGAGAGCCGAATGTCTACCTATTTCGGTAACAGCAGGTGAATCTGTTGGGAATATAAAATTATTAAATATTACAATAAAACATAGCTATACATAATTCAAATTAATTTAATTTTTTTAATAGAATTTAAATTATGAACATTTCATTTACTTTGTATAACATAACATTTTTAACACTCCTGCCATATGTGAGCTATAAGATAAGTTACGGTGTGACTGCCTCTATTAGGTTGAAGTAGATCTATATTACTCCTTCTTATCGACGGTCCGAGCTACGTGGCAGTGGAATGACACGACTCAGGTCTCCACTAACAGCAGCTTACATACAGCATACCTACCTAGGCGAGATAGCCAACTGCTTACTCATTTGTGCCACTTTCAGTATTCATCCTGAGTGATTACAACGACAATTCAAAAGACTGGGGCGACACCTAGCACGACGTTAGAGTTTAAACGTTCAGTCCGCATTTGGTTGCCATGGCAGCGGGAGTCAATCGTGGTTCTATCGTGAACGTGTATCTCCACAATTCGCATATCGTCACGATGGAGGGTGGTTGAAGAGGTTGTCAAGCTCTCCTACCACCAATGCAATGAATTTGATCTGTCTCACCGCCATCTTGACCGATCACTCCGAGATGGATGTTCCTCGTGACGGTGACTGGGTTGTTGAGAAGATCTCACCCGGATCCAGAAGTGCAGGTGGCTTGTTTCCGATTTACGTTTATGTTTATTTGCAACTCGTTTCACTGATCTAAACATGCGGGGTGTACTGGTGGATTGAGAAAATCACGCGATTGTCATGCAGTTGCAAGATAAAGTCGCCCGTATCTTCCAGTTTGAAGAAGAAGGCAAGCCGCGGCCGAGGAAATAGACAGATCTCGTCGTAGGAGTGGAGCTGTAATTAAGGCTCTTAGAGTAGCTATACCTGCAAATAGGGTTGTGCCTTGACAGAATCTTATCAAAGAGGTGGATAGGAACCCGTGGAGGCATTTATAACGTTTGATACTTGACAAGCTCAGACCTACGACTCATTTACCTGTTTACAAGGAGTGCGGTTCCTCACAGCTGACCCGTCAACAAAATAAAAAAAAAACTTTAATACCAAAAGCAAATAAAATACTTTTTAAATTAAAATAAATTTTCACCAAAAATATTGTTTAATATCTCTATGAAAACTTGTACACTGTATTATATTCTTGTACAAAAATTTATAACAAAAATTTTTAAAACAAGCCGAAGCTTTTTGCTGAAGCCTAAATTCAATGATGTTTAAAGATAAATACATTAAGCTGAAATGAGTCGAAATCTGTTACAATGCTTTTAAATTCTAAGCAAATATTTTAATACGCTACCATCATACTTTAATACAAATGAAACCCATTTTCCTACTTTTACTTTGATCACATAATGGAAAACCCGAATCACTTTTGTAATTTATATATAAAAGGTAAAAAACAATAATAGTGTATTTTATTCGAGATCACAATATCTTTCTGTTTATTGACTGAACGTCGATCCCTCAAAGTCCACTTAGGTATACTAACACTTAGACGACTTCGCAGAAAATTTCTTAATAGATATACTCAGATAAAAAGCTTATTTCAATACGAGTATTATTTTGTTCTATTTAATCAATAAATTGAAAAGACTCAAATGAGAAATTTATCCTGTTTTTTTTCTTATGGAAATATATTTTTTTAATTTTTTGATGTTCATACATGTACTTTTATAAATATAAAGGTCCCACTGTTAATTTTGATGAAATTTGTACTCATAGAAAAACGGTTCAATTCATTGTATCTCCAAATTGACAGTCTATTGTACTTCAAAGTAGCGCAAACGGCAATTTTCTTCTACCGATAGATGAGAATTCAAGCATCTATTCAGTCATATTGTACACATATCATAATATTGTGACAAGCATTCAATGCTTATATTTTGATTTAATGATATCTCCAATTGCTTTTTTTTGGCATACCACAGATGACTTTTTTACATATAAAAAGGAATAATTATTATATTAAAAAAATAATAAGCAAACGGTTTAATGTGCTGAGAAAGCAACGAAAAACAAATAAAATGGTATATCTAAAAAATCATTAGTAGTAATTTAAGCTAAAAATAGATCACAATAATGTTTTATTTCAAATGGTACGAACAAGCTCTTATATTTAATGAAGTCGTTTCTACATTTCCAGTCCGTTTGTTCCTGTTGTTCATTAAGTTACCTGCTCATTACATATTTCGTCATCCGCAGCTCTTGTAATTAAACTTATTTGTAGTTCGAAACTCTATACAGAATTCAAATCTAAAGTTGCAAGCCAACTTATCCCCGCTCGTATCCGAGCTATATTATATGATAAAGTTAAACTAAACTTTTTACTACCTCTGTGTACTGGACGTTAGGATCTGAAGCTAGTATTCAACATTTTTTTTTTTATAATTTAAACTAACTAAAATTAAACTAACTAACACGGTACTGTTTACTCCTTTATGATTTCCTTCCTTTTATTAATTTTTATGTATTTCAGAGTTCAATAAATTACATAGTTGCATTTTCGTTAAACATATTTTAAGAACCGCATAATTGAAGCCTGTTAATAAACAATATAAAGGCAAAAAGTTTCAGCAAAAGATTCAGGCAATTGGCTGTATGGCCATCCACATACGACCCTCTTGTGGCTTCCGTTCAGATTTTTAGTTTGTCCATTTGGAAATTCAATAATTGTGTATTTGTATCTATAGGACTTATCGGTACAGCAACAGCAACGATGCAGAGAATTCGATGCAGAGTAAGAAAAATTTTGTGTACTTATTCTCAAAGAGAGTGGTGTTACCATAATCATAAGGTTCTTTATTCTGAATCTTAAATACAGGAAATTGAACTTCTTTATAGCGCTCAATTTCAATTTATTTTATGTGTAGGATGTTGCTAGTCTGTTAATAAATATTTTCCTGTAAATGCAATCTATAATGTTGTTAGGATTACCTCTACATTATGGATCTTCTGAACCCTTATTATCTTTTACAATGATATATATTATTAATACAGCTCCTAGTAGATTAAGATTAATGTTTCTCTATAGATTATATATTCAAACAAAGTTTTTTTTAATATGAATTGAAATGTTTAAGGAAATACGTAATAATAGTTTTAATTCTCATGTATATTTATGAAAATATTTTCGTTATTTATGTATTAAAACACATTAAGAGCCTCCTAATAAAATATTTCATTTGTGTATACGGATGATTATTTTTTTGTTTATGAAAGCACACTCGTATTCTTTCTCTTTTTATATACAACAAACCGATGTGTGCTTGTAATTTATAGACGTGCGTGCTTACAAGGTTACAAATGCAGGAATAAAACTGAGGAAGCTTCGTTGAATAATATATGTCCGTTTTTGTTTACAAGCAAAACAACATTTAAGCATCATTCTTTTTCGTCTCTACCATTTATTATTTTTAGACACGTGAGATACAAAAATGCTCTTACTGTATAGGTATTAAAAATTTTAAATTTTATATATGTAATATTATATGAGATCATATATCGTAACTCGGTTTCTAGTCACATACGTATTTTTTAGTCTATAATCATAATCATAATACACTTTGTTAATCTATAATCTTTACGATATTTTAGCAGTAGTGTATGTACCCTTTGTGATGTAATGCTCTACTTCGCAAGCGACTAAAAGTAAAAACTAGCTCCTTTACTTCCTCGTAAGATAAGTATAATGTTTGATATAGCTACGTAAACGGCAAGTTCAAGCGCTGGGTCTAGTACCTAAGGTAAACGGACGCCTGAAAAAACTCAAACTCAAGTGTAGATAAAAAATAGAGTTCTCTCAGTGGAAAGAACTGCCAAAGGTGCGCTTGTAGTGAAATTTGGGTTAGAATATCAAAATAAACACTTTTGAGAATATGTACTGGGAAAACCCCGACAAAAGGTATAAAGAGCTGAAAGGACGTCGCTGTATATAATTACGAGAATAGTGTGCTCAACTGCATCGTCAGTACGCATAAATTGGTTAACAAAATCATGTACACGAGCTACATGCAAGCACACTAAGGGCCAAACTCTTAAAGTGTCCAATAAATCGCTGTAACTGACACCGTCTGAAAAGACATCATATATGAACATACTAACATAACTGTATACAATTTTTCCACAGATTTAAGTTATGTTAGAGACACGCTCCTGACGATTTTTCTTTAGTTGCATACGGAGATGCGTTGGATATTGAACATAGCTTCTAGTACTGCCAGTAGAATAGTCCTTATGCAGCCTATTTTTTTAAGGGTACCAGTGCAAAAACTATCCGAGTTACTTGAAGTGGTTTTAGTTTTCGGTTTTCAAACACCAAATCGCTCCTTGGTACTTTTCTGGACGTGTGACCGTTTAGTAAAACTAAGATTATCAATAAGCTATCCTTTATAATAAAGTCACATTAAGGTTAGTATTAAGATTATTTATTACCAGGTTCCTGCGCAACACCGAGGCTATGCCTTCTAGAAAATATTCGGCTTTCCATACAAACCTAGGATTCTTAGGGGACTACACCAAACAATTTGAGTAACATGACCATTGGTCGATTAGCCAAAAAGCTTGTTCATCATAGATCACCAACCCTACCCACACTTGGACTCATCTATCTAATCTGCACCCCCTTTTCCTATGTATCATAAAAAATAACTTCCACACAAACTCTGTGGCTTAAGATATGTCCAATATTTTTTCCGTCAGACCTCAATGTTTTATAACTATTTACTTTAAAAGTTAACACTTAAAGAAATTATTAAATAAGAAATAAATTTACATCATATAAATGGGAAGACACTAATATCCTTTAAGTAATTACGCTATAAACAATCCTGAGAAAACGAAAAATTACTTGATAAATATATGGACAACTATTCATTACTATTGATAAATATATGGACAAAAAACTAAACTATAAAACTATTATAGCCCTAGTTTATAATTAATTATAATCACGCTGAGTGAACTTTGTTTAACATAACATTTTATTTATATATGCTGACAAAATCCACGCCAGCAACTTCAATCGATTTCCTATCGCAGTAATACAATACTGAATGCATTCCAATGTGTGTTAGTCAATACTTGTTCAGTAAAGATGCTGAAGGCTTTTTATTTTCCACCGAAGCACGAACCCAATCTCAACATAGCTCTCCACTTTATTGCTTGAAGCTTAAATAATTTCCTCCACTAACTTAAAGACTTTTTATATTCATTATTGTTACTTTATTAAATTCTATTGAACTATTCAAAAACCTACTTCATTTAATTTAAATGATGGATAAGTCTGAAGACTATCTTTCTAGTTCAGTTTAATCTCTTGGTATAAATGAAACTAGTATTATTCGGATTTACTACGCGGATTTTATTATTTAAAAACTACATAATCCCGACGTTTCGGTTACTTTGCAGCAACCGTGATCACCTCGTCTGCCCGTGATATTAGCTTTTTGCTTATCCCAATGCTGTATGTTCCTTCATTTCTTGTTTTTATTTCAAGATAAAAAAAGAAATAAGCATCTTCTTTTCATCTCTATCAATTAGTACTACTTCTTTATCCGTTATATAGAGCAAGACGTGATAGTTATGTAACTCAAAATAATTTTTTTTTGGAAATACAGATTAATTAAATTTTATTTTTGTTAACTTGAAACTAAATTCAGCTATTTCTTCATTTTATTCCAAGCATCACGAAGTGAAACTTCACGGAAGAATCCTTCAAGCAGATTTGGATGTGACAATTATGCGTTGTCCGTACAGAAAAAAGTTATAAGTTATTTGAAGATTATATATAAGACTATTACAAAATTACTCAACATACATAATGTTTCATTTTGTTCAAGGAGAGTATGAAATTAATATATAATTCTTCCTAAACGGGTAGATACGAGCACTTAAAAATGTGTTATATTGCATCGGCATATAAAGACAGTCCGTAAGAAGCTAATAATTTTTCCTATTGAATATATTTCTCGACGAATTTTAAATGAACCTCAAGAAATATTTTTTTATATATTTAAATATAAACAAAAGTATCCTTTGGGAAGTAAAGGGTCTAATATCTCAGCCTCGCATGTAATTTAATCTCATTTTTTTTTTCTTGAAATTATTGATATTTATAATATGCTTTTATGTTGATTTATTTTAAAATTTCAATTTTACATGCATTCTTTTGCGAATCTATGGTATAACGTGTAATTTGAGTAGATCTTCAGTATCTAAAGAATTTGTTTGCTTCTTTTACACAAAGAGTTCGAGAAAACAGATTGTACATTTTCAATCGCTGATATTATGACTAGAATGTAGCAATATAATAACAAAACCAATTTGCCCAGAAAAGCTCGCCATTAGACTCGAGTTTTTATTTATGTAAAATAAAAAAAATCACTAGAGTACTACCCAAAAATATGATCACATAACTGTGAAAATAGTGAAAATAAACGAAGCGATCTGCATTCACGTTTGTTAATAGTCTTAATTTGCTAACTGCAAGGGGACGAAATCAGGGTTACCCGTGAGCGTTGGAAGTTAGTTTTTAAACTGATGGAGTTATAAGTACAGAACACATCACATTAAAAGTAAAGCCATTTCACACATGAGATAAAATTTGGAGGGCACATTTATAAAAATAATAATAATTTTATACCAAATTATTTATGACTCTGTTGGTTTTGTACTTTCTCAATTACATATTTTTGCCTTTATATATTACTATCACTATCTCTAAGATTATTATTTATGTAGTAAAACTTCTGTTTGATGTGGATTTGTAAAGTAAACATATAATTGATAACTTTCTACCATATGAATCACGAATAACATACTCAGTGCCTTATTAAGTAAAATAAATCTTAGGAAATAAAAGAAAACTCACCCTTTGCATATTTTCTGCCATACTCGTATGCTTCAATAATAGTTTACTAGATGGCGCTACGTGCATTCTACATCACGCTAGGGAGTTCACCAAACTTTCACTCTATATCCCGTGTACTTTTCGGAACATGTCACAATAATAGGCTTAGTTTAAAAAAATGCTTATATGTCCTGATAACAGGCTACTATATAGAGAAATTAATTTTTGAAAGCGCTTAGTCTCAAAGAGTACGACCGCGCTTAATAATCCTCACAAAAACGACGCGTTTGTTATCCATAGAGATTCTGTTAGATGAATCGATCATGTATGTATTGCATAATGATACTGGATAATACTGAATTTACTCTACATTAAAAGTAAGAAAAAAAGAGCGTTATATATATAAAATGAACTTTAAAAATAAATATTAAATCGAATAAAGTCTAAGTAAAAGTTTATAACGTTAAGAAAAACAATGAGAAAAAGTAACACTTCTTATTCGGATTTGTAGCTAAAATCAAATTGTAGTTTTTAATAACATTACTCTACAACTTGTCATTTAGTATAAAACGAAGCATTTGTTATAAAACCATACATGGTCCTCAACTAGAAGCACTTATATCATGCTCGTATCCAAACACAACATTGTTTTATCCAACATATTTCCATCACGACCTGGAAAGCAGAGGAAACTTAATATTATTTTATATTTACTTCGACTCGTTCTTAGAATAATTGATATACAAACACAAAAAGCAACCAAATTATGATACCATGAAAGATTGGCTCAACTATTATCTTGTTTAAAGTATTAATGACTTAAATCATAATTAAGATTTTGAAAAATTTCCAAGTCTTTACAAAAAAATCTAAAATATATGTGTATTGCTCCTAATAAGTTTGACTTCCAAATGAAATCATAAAACATGCATAAATTGCAAAGACGATAGGTAATTAAACCTTTTTTTATTACTTCTGCTTTATTTTAAAACTTCTGGACGTCGAGACGTAAGAGAAAAGTAAAGTTAAAAGTTAAAGGACACACTTCAAGCTCAGTTAATCGCTAGATGGCTCTACATGTATTCTACATCACGCAAGTAAACTGTTTTCCTTGAAGATTATTTTTGATTACTTAAAAATTAATATTTGCTATTATAATCTATTTATTTAATTCGTATAACCTCTTTATAAATAATAATAAAGTTTATTGAAACCTATAGACTATATTAATAATTCATGTAGAGATTACATACTAAGGCATATTAAAATTATATTAACTTTACTGAATCATCAAAAATTATTGTTTTAATTAATTAATTTTTATATATGTGTCAAAAAATAAAAAGTCATACAGAGATGAGAAAAAATTACAAAAAGCTCCTGAGATTTTAAAACACAAACTGATAATTGTTGAGCTTTGATTTCTGTTCAAAATCACAATACATGAATATACAAAAAGAAATAAGATTTTTATAATTCTAGCTGCAATGTATTGTATAAATAAATTAAAAATATGGTAAGAAAATAAAATACATGTACATAACCTACTTATTACTGCCCTATTGATGATGATATTTAAAATACTGACTGTATAATGCATTACTATCATCCCACCCGATGTTAAAATGTAAAAGCCCATTCCCTGTTGCTGTTTAGACATAAAAATTGTCAGTGCAAATAAACAGGCAACCAGTCGTGCCAATACTTTACCGTGACTATGAGGAAGGAAAAACCGTTTCTCTTGGTTAGAATACGATAAAAGTCGTTAAAGCATACTTGCGTTTGGTTTCATCTGGTTATCTGATGCCGATCTCTGCTGTTCTCAAATCAAGCCTCCATAGGAACAGTATGGTTCTGTCGTTGGACTATACTTTCAAGACCTTGTTTAACTTTCATTCCAGTCTATTCATTCTATTCTCGACAGTGCAATTATAACTAGCACTATCTAGTTCTAAATAAAATATAAATGCTGTTTGCGTTTCCCACTTTTTTCCTGAATATTTTGTTTCAATAGTCTGTCCTGGTGGTTTCCTACAAAGACACAAAATAATTTTAAAAAAAAATTGTAAAAAGGCGGTCAGTGATCTCTGCCCAACAATCCAAGAAATACAATTTTTAGAAATGGAATAGATTTAAATCTACCATATATACTGTTAATTATAATTATTTATAGTGATTAAAATCTCGGAATACTTTATAATTCTAAACATAATATTATTTACATTATATTTAATCTGTTATTATTGATTGGACATTCTTAGAATAGTAGACTAGAGCTTTCTGTATATTATTTATAATGCTGCCAATGGTTCGTTAAAATAAATATGAATTAAGCTGGAATGATACAAAGAGGAAGGAATTCCAGAGGCTTGAGGCTTGAACATTAAAGCAGTTAGGGTAAGAAGATAAGAACTAGCGAAAATAAAAGGAATAACCTTGGTGAATAACGAAGAAAACACTAAACAGTCATAGAAGTCCTTAAGAATATCAAACTGCCGCCTTCCTTCAGATAGGGAGAAGTAGCTGGATGCAGAAGAATAGTTTGAAGGGGACAGAGAATATGAGTATTCTTAAAAACATAATTGGTAGCCATCTGAGTTTTTCCCAAAAAAGTACCACATGGTAACATTTGCGTAGCCAAATAAAAATTTTATACAAAGGTTTCCTTCGATAACTTCTAGTAAGCATTGTTAAGGATATGAAGACGGACGATATTTTAATTTTGAGGTAGTTGGTAGTAAAATATTCCCTTTTCTTAATGTCAATGTTGACTAAGGGACAAAGCTTTATGCTTAAGTCATTATTTTAAGGATCCCAGGATAGATTCTGTCGCAAGACTTTGTTAAGTATTTTTCTGAATACATCAGATCGATAACACTCGATTAATATTTGAGCCTAAAGACTCATTTTAATTTCTAGACAAATTCAACAGTATTTTTTTTTTAATGTTAGCATTCTCAGTACTTGCTTATTAGAGTTTTGGGTATCTGTCATATGACGACTCCAGTAAGTCGAACAAGGTGATATTGCAGTCTCTGTGGCCAAGACATTAATTTTGGCCGAAAAGAGACACAGGAAGATAGCGTTGATGATAGTTTTTAAAAAGCCCAACTACAACTAAGATACTGAAATAGGGCCTGATCAGCAGGCTCAATGACATTTTCAAGTAACCCAGTCTTCTCCTGGTCACCGATGTGCAATCCGTAGACGCCAGTACAGACAATATTTATTTAATTTATTATTTCACATAAAATTAATAAAGGCACAAAAGGTTGGCTTAACGATAAAACAACATTCTCTACCAGCCAACTTGAGATGTGTAAGAAAGGGTGTTCGTAGGCGTGCAATTTTTAGTATGAAGTTTTATGACACAACGTGAAATGCCACAATGACACCACAAAAGTTGCCGGCGATAGGTGGAAACACTACCACACCTGTGTTCACCAGCCTCCAGAGCGTAAAAGTTTTGGGCTCTTCAAGGTTACAGCAACACATACCTCGTCGCTCCCATGAATTTTATACTCAAGAGCTTAACCCGGGTATAAAAGATACACCCCAAATGTACGGCCTAATAGTCTCGAGGTGGTGGTGGACTAGTAAGAGATTAGAGGGAGACTATAAATATTTTAGTAACCAGTCTCTTTTATAACTTTAAAGTAATTAATTTTTGTAGATAAAAACTATCATAATTTTAAAAGTTACCCAAACTCCTGTATTTAAGTAAGATACATGCTATCCATTTCACATACAAAATATTTGAACAGCTGGCTTGCTCTCTTATACGTCACGTACCCTTGTCATATTTAAGACATAGAAGTTTCTGAATATAAAGGAGCAATAAATCCACAGTTTCATGATGGATATTATACAACATACAAATAGGTATACATATGGTAAACTTTTCCTTATAATTAAAATTCAAACATTGCATGTTTATTATTTACTTTGGTTGAATTTTTTTCTCTGATAAAATAAATTGATTACACAGATAAAAAACATTTTTATTACAAAGCAATTTCTTTGGGTTTAATAATATTGGTTCATTGTTAGGTCTTTGTTAATATATTATTTTATCTGTGTTTAATGTCAAATGTGGCGACGGGACTGTATGAACGCGCTGATTGGATTCAATTAGTTTGTGTGCTGAGGCTGTGTTATATCACTCATGGTGTAGGACAACATTCATTACACTGCAATACGGTTTATGCATACAAGGATATCAAGCTGCTATGATATAAACATACGTTCATGTATTGAACTTTTGATTTATAGGGAGTATAGCAGTCCGCAATAAATAGCTAAACCTTGCTGGGAGAAAAGTTATATTATTATATATTTTCAAAAGTATAAAGTTCATTTACCGTAATCATTTCATCCCCATAATCGATTTTTACCTTCGAAACGCATACGTTTACTTATTTCGCAACTGATTTGTAAACAATTCAATAAATATTAAGTTCTTTTTCGTGTATTTCTAATCTTGAAAATTTATAATAGTAGTAGGTTATTTTACTGATGTTAATTCAATTATTTCGCTGACTATTATTTTTTCTTATAACTAATTCATTCATCAAATCCATAGTACCAAAAAAATTTGCCAAGATTACATATTTTATGTGCTGCTACAAAAATATGGGAAAAAACGGAATATGCTTTTTATATAAAAAAAAAATTAATTGTACCTATATCTTAAAACTTTATGTGAATTGCAATGTATTAACATTTTTTACTCTTAGTCTTAAACTTTAGAGCACTGGATCTTAAATATAAAAACACTTAGATTACATTTCCAAGCTCAGTGGCCCGCTGACAATTGTCAAAGGACATCTATTATTTTTTGTTAATAAATCAAACTCTTATTATGCAAGTACTGGGTGGTTCTTCAAATAAAAAATGCGTGAAAAATATATTTTGAATTTTTATCAAGTGGATTTTGATTTGGACTTGAGAAATTGTTATTAGATTGAAATAAATTTTATAAAAACAAAATTCAAATCACAATAATAGTTTTTTCTACAAATGAGTACGTATTTATCTCGGTGCAATTGCTGAATATTTATTTCCTTTTAATTGTTTCATATTTACGTAATCATTTTTGTCTTAACACACCTACCAAATAATCTTGTCAAAAATTAAAGCAGCAAATATGTATAAGTTTTTACTGGATTAAAAAAAACTCGTTATTTCAATTCAAAAACGTATAATATAAAATATAAGTTTATAAATTGTTTATTTAAAATGTCTACTAAACCTGATTAAACGTCGTTCAATGCATTTTGCTGTATTTTTATGGATGACCCTTGGAAACGTCGACCTCTTCAAAATAATGATCTAAAATTGAACTAGAATCTGCAGCAGGGAGTCACAGCACAAACGTACTACCATTCGAAATATTCCTGGTTCATCCAATGCGTATAATATTAAACGTATATAAATTTATACACAGTCATGTTTATGTCAAAGAAAACTACATTTAATAGGAAATAAACACAGTTTAATGAATATTCTATGAGATATAACCCAAACTAATACAAAGCGAGGCATCAATATTATGATAGTTACATGTAATTATATCAGCCTTCATTATGTGCTGTCACAAGTAGGAATAAATTAGAAATGTAATTTAACACCAAGCATGTCCATGTTATGCATAAACACGCTGTCAGATCATGACGCTGTTGTCTAAGAAATGCATTGCATTTTAAAATTGCAAATATACGTATTAGAGTACTTTATGCAAAACTTTATTTTCTAGCAATGTGAAAGGTTTTCAAAGCGTCCATTTTAATGTGCTTAATTTATTTATATTCATTGGTTGCAAATTGACATACTTAAAAAACGGTTTTCCTTGGTATATTTAGAAAATTTATATCAATAATTTAATTGAGGTATTGCTTAAACCGTCTACTGCATTAATATATTATTTTCGTGCATCTTTTAGTGCTTTTTGATATCTGTTATCAAATGTCATAAAATCAGCCAAAACACATGTTTGTTCCCATGCAAATGCGGCTAGGCTGGGTGTACGCTGCCCTCGCCTTCGTCTAGACTAATACCTCAGGTGGCAGTAATCTGATCTTTCAAAGCACAACTGATCATGCGGATAGGTGTTAGTGAAGGTAATCGTAGCGTAATCGTAGCGCTTTCCTCATAACCAAGAACGAAATATTGATACAGAAGAACAAACAAACTAGAGTAAATAACGACGTAGTGCCGGGAACAGCGTAAACCACCAATTTGATTCGCCCGAAAAATGTGTTGCGAATTCACTCGAAGCTATTTGTGTGTGTGTTGAAGCGGTTCTGAATTTCCAAAGCTAAACAGATGAAATTTTAATATATATATAATATATATATATATAATATATATATATTAAAATTTCATCTGTTAATATATATATATATATATATATATTATCGGATAGAGACCGTCATAAAATAATCCCATAGTCCTTTCTAGTGTAGCTTAAAAGTGATTATTCATGGTTTTGCATTACACGTAAATTGTGATTTAGTAAATATTTCGCACAAAATTGAATGAAAAAAATGACATAGAATATTATTTAAATTATTTTCTATTTAATCGACGATAAATTTTCTTTCTCGACAGTCGTATCGAAGCTTGTTAATATTTTGTTTTATTAGAAGTAGCTTCAATTCTATGGGGAAATCGAATTATTCATTTGGGTATAACGATTCGGTCTAGTAAATATTGGCTTGGCTCCAGCACTTTCAACTGACCTGGTTGGTGATCCTTTCATAGCCTCTTACATAAATTAATAAGATTAATATAACTATAAATTTGAAGGTGACAACTTAATTTCGTAAGCGATTTTTTTTAACAATGAATAGTTGGTTGTTTTATTATATTTTACGTCAAAGTTTTTAATTTATCGTGACTTTTTGAGATTGTTTCAATTTTCGTAATAAGGCCCACGTCATGTTTATTATAAAACATTTTAAAAAATGTCTACCTGTAATTCTATTTTTTCTATGTAAATTAGTCACTAGGCTCACTTTTACGACGTCCAAATTGGATTACTGGATTATTTCAACATATCCATTTTTTACTTTCACATTTATAAAGTTTTGTATCTATATAAAAACATTGTACCACATTAAGAAATACCACCTAGGATGTTAAAAATAAAGAAGACGCTTAAGTGAAGCTCCTTTTAGATATTATCTAATCTAACAAGCAATTGCTATTCTAGATTGTGTTAAGTTTAACGTGTCTCTAGAAATTAAGTCTTATCAGCGGCGTGCACACCATAGATGCAAATAATCACTGCATACTCTACCCATATAACAACTAAACCTATATTGTATAATTCTTACTTACATACTTTTAAACATACATTACGAAATACAAATGTTTACAGACATTTAAAATGAGATTTGATTCACAATTTGTTAAAAGTGCCATCTATCAATGTAAAAACGAAACATTTTCGATCGGCCCCTGCTAACTACTATCGTCGCTGTGCAGCCAGAGCGGCGGTATGCACAACTTACTCGGTGCTTATTTTCCATACAAAAATTCTCTAGGACGATCTACAAATCTAGTGTTCTATGACAAAATGTTTGCATGTGTGTGTGCAAAAACCTATGCGTGTGTTGGACTCGAGAAGCACTGCATCCTTTTTATCTTTTAAAATGTCCGTTAATTGTCAAATGAAATGAGACTCTTTGATTGGTCGGTAAAATGTTCATATATTTTTTCGCCATATTATTTAATTTAATTAATATTGTCATTTGTCTTTCTAAGCGCAAGTTTTAAGGAGCTAATTAGTAAATAGTGAATTAATTTATTAACGAATTATGAAAAATAATAACTGGTGATGTGTGTTTAACGAAATTAATTACCAGTACATTTTCAATTGCGATTTGAGTTTTGAATTTATCGTTTGTTGTTATTTGATGATACCGTTAAAATAATCACAAAGGGAAGGTGTGTGACCAGTTGAGAGTGAACTAAAAGAAAGGTAAAGTTATTCGTTTTAATAAAAAGTATTATGATACTTTTAATCAGCTAGCAGGTTGTGTACACACAAACAAGTTATTTTGTTTTCCTGGTTTGTTGTTTTAAAATAATAATGAAAAGAATATTTGGATCTCCACTGGATTTTCCGATTTCAATAACTTTTATATAGCGGTGATGAACAGATAGTAATCGTTTTAAAGTACATTCGTGGCTCAGAGGTAGTTGAGATATTCATTAAATATATAGATGATCGTTTTGATCGGACTGCTGTAACTTTATGCGCAAATATTATCAATGTTTAAATTAAACTAATATTTTCGGATTACTTCGCGTATTTTATTATTTTAAAAATACATACTCCCGACGTTTCGGTTACTTTGCAGCAACCGTGTTCACGGCAGACATCTCGTGTGCCCGTTAAAATAATAAATTACAGCGTAGTAATCCAAAAATATTAGTTTCATTTAAATGAATCGTTGCGACAGATCTCATGGTTATCAATGGTTTATCCTACCTTCAACCACCAATAATGCAAAAAAAATTCTACATAGTGACCAATTTGGTCCATGGCAACAATTAAAGCAAGTTTCAATTGAAAATTTAATACATCTTTCATATTATTCAGAAATTTATTTGTAATTAATGACCGTAATGTGATTGATGTTGATACCGCTACACTTCAAATATTCATCGACCCGTACAGTCTCCGATGTAAATGAAGCTTTCGATCGAAAGAAGTTGTGAACTTATGACGCTAGCAACCTACCACCTTGCAAAGGCGAGCTACTGCAGCAATTTCTGGTAGCAAATTATCTTTGTACCATTTGGAATAATGCTGATTTAAAAAATCCATTTTTATAGGTCTGCAGCTAACATATATAAAATCAGCTTTTATACTATAACGAAAATCCTACTAATAATTTATTACAGTTTAGGGGTGTCTGGCAAGAGTAGCAACCATCATAAGTGTCCGGCTGTAGATAACCAGATTTCTTATGTTAATCTGAAGAAAATATTTTAAAATTGAGCTTTATACTTGAAAGAGAGTAAGGTACATTTTAGACAACTTTTTTACCTGTTACTTGTCCTAATAAGCGAAATAACCACAATCCAGACACTATAGTTGCTGGTCGTTCTCACCTGTGTAGAAGACAAGTACAAAGAAACTTGCAACTTTTATAAAATACTGACAGTCTGGCCGACGTGGGCTCTTTGGCTAATTAAATGTTTGATTGCTATTCGACCTAACAAATAACACATTTTTTGGGTCCGTACAATTATTACCAAATTATCGTAAAATAAAATAATAATAAATTTTCATAGAATTTTCACGAGGTATTTAATTTTAATATTATTAATTACTATCATATTTGTTTGGGTTCAAATAATAAAATCTAGTACTGACTACAATGCAAACAATATTATTATAAAATATTTGGGCTAGTATATACTATATTTGTAGGATCAAGCAGAGAAAAGTAGTGGTGTTACGTTTACATAAAGTTTTAAGTAGTTCTAGAGCCACAATAACAGATAAGCCGTGTTTTATCTTGTTGTTTAACTTGCCACCATCAACACCAAACACGTAAGCGAAGCCAAGTGTAAAATATACATGTTATCTGAATTTACAAAGTAATAAAATTTAAATATAAAATTTTACACGATACTGCTACTTAATTTAATACAAAATCGAAAATGATTTTTAATAAATTTTTCGTTTTTTCTCTTTAAAATATGTTATCAGAGCTGTGGACCCTAATGTAAATGATAAAATAACATACTTTTTAAATATCTTAATAGGTAAATAAAAAACAATCCTAAATTACACATACAAACCATTCTACTATAATAACTACATTCTAGAAAATCATAGAACGTACTTTGAAAACAGTTCTTGTAGGTTCTCTTCAAATTTGATTAGGTAGAGAGAGGAGCGTGGACGACGGAGATGAGCTTTTAACGCGTGTTACACAGGGACCTTCTAAACCTACACCTAGGTCGCAAGTCTCAAACTGTGTTAAAGCTCGTCTCCCTGCAACGCGATGAACCCGGCACCCGCACGGTGAATCCTTGGAATGCTGAGAAATTTCGTCTCTAAGGTATGTTTGTTTATCATTCAGATGCAATACTGACCTAGTTGACTCTGCAATACACTTATCTGAATATCATTAGCCTTATTCTCAACACAAGAGCACTTAACTTTATTACCATATTTATTAATGAAGTAACTAATTCAATGCGGGATATATTTGGATGTTGCAAGAGAAATGATGGTTTGAATTAAGTAAAATTATAATGTTATTTTTTATATATTACCTAAAATAAATTTTTGGTAAGAGGAAATTGTTTTTTGTTTCTGCTTTTCATACCAGATTTAATAGCATCGCTTGTTCGCTGTGTAAATACGTTAACTTCTGCTGAATTCGATATTATCTCCACTATTTATTACTTAAAACCTGAGATCCATTCATTGAAATTATAAAATATGATATCCGTAACCATACTGCCAACCTCAAGATACAATTGGATTTCACTGTAGTTTAAATTATTTAACAAGTAGTGTATCCGAAAATTATACTTTCATTTATGTGTAGTCATTAAAATCTTAGATATCATTATATTTACTATGTACCTATAAAATATATTTGCTCAAATAATTATTATTATTCTGTGAACATTAATAAATACGCTATAAAAGTCAGTCTAGACCTGTGTTTAGTCACGGCCGGATACCAGTCGCGATCATATTGATCGTTATCTTCTTCCCTCAAAGAGGACTATTCGATCTGTCTATCTTTGTAAATTGAAAAATTATATGTAGCAAAAATTATTTATTACTAAATCGCGTATAAAATAATAAATTGACTGAATTATAATATTCATAAATTAATTCTTATTAATAATGAATTTATCTATTATATTTAAAGTATGAAATACATCGTTTATACAAATATATGATTTACAAACAATCGGAACATGCTTTTAAATTTACAGTTCAAATTCAGTTTGAAAACATTTGTACGTCTTGAATATGATCCATATCAACGCTTATTGCGTCTCGTACATTTACTTAGATAAATTCCTTAAGTCAGTTAAAAGGTAAATAGTGTATAGTTATTTTAATACGCAACAAATATCAGTAAACCTTTCAATATGTGAACCTATATTCACAGTTTCAAATTTACAATATATCTAAATAGATATTAACATATTCAATCAAATCAAATAAGGCTGCTTCTTTTCACGGCAGCAAAGATTGTTGGCGAAACAATGAAGCATACATTTGTAAGGTATAAGAAAAACAAGACCATAAGGATCGATCCGGCTAAGCAAGTATAAACAAAAATCGAAGATTATTTTACCCTTTTCACACTAAACGTGAGAAGTACTTCCTACCGTATACTTTTATCAGAAACCTATTTATTGCATGTTATGTTATGACGGACGGTGAAGGAAAACATCGCGAGGAAACCTGGTCATATAATTTCAAATTATAAGATTGTAAATCTCCAATCCGTTTCGCGCAAGCGTTTTAATTAATGCTCTAGCCTTCTTCATGTGAAAAGAGGCCTTTCCTCAGCCGTAGGCTCCTATAGGCTGATGATGATGATGATGATGAAAAACATTTTATAATTTCATTGATTATTACAGCAGAAAATTACAAACCTATAACTTAAAAATCTCGAACCGTTCTTATATAAATCACCCACAAAAGAAACACTATTTAAAAATCAATGTATGGATTTGGAAATAATTAATTATTGAACCATGTACTTGATTCTGCTCAATCTTTTCACTGGTTTTTGTCTTACTTTTTAACGTTTCCTTTTTCCTTAAATTTAAGGGATTACGATCGTTAATTTTTTTTAAATAAAGTTATTTAAGCTTTGCCTTGGGGTCTAAATAGCCCCAAAAAAGTGCTGGTGCAAAAGGCAAGGGGAAACCGTTGCAACTATCTCTTCCCATGAAAGTCATCATGTATCACGGATCACTGATACGTGATAGCCACTACGAGTCTGCAAAGACTCTTGCGACGATGAAGATATATATATGTCATTAAAGACCCTCTGACATCCATTAGCTGCTGAAACTGCTCATCAGAGGAAAACCTTCTACTCGCCTTTTAACATAAAAAAGACACGTAAAATAAATATTTATACTGTAATAAAAATTCATAAACACTTTAATCTACAACCAAGGCTGTTCACATATATTTTACAAAGAAACTTTTATCTTCGAAATGTATTGAATTTTTTGACAGAAAGGTTTTCAAGAAACTTAAAAGCGCCGAAGAACATTTAACGATACTATCTTTTGTTGCAATACAATATATTATATGGTTTGTCTTATTTATTTAAAAGGTACATGATATTTATATAATCAACAGTTCTCCAAGTTCACGCTTTGTCTTTCACAATATATATTAGGGGAGGACATAATTTTTCCCTTTTATATTTTGCTTGTTACTTTATTAATATTATTCATTATTTACAACTTCAATCGATATCGAATACAGTATATTTACATTGAATAATCCCATTTTTAATCTCAATTTTATTTCCTATATTTTTTTACAATTGTTCCGCCAGTTAACAAGAAATGAAAACCGACACGAGTGGCAATAAAACCTGAAGCTTTAACAATATCGTATATCTGTCAATTTACAAATAGACCCTTCAAATCATATAGACTAAATATTCATAAAAAATGTTCCATAATTTTATTATATCGTTTTTAGAGAGCATTTATCGTTTATACTTTCTAGCCTTACAACCAAAAACAATATAATATGAATTCCGATTTCCATGAAGATTTTGTCAAAGTGATTTGTATCCTCATTTCCTAGATGCTACGTCATTACTCCCGAACATTATATTTTGCTTGAGATTTAATACAGAAGTATTATGTGATCGAATATCGTTCCATGTACTCCTTTGAAACTTCAACTGAGACTGGATAACAAAAATGAAAAATTATTGGATGCTATTTCAAAATTTCCTAAGGTCATATCTAACACATAAAAATGTAGCAAACTTTTTCTCTGCCTTTACATTTTTTTTATATAATCTCGTAAAATTTTTAATTGTTATTGATTATAAAAAGCTTTTGATGTAGAATATTAAAGTTCTAAGGTTTTAATCCGAGTTTCTAAATTGGTTTCAGAACGAAACCTTAATAGTCGGAAACCTTATACAATGAGACCGATTATTCATTAAATTAAATGTGACTTGTATAATTTCTATATTATAACAGATGGGAGTGGAGATATCGTCGTAAAAACTGTTCAGCACATTCGCGTTATGTTTTGCATTACAAAGAAACTATCGCATTTAAAGTGTATTTTAAAGAGACACTCCCTTTTGCGATGCCGATGTTGAATATTTTAAAATCTGAACTGATTTAACATAACGTCAAGATCATAACGAAAGTTCCTCAACATAAATCTGGTTAACTAGAGTTTTATCAAAACTTCAAAAATAGTTCAGATAACTTTGGTATAACTGTTCTGAAAAAATAACGAAAATTAACAACAGAATGCACAAGTCCGGTTGTAATTAGTTTGAATAAATTTCAAATATGGGAAGATTTTGAATTTACCCACCACGCCAATCTATTGCAAAATGTCGGTTTACTGTTGTCCTAATACGAAACTAATCTAACAAAATTCATATAGTGTTTGCTTCATTAAATATATTAAAGCAAAAAATAAGCATTATCCGATATGTATATAGTCAATTCTTAATTTAACTTTTTTTATACATATATATAATTTCGTTATGGGTGTTTTGATACTAAGAAATAGCGTATACCAATATCAGAAATTATTTACAATAAAACTATTAGATTTTAAAACTTTAAATTTCCTCTAAACGACCACGATTCTTTGTAAATTAATTATTATTGTAAGTTAAAAGAAAAATACGTATAATTATTTCTCAGTCTCCCTTGAAATAAGTTTATAATGAAATATTTTACAACACCCGAGCACTTCACTGATTACAATTTTGATAAAGCACCTATTTGTATCGCAAGTGTTATATCGTTCGCCTCCAACAACATTCCATTAATTTCATCCTGGAAAATAGATGTGGGATTTAAGTTTTAAGCAAACGACAATCGTAAATAATATTTTTTTAAAAACGTTCCTCTTATAACAAACAATTACGTATAAACTTACTTATAGATCTATATCGTGATTTTGTCACATAAAATTAAATCTTTCACTAGTAAAGTGTTGCTGAATGTGTTTTAATTGATACGGTGGTTGATCAATAACTCTCTGCCATTAAATTTTTTGTATTAATTTTTACATTATAGTTAAAGGCTGTGTGTATAATAAGTAAAGGAACTAGTAGCGAACAGTGATTATTTAAGAGCATGTCTTTAAACATCCATGTACCTAATACGTTTTGCTCTGGCACTGAATGCACTCCTAACAAATCTATTATTACTAATATCATTTGTAAAATCTAATAATGACATTTTATTCCTTTGAGTTACGAGTTTATCATTAAACTCGCTTTTCATGTATTGTTATATACGAAGGTAGTTTAGTATATATTTAGTATATGAAATAAGCAGCGTATATTGTTGAATAATAATATATGATGTATTAATTTGTTTTTTCTATTCTATTTCCTTGAGACTTTAATGAAGAGTGTATATGAATGATAAAATTTAACCCAATTTTTGAACATACACAATATAACAAAGCCTTATCAACAGTGAATATTGGCTCTTTTGATTGGAGTTTCTCTCAAAGTAATCTTTATCCTTATTATATATTCTAATAACGGACTATTTATTTCTAATTAATCAATCCCTTATCGTTTTGGTGCTCCTGTAATTGTGGTTATCCATACATTAATCTATTTACGTATTTTGCAGCATTATGCGTTTCCGAACACTGATATCTTCACACTTGTCTCTTCGTAATAAGTTTTCGAATATACCTCCGACTATTCATATGTCACTCGTCTTGTAATCGAGATTTAATTAATCTTAATTACTCATTGTCCGCTATTGTATGTACGCCTGAATCTTCGAAACCGTGAGTAATTCTACGTTGGAGTATTTCAATAGGATTGCCCAATGGGATAATATCTTTCAATATTATTAATGATATTATCCCAGTTGTTGTACGGTATTCGACCTCTGGAGTCGACACATTCTTTGTACTATACTACTATTGTTTGCGGGCCCTTTTCAAACGATATTTCTTCCCCTATAAAGCATTATTTGTTATTAAAGCCGAAGTATACGATTTAGCACTTAAATCTTTCAATAGGATAGAATCAATTCCAGAAGGTTCTTGGTTTTAGTGGAGTCATTACGTATTCCTTGTGGAACTTGTGGAAAAGCCATGTTTTCTGTTTTAACTCTGCATCTAATATCCGTCACAAGAGACGTACCGGTCTTGTTTTCACTCGTAAAGTCTCTAGACTCCAGAGTACTCCGGTACAGTGAGTTTTATTTTCTTTGAATAATGAATATACACTTTGAAGACCTCCTTGAGCCCCGTGTTAGTCTATCATCCTCTTTATAAATATATTGATAGCCATAGACAGAAAATAAGGATCAGCGATGGGGAGCGTCGCCTACATTAGCAGCGCGCACTCTTTATGACACACAATTTTTAATGAAAAATAGTTACTGGCAAGAGCTCTCCCAGTTTGCATAGCTAATTTGCCTTTGCTCTGATAAATTTTTAAAATTAAGTTTAATTGTGTAATCATTTCGTTTAATAAGGTTAATTTGTGAATTTGTTGTGATATGTGTTGTATAAATATCGTGAAGCTGTTCTTTTTGTCTTTTTTTTTTATAGAATAAACCTTTTGTTCCTAAGAATATATATTTTAAGTGGCCTCACTTTTTTTAAAGATCTGAGAAATGGTATTATGATATATGATCAGTTCCAATATTTTTATCTCAAGAGACCCACAAACACGTACTTCAGAGTGTAACTGGCAAACTACGTACATTAAATCCTATAAGTGCATTAAACTATGGATCAATTAAATAACATTAATTAAATCACACTTGTGGTGTTCCCAGGAAGAATCCTAAATGGTCTGTAGTGCCCCTGCTATTTATAATACTACCAATAGTGAATAGTGGAAATCGCAATTTCAAAAATCGATTTATCTCATCAACTGTGAGAAAATTTTGGTGGAAAAATATCCAGTGCAAATTTTTTATAAACTTTTCTAAACATCATTATATTATAATTACAGGTGATAAAAATAAAGGTCCAAATTTGTTATTAATGCCTTAATTTACTTCACATTTTAATCTTCAAACAAAAAAAAAACGATAAATGGCAATGGCCAAATCCAGGAAAGAATCTTCAAGAATATTTGACAACCGCAAATTTAACAGCCGCTGTTGTTCCAAAGAATAAACTATCCATTTATAAAATTTGAACATTATATCTACTTATTTGTGTATAAAATTACGATTGGAATAAAAGTAAATGTATTAGTTTTGTTTGAAATATAATTTTTGATAATTTATTTAAACAAAAATCCAAAGTAATATTATTAAAGTACTGAAATTTGAAATTCTTCAAAGGATTCTGTTTTAATCGAGACCAATCATCAATAATATCATTCATCCAACCAAACACAAAAGACACTATATGTCATGCACTGTTAATAGCCTACCAGATCGTAAAAGACTGTCTTAGTGTCTAGAATTACAAGCTTGGTTCTAACTCTACCTATCTAACTTTACATGACCAAACTTTGCAAACTCTACAGCTTGTTTATTAGAGACGAAACGAGACGAAACTTCTCAGCATTCCATGGATTCCCCGTCCGTTTTCCGAGACCATGGAGCTATATTATACAGCCGTTTATAAATCTTCAACACACTCTCAATACACACATAATCCTCTCCAGAACGTTTATTTTGAACACATTTTTTTTTCTTTTCTACCAAAACCATTGAAATAGCCAGCATTAAGTTCAATAATCCAAACTTATAATGAGCGTACCAAAGAATAGTTCTCAACTTCGGTTCACCAGTACAGTAAACTTCCACTCTGCACTGCATTTTACATTCTGAATTTTCTATTACTCGCGGTTTTCATATTATGCAGCTTTTGAGTTACCTTATTTCTTCATAATCTTATATACACTGCCTGAACCATCCGTGTCCAACTTTACCTGAAATAAATGGACATTAGTATTATTAGTATTCCAATAAAAAAGATATCAAATGACACTTTCTGATCACGTAGAGCTTCCGATATAGTTTGCGTTATTTTGGCTAACCATAATAATTGTTAAATTAATAGACACAACATTTTTTTATTTTCAAAACGATTACAATTTAGATAGATTAATATAGATAAAATGAATAGGTTACAAAAGTAATATGAAATACAAAAGCATTAACAAATGAAAGCTTTTTCTCTTCTGTTATAATGATATGTGGGTAAAGAATGTACATATGAAAGGCATTTAGTAAATTGAATGATTAATTATAGAAATAATTATTTTGTTCATACATACGAATGTATTGTATGGTTGACGGAGATACCTTGAAATTGAAATTAGTGAAAATTGTTATAACTTAAAGCTAAAAGAGCATTTACGGTAACAATATATAGTTTTGTTAAAATATTTACCAGAAACTTTTCATTAACCATTTATGCAAACAGAAATACTAAACGATGGAAGTTATTTTTCCCAAGTCTGAGAATCCTTACCGCCGGAGGTTGACGCAAAATGTGATCAAGAGCATTTACCTTTCGTATTAGGAAATTGGTTTTGCAAAGATGCAATGAAAATAAATTTTCAAAAATTTAAAAAGGCAAATAGATTTATCGAAAATTGTTATTTTATTTTTTTATATAATCGAAAGAATTTGATATCTATTTTTTTAGTCTTAATTCTCATATTACAAAGCATTTGCTCGTTTATATTTACATATTACGTAAATTATAAAACTTCGAAGTTATTTTAGTTTAATGTTGTTAAAAATTAAATGAACAAACGGACTAAAATAAAATTCTGTTGATGTCGGCATAAGAAAATCACAATTCATAGAAGAAAACTAAAATCAAATATGAGTTGTTGAATCAAAATCTTTCAAATTATTTGTTTTTTGCTCGATTTTATTTTGTCTTAAAACTATATTAAATTTATAAACTATATTTTTTCATAGCAATTTATTTCGCGACGTAATAGTATTGATGTAAAGGCATGTGGTATTATTTTTCTTACACATTATTTGACTATAAAATACGTCGCATTCAGAACATTACGCTTCAATGCCAGCTCTACATACCTTAAACGCATACAGACGGTTATATTATTAAATTATGTGGTATTGCGCCTACAACCAAGGGACTGTTACTACTAATTCTATCAACATTTTATATGTTTTTTCAATATCAGAGAAGGTAATTATTTTTTAAGGTCATTTATAATTTGTCATGCATAGAACTGAAAGCGACTTTATATGAAACAAGTCAAGGTTCATCGAAGTAGGTCACGTCACCTTTGACGGTCTTTCATCTCTAGTATGGTAAACAACATAAAATTTTAATGTGTCACAGTTCATTTATCTTTCATCTGGCCTACGAAAACTTTTAAGAAATAATAAACTAGCACAATTTTTAACCATCTATTTGTTATAAATGGGTCGTAGTTATGTCTCATATAGTATAACATGTTTACAAATAGACGAAATAAAATGCATTATATTTACGCATATTATAAAAAAAATGTTTTAAAACTTAAAATGAATTTTACAAGTATTTAAACATCCTATGATGAAAAAATAATTTATCTATTTTTGACTTACTGAATATAAAATGTTATATTTTTAGAATAACATTTCAACGTAATACTTAAACTAACGCAGGACGTATTTGTACAAGTGTTTCTAGACTATGGTTTTCACGTCACAACGGAAATCTATAGTCCAAATTAACCGATTTCCATAATTATTTTTTCAATATATGTTTAACTCAGACAAAACAAATGATATAAAAAGATTTAAATTGTGTTAAATAAAAAACAAGCTTTCAACGTGTTACTCATCAGTGAGAGGCGTTATTTAACTATGGTAACCAGGAACGCAACATTACACTAGTTTCAATAATAATTTTTCTAAGTTATTCCTGAAGTTAGAGAGCAATCCCGTGTAAATCTTATTCTGAAATAGCCTAATAAAACTGGTTATTGTTCAAAATAAAACAAAAAAGCTGGAAAAGTTTTGCTTTGAGCTTATTACACTTTTGAGTTCCTTAACGCTTTTTAGAAGACTTTATATATCAACCAATTCTTAAAGAAACTACCTCCTTTAAGAACTTCCAATACAACAATGAACTGTAGGAAACAAATAATACTGTAAACTAGAACATCTAGTGATATCCAACATTTTGGAGAGCACTTATTTAAATAAAATGATTTTCGGAATTTTATTATTTCACATTTTATGTCACTACTCAACTTTCCTTTTAATTTACAATAAATTTTAATAGCTTTAAGATTAATCTAATTAATTGGCTGATTGGTAAAAATTCCGTCAGGATTCTTAATGCCAAGTATGTCAAGGAAACGTAAAGAATTATTTGCCAGTAATTTTTCTTTATTTATTGAGGAGAGAAAAGACAAGGCCAATGTTCCATTTAATATCAATAACTCAAAAAAATCAAAGTTATTTTCTTTTTTGTACTTTAAACGTCCTGTATCTGAAGTAACACATTAATTCAAATAGATTACTAAATACTAACTAATAAAATAATAGTACGTAGAGTCTCTCCGCGCGGAAGAAGTGAAACTTCCTGAAAATGTGGGAATAAAAATAAATTATATGTATATCAAATTAAACTAATATAATAATAAGATTATAAATAAATATTTCAGCCAATTTCACGACGTTTAGAATACCATGCGCATGTGCTTAGAATCTACAAACTCACTCTCTTTCTATCTCCTACTTTCTACGTTTGTGTACTTTTCTTTCTCTTTCCCTTTTGCGTTGGAATATAGGACGCTACTCGTTGCTAACGCGCGCTGGCCTGTAACAGGTAAAGTACGCACATGCTTTCGAGCGCCACGCATTCCCTCTCGTTCTGTCTCTTTATCTACCCCCTCCTCCCCCAGTAGCGTTAAGCGTTTAACGTAACCTTGTTGGAAGGCGCATAAGAAGTTTCACTTCAATAATACTAAATACTCGCATATGAGAAGCGAACATTTACAAGGCTTTATGAGGAAATAAAGAATGTTATTATATTTTCTTCGTCATTTTGACGCAGCCATTTTGACTGCTTAGAAATCTAGTAAACATATTAAATAAAGGAAATGTTTAGTACTACTGGAGAGCTGTAAGTCATGTACATTATTTTCAAACTACAGAGAAAGTAAGTTATATGTTATTATTAAAATATTTACCTTTTTATATATCTTAGCTAAGTAATTTCAGCTAAGAGGCTCCATATTGGACTATAATGATGAATACGTATAAGTAACAATATAAGACCCCAGAGAATATTTGTGCGTCGGCGTCCAAACCAGACATATTTCTGTTATCATGAATTGTAAAGCACGTTATGTGAGATCAGTTTACTGTTCCTTGGGAAACCAACATTCCCAAAGACTATACTACCAAGGGCCACAAGTATTACAACTCACTAACGAACTCACTAAGAATAGGTTTGTCGTAAATTTGTACGCAGTAGAAGTGAGAGATAGAGAGGTGTAGCTGCTAAATCTCTCTACAAATTGCTAAAAGACTTGGGCCTGTCTAGAACTAACATCAATTCATTCTTAGAAAGTACTACGAAGGCAGCCCATGTAGGTTCGTTTCAAATTTGTTTAGGTAGAGAGAAGAACTTGGACGGTGGGGGTGAGCGTTTAACGCGCTTTAGATAGGGGCCCCTTAAACCTATACCTGGGTCACAAGTCTCACGCACTGTTAAGCCACCTCTCCCTGCAATATGATGGACCCGGCACCTGCATGGTGAATCCCTTCAATGCTGAGAAGTTTTTGTCTGTTTAGGAAAGTACAATTTGCTGACACATTAACGTAGGTGTCCTGCATAGAAGGCACTAATGTCTTTTATTTTATTATATGATATACATAAATATTTCCTTCAATTCAAATTCTTGCTAATAAAATTCATAAAACTCTTCTAAAATGCAGAAAAAATGCGATAATTCCAAATTAGAAAATAAAATAAATAAAGAAGAATACAAATGTTAACAATTTGAAAAGTCCAGTATTTTTGTTTATTATTACTCTTAACATTTCATCTTCCTCGTCTTCTTGATGTGATCTGATCTCTAGCAGACATTGATGCATGACCGTGCATCACTCACAACAATTAATGGCCCGTCAAATACATACATACATATTATTAATTTTTGTTATAATATTTATCATATTAGTAAGATGGAATGTGATTGAGGATGATGATACAATTACCTACAGCTTTTATACTTATAAGATACCTACATGTTCCTTATTAATTTACAGTCGGTATCATTTGCATATTATTATATTCTACAAGCTTAAAATGACTCAAATGCTTAAATTCTTCCTTAACTATTATGTTTATCCTTTTTTTTCTATGATATCTTTGTAGACCCACACCTACGGCCAGTTGTGTAACATTTGTGGGCTTTAAACAATAGCCATATTAAGTTTACAGTGATTTGGATTATAAGTGAGAAAGATTATTGGTATTCAAATATTTAAGTCGTTTCCCTGAAAGATATCAAATATCGATTAAACCTGTGATCTGCCGGTTACGTAATCTTACTTCATGTACAATTAAAATAATAAAAAGTGTATGATTTTTTTTATATTATCAATTATACACAGGTTTTTACATATTAATATTTTTTGTTTTTACTTTGACCATGATTATAATTAAGTTGGTTTTGCTTTTTTTCGTTAATTAAACATATATTCATTAATATATGTATGTTGATAAAATTACAATGCTATTATCAGAAATCATAATTAGTCTAAGTCCCTCGTTAATTGTATTCCCAACGACAGTATTTGAGATAATTTTGGCTAGACATGAATTATAGACGAAATTATGTTATACAATTGGTTCCTTGAAGTTTGGCTTCATTCCAGAAACTTCAGCTGACTGACTGAATCGGATATCTACGAGGTCTCTAAAACATTACACGAGCTCACCGACGAAGTAGCTCATTAAATATTTTTTTATTTCGACAGTGAATACGTGATATAATTTTATTTATTTTTTAAAAATTTCAAAAAGATTTATTAATAAATATAACATTTAGAAATACAAAAACCTTATATACATAACCATCTATTAATTCAAAATCCTGAATAGTAAATGTGTTTACCTAGCACTCAGAATTTGCGTTAGACAGCTGATTTTGAGTGGTATTTATGTTTAAATTTACTTATTCAAAGATAAGGCTCTATGTTTAATAAACTCGCCCTAAAGATTCCATAATAGCCTTAAGATTAAATTGAAAATTTATTTAAATACAAAATGCAATCTCTATCATACATGTTTTGTGTAAATGTCATTATTTGTGTTTTCGATTTGAAATGAATGTTTATATAAAGAGTATATATATATATCGGCGCAAGCAGCTTCAATGAGGGATGCAACACGAAAATAATTCAAGGCTGTCATCAATTATTATAACAACTTATTGGTCGTCGTTACTATTGTTAAAAGTAAAACGAAATCAAAGAGAATAGAACTATGTTTGAATTCTAGTATAAATATGACGTCTGGACACACGATAGGGAACTGCAGAGTTCAGCGAGTGCGGATCATAATGAATGTGATTATGAAGAACCTTCGAGAAATACGAGAACATTTAGAAGAATTGAAGTTTCATTTTAAAATATCTGGAACGTACTGAAACAAGTGACATTAGTGACGTCAGCCAAGCTGGCGTCCTCTCTTTAAAATAATGAATTTGTAATAAATCCGATATATACATATATTGTAGTGTACAGAACTAAAAACAAATGAAGGCTTAAAGTTGTGTACTAGCTAGTACCTTCAACAAGACTAATGACTGATGCGACTTTGACAGCTTTTGATTGTTTATTGTTACAACCCAATTACTTAGTACATTATTATACAACTTATCTCTAGATTGTATTAAATATACTATAAATATGTAAATATTCACATAAAACACTAATTAAAATAAGTAAATTTGATTTTAATGAAAAGGTTTATTTAACTAGTATACAAACCTTTTTTTTTTTCGGGGAGAAATCCGCTTACAGACTGCCCACTGCCCTGGCTCGACAGTGGGATGTGTGTGGGGGTCGCCCAGCGCCTGATGTTTTTGGCACTGGGAATACCCACTAAAACTCCCCGGCTTCCTTTCCTGCCCATATTAAGCGTGATTTGGGGCCTGCTACAGCAATTCGCCAAAATTCACCCCCGGGTCGCCCGACTTCAGT
Organism: Danaus plexippus; assembly: GCF_018135715.1. Lineage (NCBI taxonomy): Eukaryota > Metazoa > Arthropoda > Insecta > Lepidoptera > Nymphalidae > Danaus > Danaus plexippus. Next base: position 6,335,567 of record NC_083545.1, read on the forward strand.
GTGCCGGACTACCGCGCCGGTAGGGGATTACCCGGGAGAGCCAAGATAAACCCCAGACGTGGTGACCACATGCAATGCCTGCGTCAGTGCCATTTGACGCAGACTGGTCAAACCGCCAGGTCATCGGAGAGAGGCGTTTACAAGTTTACCCGTCTCCTCCGACCCGTTCGTCTACGCCGGAGGGGAGCGGTTAGAGCATCCTCCTCCCGCTCCCACTCCGCGGCTTCCTTCGCCGACATAACTCTTTCGGCGAAACAAGCGACAGCCTCCCAAGCCTCAACGCTGTCAATCATGGCTTCGACCATATTTTGAAGCGAGAGGCTCCTCCCGCCGAGCGCCACAGTGAGTTCACGGCGCTCATACTGCCATGCCGGACACACTGATATTGTGTGGTCAGCAGTGTCGTCAGGATCGCCGCAGTGGTGACACTGCGGCGTCTCTTCTCTTCTTGCGATCCGGTGCAGATAGTGGCCGAAACAACCATGTCCGATCAATATCTGCACCAGACGGAAGGTGAGGCTGCCCTGCTGGCGCCCCACCCACTCCTCTAACACCGGATGAAACGCCGTTATCGTCCAGTGACCTGCGGTGGGGTTGGCAAGTGCCTCCTTCCACCGGTGTAGAGCCTCTCTCTGTGCCTCGGTTCGGGCCTGCTCTATGTCAACCAGAGCAAGCTCATCACCCCGCTGTCTCGCTTCGACTTTGTGATGATACACCTCCGCAAGCACAAGTGCATCGATTTCCAAAGGAGGCGTGGCCGCTAGTACACAGGCCGCTTCAAGGCTAACCGTACGATATGCCCGCACGGCTCTGGTCGCGATTATTCTTTGCGGCCTGCGCAAAAGGGCTCGCGTGCGGGATGTGAGGCACTCAGCCCACACCGGAGCTCCGTATAGTGCCATCGACCTTATTACCCCGTGATACAGCCGACGGCATTTTGTGTTCGGCCCTCCCACGTTGGGAAGGAGCCGTCCAAGACCGGCTGCGGCGGCGCATAGCCTGGGAGCTAGGAGTTTGAAATGCTCCTCAAAGCTCCACCGGGGGTCCAAGATAAGGCCGAGGTACTTAGTATGAATAACTAGTATACAAGCCTAGTATATAAAAATTGAACGCATATGGAAAAATGAACGGTAAACGACCTAGAAGCCGAAATCCCAAAAGGTGGTCAGATCAAATTCCAGAACACCTGAAAATACCTGCCAGCATCTCACTCCATCAAGCGACTAATTTTGCCCGATGGAAGCAGCTTACCCAGAAACTCTGGAGTCACGATCCTCGCAGTGAGGGCGCGATTAAGAAGAAGATGACTTAAGTAACAAATGAATAAAATTTTAGACCGTAACTACATTATTTCATCAATGTTTTGTTAGCCTACTTCCTACTTTACACTGGTACTTTTCAAAAAATTCAATAATAAGTACCAAGAAGTCACGTTAAAATATATTCTTTGAAAAAAAAATTTAAGAGTTGCAATAGTCCTATGTTACTCGTGATTAGAAAAAAATGTTAAAACAATTGTTTAAATGAAACTAATTGGACGAGACAAATTCGGTTCCTGTATTTTTCAGTCTGGCAGGGAAGTTTGTAATTGGATATTCTTAAATTAAAGACTATTCTTCCGATTTGGTACAGAATTGAAGTTTAGAGGATAAGAGCTGTGAACGTGTTGTAACTTACAATGAAAGACAAAAAGCGAATAGTTATATCTTTAAAATTTAATTAAATTTCTGACGTGAATGGATGGGATAGAGGGGGATGTATGAATTTTTCGTAGTACTTGGAAAAAAAATATTTAACCTTTTTGATTCAATCTAAATATTAAAAATATCCATAGTGCAGTAACCTTTTTCGAACTATAGATAATAATCATTTTTTTATACATTTTAACTCATAAAATATTTTAATTGTATTCTGGCAGAATGTTATTTAGTCATATATAAGATGTGCAATATATATATATATATATATATTAGATTTATATATATATATATATATATATATTAGATTTATGTCCTTATTCGTGATAATTTTAAATAACCAAATCATTTCCAACCGTTTGTGAATTTCCCGCTCATTTTAATCTCACTTTGATAATTCCTCTTTGGAGTAATTATCAGATTATTCTAAATTATTTCAACAAAAAATTAAGTAACAGGGTGCATTTCCGAAAAGCTATTATAAATTAACAATTAGTTGATGGACATTATCATATTTTTTTGTTTAACAAAAGGCATTGTTAGGATCTCATAAAAATATTTTAAATCAAACGTAATATCGTATAGACTAAAATAAACGTTATGAAATTTTTAAGATTGATTCATGGAAACTCCTCACTATCCATCCCCGAGGGAAAAAATGCGATGTGAAATAAGAACCAGTCATTGCGAGTTTGGAAGTTAAGGAGATATACATTTACAACATCTGACATCTATATAAGAATTAAAAAACAGGAAAAAAAATTGTCAAAAAAAATAAAAAAAATATTATTCAATTTGTTTATTGGAATACACAAGCACACTATTTAAGCAACTAATAGAAATCAAAGTAAATTTATTGATGAAATAATATTATATCATGAATTTATAAACGAAGTCGTGTCCAAATTTTTTACTAAATTATATTCCAACTTTAGACTCAAATGTAATTTTAAATTTCGTATTATATTAAAAAAGTTGAAGAACCGCGCTCGAACCCCGCCAGTCTACGTTAGCAAATTGGTTTGAAATACTCAGCAAAATAACAAACGAAGTTACCGCTTCCGAGCGCTGTACCTTTCTATAATTATTATTATTTTTTATCATCTCCTCTCATTTATTTCGAATCTCTGACGTAAATTAAATTTATCTACTTTATGCAAAGTAGGTTGTGATTAATATTACCTTATATTTCTTTTACTTTGCATACATATTAAATACTATAGTTCTATTTAATTTACAAAGAAATTACAAATGTACTTACGAAAGAATAATACAGGCTTGTTAATTCTCCACGAAAACATGTTTTACGTCATACGTTAATATTAAATACTATTTATCGGTTGCAAAAACAATTTATAGAAAAATCTTAATCTTAGATGTGTTTTACCCTCTACAGACGAAACGTATTAGTTTGCCAGACCCTCTTCTGATGTCAGCTTAACTGATGTTTGATCTCATGACAAACAATGTATAGCATATTTCCTATTATTTTGTATATTATAAGTTTATAGATCTCTGGCATTTTTGCTGTAAAATGAAGGCAAAAAATTTTTTTATTCCTTATATAAAAAAAATAAAAGTAAAATGTAGTAAAAAAAATTAATTTAACTATTAAGGTGCACTTTTAAAACTACGTACTTTAAAAAAGTTACGTAAATAAAATTTAAGACCTAGATTTTAAATAAATGTATCACGAATACAGAAAAGTGCTAGAAATAATATAAATATTAGGCAATGACGTGGAGAGAAATGCTGAAATTGAGTTCGTGTTTCAAAAGAATTTAAAGTGCCTTCAGCATCTTTATAGAACAAGTATTGACTGACACACAAATGCATTTAGTTTTGTATGATTGTGGTAGAAAATGATAACTTTCGAGGTCACGAAAATGAAGAAATAAAGTAGAATACTCAAGTAAGGGTAATTGATATTACTCAAGTAATATCAATAAAAACTTATTACCTTTTGATACGAACATACAATTTAATAACACATTAAATTAATAAATAAATATCATTAAGCTTAGTTAATGAAAAAAAAGATGTATCTTCATAGATAAACTAAAATTTTTGTTTTGTTCCACCAATGTTTTTTGTCAAATTTTGGTTTAAAAATATTTTGACTAAATTTTTGTCTAGATCATTCTTCCTTAACGATCGCTTTTATTGAAAAAATATACAGAACATTAATTCAATATATGAAATTAACAAACCAATTTAATATAATAAAAACAGAACAAACATACACACACACACACACACACACACACTTATCAAACACAAAAATACATTACAAACTAATCTATTAGAATTTAAATTTGTCATTGGAATTGTGTATTAATTTAAATATGTCACTAGCAGTATCACGGGTTTATTACATCGAGTTTAAACGAAATAACCAAGCTCCTTGCTAATCATCATAGAAAACAATCTTATTATATAAAATAAAAAAGGGATGAGTTCCTGAAAAGAAGTGTATCGAGATAGTGGCCTGAAAGCTGCGGTTATTATCTTACATATAATAATCTCTGAAGTGTTTTATTCCGATAATTTTTTTGATTCATGTACTCATTTTTTTAATTACTTTTAGTAGCCCTTATTCATATAACAAGCGTTACATCAGTATCCTTACGACATTTATACAACTTCACACTACCTGCAGAGCATTTTCAGTTTTCCATTTATAAATTTTGAACATGATAGCATCAACGTAAGTTTATGAATAAATAATACAGGACAGAGCAACCCTGTGGGAATGTGGTGACCGTAATATGACCTCTATACTCTATATCTATATTATACCCAGGTGTTGAAGTAGAAACCTTATTCGCCACAGGAACAAGACACTAAATGAATATATACTGTGACGATGCAAAATTACGGGAAGTCTACTAGACTATAATTAAAAAAAAATGTTTATCGTTACTTAAATTACTGGAAACATAGTCTATTTAGAATTTTTCATGAATTTTTTTTCCATTTTTCAATAAAAATTTTCTAATGACATAAATTATTCTACGCGATTATTAACAATGCCGATTGGCGATTTTGACAATTCATTTAACTACAGATGCTCGTATTAACAGAGATAAGTTTTTAGTTTATTATATTTCGTTTTAAAGCATTAAAAAAGTTTAATAAAACTCTTGTAAAATGCAAAACTAAATGAGACACGAAGCTAGGAACAAAAGACAAAACTATGGCAGCCGCAAAAGTTACCGCTATTATCTCTCACTAACAGACCTCAATTTAACGTTTCCGTGTTCCTAGTTGCCGGCTTTTGTTATGTCAGAGGAGGCTTTATTTGTATTTTTATTCTTGGAAGTTCTTATACGATAATAATCCCTTTATTATGAGCTTACGAATTTTTACTATTTCATTGAGAAAATTATTTTATTTTATTATATAAAAATAAAAATGAAATGAAAATCTAGCAGCACGAATGATTTAAAAAGTTCGAATAGTCATAATTTTTTATTACCATCCTTAAACTTTTTAAGAAGCATTCCATTATTGTTGATTTAGTTTAATTTTCATTCCAGCTATATTAATAACCATGGACATTAATTGATTACATATTTTAGACTGTACCTAATCCAAACTGATTACTTTAGAAAATTAATTTCACCTTTTACGTAGCTTTTTTTAAATTCATGTAAGGTAAATTTAGGATATTGAAGTGCACGTGATGAGTAAATATATAACGAAACATTAATAGTTATTAAGTTAATGATTAAAATAACAGGAACGAACAGACAGTGTACAGGGGATGTAAAGGGTTTTCCATTAAGGGCGCTTGATCTTTGAAATGCAAAAAAAAATACATGTAGGAAAGATATTTGCGAAATTTTTTTTTATTTGGAAGGTCTATCGACCCCATTATGTATGAAATATGACATCATTCAAATGACCGCCACGGCTTCGGTTGGTGGCGCGCACACGAAAGGTCCAATTTTCGATGACTCTGGCGCACAAATCGGGCTGTATTTGATCGATGGCGTGGCGTATATTGACTTTGAGGGCATCGGTGGTTTGCGGCTTGTTGGCATAGACCTGCGACTTAAGAAAACCCCACAAGAAAAAGTCCAGCGGGGTCAAATCGCACGATCTCGGTGGCCAGTTCACGTCGCCTCCGCGCGAGATGACCATGTCCAGAAATTGCTCGTGCAGAACTTCCATCGTAGCGTGTGCTGTGTGGCACGTAGCGCCGTCCTGTTGAAACCACATGTTGTCCAGATCCATATTCTCGATTTCAGGCCAAAAGAA